>NC_056672.1:87215000-87530000 GCF_018350195.1 Panthera tigris | reverse complement strand
GGGGAGCCCTACTTCATATGGGGGCCAACTCTGTTTTGCAAAGATTGCCACAACAACCTCTGAAATTGTACGTGTTCTTACAGCGTGACTCCCACACAGGGGCAGGAGAGGGCTGTGTCCCTTCCCCTTGAACCTTGGCAGATCTTGATGACTGCCTTGACCAACGGCATAGGGTGAAAGTGACACCCTCTGATTTCCGTGGCGAGATCACAAATATAGTGTGTGCTTTTTTGGGGATGCCTACTCTTAGAACACAGCACTGCCTTATTGGGAAAGCCCAGACAGTCCACATTGAGAGACTGAATGAAGGTTCCTGCTGACACCCCAGCTGAGATCCCAGCTAACTTTTGTAATCAGTTGCCAGCCATGTGAGTGAAAGCCTTCCAGATGATTCTAGTCCCCAGCTGTTCAGTCCCCACAGCCTTCAAGCCTTTTCAGCTGGGGCCCCAGCCATGGAGAAGCAGAGATAAGTTGTCGCGGTCAGATTGCTGACCCGTAATAAAATGGTTCTTTCCCACTAAGTTTCAGGGGTGATTTAAAAAAAATTTTTTTTACATTTATTTATTTTTGAGAAACAGAGGGAGACAAAGCGTGAGTGGGGGAGGGGCAGAGAGAGAAGGAGACACAGAATCCGAAGCAGGCTCCAGGCTCTGAGCTGTCAGCACAGAGCCCGTCTCGGGGCTGGAACTCCCCAAAAGCGAGATCATGACCTGAGCCGAAGTCGGACGCTCCACGGACTGAGCCACCCGGGTGCCCCGGGGGGTGATTTTTTAAACAGTAATAATTGGAACAATATCCTTGGATGTCATATTAGATAAGAGTAACGCTGCCCCTTCTCTGTTTATTCAACAAGAGGGTTGCCATGTACCCTCTTATTGTACCCTAAAGAGAAAATAAGATCATTTTCTTATTGAAGAAATCCCTTAGAATGTGACACTGAGAAACAGAGGAACATTAATAAAAACATTAAAAAATAAGTTGTTATACTGTTCTTCTCCGAAGGCGATGGAATAGGAAATTGACAAGGCATCTTGTGAAGACTTACAGGAAAAAAGAAACTCTTTACATACGCAGTTGGTTTTAAGCTTCTGGTGGCAGGATTGTGGTCACTTTGAGCGCGGTGATTCAGGGTCGTTGTTTCTGAAATGCCAGTTCATCCTTGACTGTCATCCACCTGCAGAAGAGCACGTTTCATTGTCAGGCCCCTTTGTAAGAAATAGTTCTGTCATTTTTTTTTTTTCTCCCCAGCATCCATCTCGTCTTTGAGGGGTAAGCCAGGAGGATCCGCTTCAGAGGTGTTGTTTGAGGAATATTAAGTAACGTGCACATTTTCCTAGTTTTACTTTTGAAATGCGATCAGAGTTCTGGAGGCAGTGAATCTGCCAGAGTAAAGCAGAAGACACGGGTCTAGTTCTGTCTCGGCTGATTCACTCTGTGCCTTCGCTCTCTGAGTGAGGGGCTTGGGCTAGGTGGTCTCTAATGACTCCTTAGTTAGAAATCGCTCTATTTTAAGGGTGCCTGGGTGGCTCAGTCAGTTGGGCGTCGGACTCTTGGTTTCGGCTCAGGTCGCGATCCCAGGGTGGTAGGATCAAGCCCTGCGTCCAGCTTTGCGCTGAGCACAGGGCCTGCTTAAGATTCTCTCTCTCGGGGCGCCTGGGTGGTTCAGTTGGTTGAGCATCCGGCTTCGGCTCGGGTCATGATCTCACGGTTTGTGGGTTCGAGCCCCGCGTCGGGCTCTGTGCTGACAGCTTAGAGGCTGGAGCCTGCTTCGAATTCTGTGTCTCCCTCTCTCTCTGCTCCTCCCCTGCTCATGCTCTCTCTCTCTCTCCTTCAAAAATAAATTAAAAAAACATTAAAAAAATTTTTTTAAATAAAAAAGATTCTCTTTCTCTCTCCCGCTCTGCCCCTCTCCCCCACTCATGCTGTCTTTCTCCCTCCCTCTCTCTCTCTCTCTCTCAAATTAAGAAATAAATAAATAAAAATTGCTCTATTTTATTTTTACAAGACTGTACAACTTAGTCCGTGTGTCATTTGTCCAAGAATTCAGGTCTGGAGCCAGACTGCTTGGTTCAGAGCCCAAAACTAACTAGCTGAGTAATTCTTCTGGGTACGTCACCTAACCTCAGTTCCTTCATCTGTAAAATGGGGATAATCACAGGGCCTACTTTACGAGTTCATTGGGAATATCAAATCGGTTAATGAATAGTTAAGAGCCGTAAATGTCTGACACAATAAGCTATATTGGCTTTGGCTCTCACTAGTCACCTTACATGCTGCTGGTTATGATGATATTTCATTCATATGCTGAATCTTGTCCAGAAGAAACTGAACGGGCATTTCCTCACTAGGCGTATCGTAGAAGCGATCGGTGAGGTGGGTATGAACTACACTGTGTGACCTCAAGTCCCTTCAACTCACGTATTCTCAAGTAATCGGGATTCCAGGATCAGTGGGCAAGGAACAAGTTGTCCTGGGAGTACTGATGCGCAGTAAGAGGAGAACACGTCAGTGTCAATTACCCTAGAGTAGCCACTTCCGAGGCTTGAAACCCTGCTGAGAGATTTTATGTATCGTTCCCACACGTAGCTCAAAGAAATGCTAATAATGTTAATAGGAGGTTTGTAAAAGGTTCAACAATTCAAAAAGTGACACATGAATAGAACCATGGAGCACATTCCTTAAGTTGTCAGGCACCCTGGACTTGGATTGACTATCTCGGATGTGACTCCATAGGCAAAAACGACCAGGGGCTGTTGTGCTCATCCAGAACTTTTTGCCTGAATGGCTTGTCGTTTCATTTAGTTGTCACTTTGGTAGATGGGCAAGGAAATAAGAGAGGTTAAATAATACTATTCCAGAAAGACTTTAGGCTTCGGATCAGAAAGACTCAACCACCTGATGGAAAAGAACGTAGGCTGATAGCTTTTTTGTCCTTCACTTAGGGATTTCTTTGGATGTGGAACGCCGGTAATTGTCTGAGAAAGTGGCATGAACAGTCAATTAGAGGAGAAGAAAACACTCAGGGGGACTCGGAGAGCAGTTGGCTGGGCTACAGACTGTTTCTGATCACTCCAAGCCCATCTAGAAATTACCCTTGATTATTTAAAAAAGATTGAAAACTTTAGAAGTCAATTGCAGACGTGTCAGGAGCGTTCAGTTGGGTGTCACCGATATGTGGGGGTCTCTACGAAGGTCTGTTCGTTGGAAAACAGTATTTATTTGAGGTACAGGCTCCACCCACGTCACCTGCTTGGGGTGTGCTGGCTGGCTGTTCAGTGATTACCAAGGTGGGCCAAACTGAATGTGACTCTTTTTTGTTTTTTTTAAACGTTTATTCATTTTTTGAGAGACAGAGCATGAGTGGCGGGGAGGGGCAGAGAGAGAGGGAGACACAGAGTCGGAAGCAGGCTCCGGGCTCTGAGCTGTCAGCACAGAGCCCGACACGGGGCTCGAACCCACGAGCTCTGAAATCATGACCTGAGCCACAGTCGGATGCTTAACTGACTGAGTGACCCAGGCGCCCCTGAAGATGACTCTTACCTTGGTATTTCAGTGTGGCAGAGACCAGAGATTCAAGGATACTGTTATATACGCTATTTCCTTGGCAGTCTTTGAGCTGTGGGCCAGTCCCAGGGACCAGGCAATCTCCTATGGAGTAAAAATAAAGAAAGCAAAGGAGAAAAGACAGAGCCTAGGGGGGAATGTAGGATTTGCTAATGTGGATCGAAGCTTGTGTTCAGGGGAACTGGGTAAAATGCTAAATAAAAAAATGGCCCGTCCTTCAGATCCTATGGACAGCTTAGGAACCTGGATTCCTAATAGGGACTGGGTGAGTCTCAGACCTGAGTGCAAACCCAGCCAGGCCGGAACTGCTCAGAGTGATGGCTAAATTTAGAATCCCCTGGCACATTGTCGCTTCCAGCCGCTCGTACCCTCCTGTCCTCCAGACCAGCCAGCCTGCTTCTGCCTCAGCTCTGCACCGCTTTGCTCTAGCTTTGCCCTCCACCAGGAAACCCTCCTGCCCCAGAGAGCTCCCCGACCCCTCCCCTCCTTCCATGAACCCCACTTGTAGGCAGTTTCCTTTCAGTGACCTCTTTCCTGTAGTTACATGCTTAAAGGAACTCCGTTAAAGATGCATAACTGGGGAAAAGTGATCTCAAAAGCCGTGATTTATTTCTTATTTGTTTGTGTATTTTTGAATAAGCAACTTGGGCTCCTGGTATATATTTGTCCCAGTCACCCCGTCCCTTCCCTGGAGGCAACCACTGGTTAACTAGGTTCGTGTGGATTCTTCTAGAGAGCTCTTGAGTGTTGGCAAATAAAAGCCCCCCCCCCCCCCCCGCCTCACCCCCACAGGAATGGCAGCATGGCATTCACATTTTTGGTATCTTTCTTTTTATCACTTATACTCTCTTGGTGTTCTCTTTCCCTTAGCTGCCTCATTCTTCTTAATGTAACTGTTATTTATTTATTTTTTTTTAAGTAATCTCTACCCCCAACGTGGGGCTTGAACTCATGATTCCGAGATCAAGAGTCTCCTACTCTACTGATTGAGCCAGCCAACCAGGCGCCCCCAAAGTATCAATTCTTAATTAATGCTTATATACCATTCTATTGTGTGGATATATTGAAACTTGTGATGGTTGTTTAGATTGTTTGCAATATATTTCCATATTAAAAATAAGACAGGGGCACCTGGGTGGCTCAGTCGGTTGAGAGTCTGGTTCTTGATCTTGGCTCAGGTCTTGATCTCAGGGTCGTGAGTTCAAGCTCCAAAAAGAGAGTGCGGGGGTGCCTGGGTGGCTCAGTCTGTTGGGCATCAGACTTCAGCTCAGGTCATGATCTCACAGTTTGTGGGTTCGAGCCCCGCATCGGGCTCTGTGCTGACAGCTCGGAGCCTGGAGCCTGCTTCGGATTCTGTGTTTCCCTCTCTCTGTCCCTCCCCTGTACTCTCTCTCTCTCTCTCTCAAAATAAATAAACGTTAAAAAGTGTTTAAAAATAGTACAGATTAAGAGTCTCCTTTGTTGTTTTGCATATGTTTGGAGGATAGATACCAGGAACCTGGATAGGTACCTCCGAACCACCCAACGAAGAGGCCCAAAAACAGTCTGTGTGCTTTCCAGCGTGTATGAGAGCCCTACAGTCCTACATCCTCCCCGACACTGTGTGGCCAAACATTTTGCTATCTGCTAATCAGTGGCTAAAAAGTGATGGCTTCCGTGTGGTTTTAATTCTCACGTATCTTTTCAAAGTTTTAAGAACCGTCTTCTTTTCTGTAAACTCTTGGAGTCCTCTATTCATTTTCCATTAGCTGGTGATGAGTGGGATGTGAATGTGGTTTAATAAGCAAGTCGGCTGCTCAAGGGCTAATGCGAAATGACCTCATCTTAGGTCCTGGCATGGTAATAACTCAGAAAAGAGAGGCTAGATTAAATCTAATCTCCAGGAGTGTTTTATCAAAAAGCAAACAGACTTAGGTAAGAGCTTGTCTCTCTCTCTGTTTCTTAAAAAAAAATTTTTTTTTAATGTTTATTTTTGAGAGAGATAGAGTGCAAGCAGGGGAGGGGCAGAGAGAGAGGGAGACACAGAATCCGAAGCAGGCTCCGGGCTCCGAGCTGTCAGCACAGAGCCTGATGCAGGGCTTGAACTCAGGAACTGCGAGATCGTGACCTGAGCTGAAGACAGATGCTGAGCCGACTGAGCCACTCAGGCACCCCCGCACTCTCTTTTTTTAAGTTTATTTATTTTTTAAAGTAATATCTGCACCCAACATGGGGCTCAAACTCAGGACCCCAAGATCAAGAGTTGCACGCTTTACCTGCAGAGCCAGCCAGGCTCTCAAGAGCTGGTCTCTTTTAACACCGTACCTTTCTAAATTTGGACTGATCACCAAACTGATGTCCTTTTTTTGTCCTACCTTTGCTGGAAAAAAAACACAAAAAACAAAACAAAAAAAACTCCTAAGACAGTAGCTTCTAACTCTATACCTTGGTGTATACCAGCCGTTATATTTCTAAAAATTGAGTTTATTCTTGGTATAAAAAGAACAGCGCTGCCATTTGTCTGACGGTTTTATTTCTTGAGTATATCAAAACAAAGTATGTTGTTCTATGCTTTTAGACCCGAAGCTTGGTAAACTCTTAGTAAATGTGTGCATTTCTTAGTTGTAATTATGTAAAAGAGGCCTGATGAGTATACCAAGCAGTACTCTTTTTTTTTTTTTTTTAAGTATGCATGTATTTTGAGAGAAAGAGCCAGTGAGTGTGGAGGGGGGGGGGTGGGGCGCAGAGAGAGAAGGAGAGAGCGAATCCCAAGCAGGTTCCGCGTTGTCAGCACAGAGCCCGATGTGGGACTTGATCTCATGAACGGTGAAATCATGACCTCAGCCGAAATCAAGAGTGGGACCCTTAACTGCATGAGCCATCCAGGCGCCCCAAGCCGTCCTCTTCACAGTAAAGGCAGGACATTCCTTCCATGTTATTTAATATCCATACACAACAGCCCTCCGTGGCCTATCTATGGGCCCTACTTTGAAAAGTGGAGGGAGGGGTCACTTTTTAAAAAGTAATAGCAAAGATTAAAGTCATTTATATTTACCGTCACAGAAGAGAGGGATAGAAGGACATGGGCTCTCCAGGGAGGCAATACTTACGGCCAATGATCACACGAAAAGATGCTCAACGTCATTAGTCACCGGGGAAATGCAAATCAGAACCACGACAAGATACTGCTGTCACACGGACCGGAATGACTATACCCAAGAAAGTGGGTAATTACAAGTGTGAGAGAGGATGTGGAGGAGACATTGGACCCCTCGTACTCTGCTGGTAGAAACGGAAGATGCCTTAGGCACTGCGGAAAGCCATCTGGCGGTCCTCTGAAGAGTTACACATAGGGGCGCCTGGGGGGTTCCGTTGGTTAAGCTTACGACTTCGGCTCAGGTCACGATCTCGCGGTTCGTGGGTTCGAGCCCCGCGTCGGGCTCTGTGCTGACCGCTCAGAGCCTGGAGCCCGCTTCCGATTCTGTGTCTCCCCCCCTCCCCTCTGCCCCTCCCCCACTCATGCTCTGTCTCCGTCTTTCAAAAATAAACATTGAAAAAAATTAAAAAAAAAAACAAAACTTAGAATTACCACGTGATCCAGCAATTCTGTGCCTGGGTATAAACTCAAAAGAATTGAAGATAGATGTTCTAATAAACACGGTCCAGGAGCGTTCATGGCAGCACTGTTCACAGAAACAAAAAGGTGGCGACAACCCAGATGTCCACGGATGGATGGACGAACAAACAAAACGTGGTATACCCGCCCAATGAAATATTATCCAGTCAGGAAGAGGAATTGGTTCCATCCGGTGCTTGGATGTACCTTCAAGACACGAAGCTCAAGGAGAGAAGCCAGACACACAAAAGGTCACGTGTTCTGTGATTCTGTTTACATAAAAAATCCAGAATAAGTAAATCCGCGGTGACGGAAGACAGGTTGGCGTTTGACGGGGCTGGGGGAGGGAGAAGCAGGGAGTGACTGCTCAGTGGGTAGAGGTTTTTACTTTAGGGCGACGGGAATCCTTTGGATCTAGGTGGAGGGAGTAGTTGCACAGCTCTGTGCATGTACTAAGTGGCACTGAATTGTCTCAAACAGTTCATTTTCCATTATGTGAATTTCGCCTCAGTTTCAGTAAGAGAAAAAGATACAACACAGATCGTCCTGGGCGTCTTAGTTATTCTTTATGATGGCAAAGAAGCGATTTGGGAGGCTCACTGGTTTTTGGAAATGTAAAAGCTGTTTGTAAATGCGAAACCATTGACCTGTAACTCTTCAGAAGGGTTCTGTAAATGTTCTCCCAAGTAATTAAAGGATCCCTGTGTTGTGTTTGAAGTCTCCCTACCGACTGTCTAAATAACCTTGTTGCAAAACAGGTTGTAAGTGTGTATTAGGTGCTATTTAAAATTACAACCACCACATTAAACCAGACTCGGAGAATTAATTGGGAATTGTGCTTTCTGCAAATTAATTTTCCGCCAATCGGTTGTGAAGCTGTCTACCCAAACCAGTACCTAGAGGCTTTCAGTCCATCTGGCTGATGGTAGTTTTCTGTGCGCTCGTGGAAAGTGTGCGCCCAGGTAGAAGAGAAGCTGACAGTTGAGTGATCAAGGTTGAGTGTTTTACACCTTCCTGTGATTACAGCGTGTGACCGAAAATGAGTATTTAGTTCTTTTTAAAAGCCACTCTGGTCAGATTGGCTATAAACATCATTCGCTTACCCGTGTTGCAACTCACTTCCACAAACACATTTTGTGTGAGGCCGTGAGCTGGCTGCCGTGGGGGCTAGATATGAAGACTTAACACCTGTCCTTAAATTTAATAGGGGTGACATTTCTAGAAATTGCTGTGATAGTTTTTCATGACCTAAAAACCCATCTGTTCTGAATGACCAGTTTTGTGTGATCTTTTATCAGGCGTATGAAAAAATAGCCAGCAATTTGACATTGTTTCGGAGAAGTCTTAAGTTTTTTTAAAACAATTTTTTAATGTTTATTCATTTTTGAGAGAGAGAGACAGAGCAGAGACAGACCGTGAGCAGGGAAGGGGCAGAGAGTGAGGGAGACACAGAATGTGAAGCAGGCTCCAGGCTCCGAGCTGTCAGCACAGAGCCCCGCACGGGGCTGGAACTCACGGACCGCGAGATCATGACCTGAGCTGAAGTCGGACGCTTAACCCACTGAGCCACTCAGGCGCCCCATTTTTTTTTTTTTTTTAAAGCAGAGGTGGGAATCCACGTGTATTGGCTTAACAGTCATTGTAATTAGTCTTGGTAATGGAGAGTGCTAGAACTAAGGCTCGCTCTGTGCTGGCATGCACACATTCTATGTTCTCTGTTGCTCCTGCAGTGGGAAGGAAGGGCTAAAAGCTGCTGGCCACTTGAGGAAATGGCAGCTTTTCAGCGTTCTTGAGTACTCATCCCACCCGGATCTGTGCAGGCATTCAGAGCAGAGTGCAAAAAACTTCAGGTTTCAATAGGACCGCGTCTCTGCTGAGTTGGCGTGGAGTATTCATTCACTGTTCCCGTCGGCAAATGTCGGCATCGCCGCTTCCATTCTTAGGACCATTTGGTTTTATGTTGAAGTGACCTAGGTTAAGTGTTACAGAAATTGTAGTTTTATTTATTTATTAAAAGAAAAGTTTTTTAATGTGTATTTATTTTTTTTAAATATTTTTAATATCTTTTTTTTTTAAATTTTTATTTATTTTTGAGACAGAGAGAGACAGAGCATGAATGGGGGAGGAGCAGAGAGAGGGAGGGAGACACAGAATCCGAAGCAGGCTCCAGGCTCTGAGCTGTCAGCACAGAGCCTGACATGGGGCTCGAACTCACGGACCATGAGATCGTGACCTGAGCCGAAGTCGGACACTTAACCGACTGAGCCACCCAGGCGCCCCTGTGTATTTATTTTTGAGAGAGAGATAGGGAGACAGGGCGTGAGCAGGGAAGGGGCAGAGAGAGGGGAAGACACAGGATCCGAAGCAGGCTCCAGGCTCCGAGCTGTCAGCACAGAGCCCGACGCAGGGCTCGAACCCACAAACCGTGAGATCGTGACCTGAGCCGAAGTCGGTTGCTTAACTGACTGAGCCCCCCAGGCGCCCCCAGAAATAGTAGTTTTAAAGTTACTATTGCACTGTCGGTCTCAAATAGATGACATTTAATAAGCCAAAAAGAAAAACAAAACAGAACGATGGCTATCACAAGAGAAGTCAGAGGCAGCCTGATTAAATGAGAAAGCCCATGTTCATGGACATTGCAGATGTGGAAATAAAGCCTCTGTCATGGGGTCTCCTAGGTAGAGTCCCTGCTGTCGATGTCGTTTGTATCATGCTAGGCTTTGGAGAGCCAATGGAAATTTCCCTCTTAGTGTTCCCGCTGAGGAATGTGATGAAAGCATAATTCTGTTGCCTAAAAGGCAAATCATCAGACCAACTCTAAAGGGGGCTTGTAGTGGTTACTTTTCGGTTCTGTAGCCTTTTTTTTTTTTTTTTTTCGTTTTTAATTTAGCGGAGGCTTGTTAAAATCGTCTAGTATTTAGATAGATAGAATCAACATTGTGCATTTGACCACTTGAAAAGCTTGAGGTTTCTCCCCAGCCAGCTATTGCTCTGAAAACCTAAGCAAACAACAAAACAAACAAACCAAACAATCGTTGGTTTCTTTCCAGTTAATTATTGCCAAATTTGAAGTTACGTGGCAGATTCTGGCTCCACATAGAGCAGCCGGGATGATCTGCTTGGAGCTTTACTCATTGGTTTGTATAAACATTAGGGCTAATTACAAGATTGATATTCTAGAATATTTTCTTGAATCTCTCCATGGAGGTATCTTTCATCCAAAAAAAAAAAAAAAAAGAAAATCACTCTTAAACCCAGAAAGACTCTTTATGGAACCAGTGCTTTCTAATTGCCAGCTTAATCCAAAAAACAAACAAACAAAACCCCCCAAAAACAAACCCGATCTTGACTGGTTTACATTGGCTTTTTATCTGAGGGGAAAAATACGCTGGTTTGATTATCTTTTTTGATGTATTGTTTCACTGCTTCTAGCCAGCGAAAGGTGATGTTTACTCGCTTGGGATAAAGTCCCCACGTGAGGTTTTCAGGGGTCAGAATTTTCAGAGTTTGTAGAAATTGTCTTAGTACAATGGAGCTGCGTTCTCGTCTTTTCCTCCAGCTGCACTGAGACGTAACTGACATGAACATTGTGTAAATTTAAGGCGTACCACGTTGATACACTTGCATGATGCAAAATGATTGCCACGGTTCAGTTAGCTAACACCTCCAACGTGTCACACGATTACCATTTCCTTTTTGCAGTGGGAACATTTAAAATCTACTCTGTGGGCAACCCTCAAGTCTGTAACACAGTATTATTACCTGTAATCTCCCGAGCTGTACGTTAGATCTTCCACACGTATTTACCTTGTAACTAGAAGTTTGTACTCTTTGACCGGTATCTTCCCGTTTGCCCCAGTAGCATCACTCTCCTCTGTTTCTGTGAGTTCAGCTGTTTTAGATTCCACATATAAGTGAGATCCTACAATATTTGCCTCTCTCTGACTTATTTCACTCTGTGTGATGCCTCCGGGCCCATTCATGCTATTGCAAATGTCAGGATTTCCTTCTTTCCCCTGGCTTCTGTATCCATATAGACTGACTTTTAGTAAGAGGTAAGTAACTGTATATATATAACGGAGGACTCTTTTCACTGCATTTAAAATAATCCAGATATTCTCTGCCTGCTGTGTGTCGGATCTAAAAATAAAAATTTGAGGTAATGAAAATTGCAGCGAACCTATACGTTTTAAGAAATTTCTCGGGGCTCCCGGGTGGGCTCGGTTGGTTAGGTGTCCGACTCTCGATTTCGGCTCATGGTTGGTCACATGGAGCTCTGTAAATAAACGTTAAAAAAAAAAAAAATTCGCACTAACACTGGCTCTTTAGATAATATGAAAATAGTATTTTTGGGGCGCCCGGGTGGCTCAGTCGGTTGACGTCCGACTTCGGCTCAGGTCATGATCTCGCGGTCTGTGAGTTCGAGCCCCGCGTCGGGCTCCGTGCTGACCGCTTGGAGCCTGGAGCCTGCTTCGAATTCTGCGTCTCCCTCTCTGCCCCTTCCCCATTCACGCGCTCTCTCTCTCTCTCTCTCTGTCTCTGTCTTTCAAAAATGAATAAATGTTAAAAAAAAAAATTAAAAAGAAAGAAAATAGTACTTTTGCCAATATAATTATTCTTTCTGTTATGCCCTGGGGGAATACCAGAGTGAGCACAGAGACAGAGGGGGCTGCCTTCATAGAGCTTACTAATCAGATAACTACCCAGACAAATGTGGGTTTATACTGGGATCAATGCCACGAGAGCAAGTACATAATGTTAAGACCCGTCATCAGGAGAAAGCTAAGTCCAGGGAATTTCAAGAGGCTTCCCCAGACAAGTCAATAGTGTCTTGCTAATTTATGCTATCTTTACCAATCCAGCCTGGGAAAAAAAAAAAAAAAAATTACACAGGCATGCCTACAATTAAATTATTCATAATTCTCAAACAGAGGCCCCGTGTCCTTTTTGTTCATTAGTGTTTCTCATAAATGCCTGATAGGGCACTGGGAACCGTCCAAGAGAAAGTTCACTTGATTTGAGGAAATCCTGACTTTTCTGTGTAGTCAGTGTGCCTTAAAAATAGCTCTGTAATTGTTTTGTTATCAATGTCACTTAAAAAAAAAAAAAAAAAGGAAATAAAGAGAACAACCCCAGAGATAAAAAAAACAAAAACAAAAACAAACCCAGAGACAAACAGCCCTTGGATGTTTATAGCAGCTTTATTTATTTATTTATTTATTTATTTAATGTTTTTATTTATTTTTGATAGAGAGACAGAGTGTGAGCAGGGGAGGGGCAGAGAGAGAGGGAGACACAGAATCCCAAGCAGGCTCCAGGCTCCCAGCTGTCAGCACAGAGCCTGACGCGGGGCTTGAACTCACGAGCCGTGAGATCATGACCCGAGCGGAAGTCGGACGCTCAACCGACTGAGTCACCCAGGCGCCCCTATAGCGGCTTTATTTTATAATTGCCCAAACTCAGAAGCAACCAAATGCCCTTAAATGCCATCTGTTATTCAGGCAATTAAAGAAATGAGCTATTAAGCCACAAAAAAGACACGGGGGAACTTTAAATGCATATTGCAAAGTGAGAGAGCCGTCTGAAAAGTTTACATGCTATCTGATTCCAACCCTATGACATTCTGGAAAAAGCAAAACTGGGCAGACAGCAGAAAGATCAGTGGTTGCCAGGGGTTAAGAGGGAGGAAAGAATAAAGAGAAGAAGCCCAGAGGATTCTTAGGGCAATGAAACGCTTCCCTATGATATTGTCATGGTGGATGCCTGACAGTTTCCATTGGCAAATTCATACAGCACAAAAATAACAATGTGTCGATATTGGCTTACCAATTGTAACAGATGTATCATGTGAATGCCGCATGTTAATAATGGCAGAAACTGGGGGTTGGGGAAATAGGTGCCATGTATGGGAACTCTGTATTTTATGCCCAGTTTTTCTCTAACCCTGAAACTCCTGAAAAAAAAAAAAAAAGCCTATTACATAAAAAACAAATCAGGGCAGTACACCAAGATCATGAAGTAACATATCATTGACTGTGTCCTTGGAGCTGTTAGCTCTTACAAAGGAAAAAGATGATCTACGGGTTTTATTTTAAACTTGAAAGAATCTGCATTGGGGTTTTTTCCTGCCTTTTAAAGTTTTGTTTTGTTCTGTTTTGTTTTAGTTTATTTTGAGAGAGAGAGCACGCATGAGTGAGTGGGGAAGGGGCAGAGAGAGAGGGAAAGAGAGAGAATTCCAAGCAGGCTCTGCACTGTCAGCACAGAGTCTGATGTGGGGCTCGAACTCCTGAACCGTGAAATCATGACCTGAGCTGAAATCCAGAGCTGGACACTCGGGGTTGCCTAGGTGGCTCAGTCGGTTAAGCGTCCGACTTCGGCTCAGGTCATGATCTCCCGGTCCGGGAGTTCGAGCGCCGCGTCGGGCTCTGTGCTGACAGCTCAGAGCCCGGAGCCTGCTTCGGATTCTGTGTCCCTCTTTCTGTCTGCCCCTCTCCTGCCCATGCTCTGTCTCTCTCTGTCTCAAAAATAAATAAAAACATTAAAAAAAAAAAAAAAAGAGCTGGACGCTCAACCGACTGAGCCACCCAGGTGCCCCCAAAAGCAAGGATCATCTTGAGCAAACAGTCTAGAGTAACAGTTAAGCACACAGACTCACTGACTCTGGAACTGTGAGTTCAAATCTTACCTCTTCCAGTGAATAACTGGGCTCGGGCAGGTGAGGACACCAGAAGTGGTAGCCATTATTCTCTTAGCCAACTGAGCCACCCAGGTGCCCGGTAACCAGTATTTTCATTATCCACGACCTGGATATCTACACTCAGGAGCCTGGGAACCCAGCATAGATGATGTCTGTTTCAAATGAATCTTCCCCAATCTTTGCAAAAGGGGGAGAAAAGACTAGCCGGATCGATATTGCCGACACAACGAGATACACTGGAATTAAATCATTAATTGGCCCTGCCCAAAGATGGAGCCTGTTCTGTTGTTGGCCTGGTAGATTCTCTTGAATGGCCATCACATCCCAGACCAATAAAATCGTCTGCGTATGTGTAATGTTTTGGAAAAAGATGGGCACTTTCCGTCTGAATTAGGGGTTTCCGATAGTCCTGCCAAAAATCCCTGGGATACCGGGATTTTCAGGGTCATGGTCCTGTACCCACCATTAGCGTGGGAGTGGTCACTAGCTCAGACCATGACTGACTGATGTGCTGAAAAGGGAAATGGGGTCTAGTGTTAAAGACGGGTTTCCCTGCTCTTTTAGGACATGGATGTTAACGGTTTGACCTGTTACGATATTGCTATGGTGTTCAATTTGTCAGTAAGCTATTGCTTAGCTATTTACGTACTTGGTGCCAGTTTTCAGCACTTTACAGGAGATTGACTCACGTGATATGTTCCAACAGCTCTACGAAGTTGGTGCCGTTTATTTATTTATTTTTTTCCCTGCCTCACGTTTGTTTTCGAGATCTCATGAGAGTCCACCTTGCTCAAGAAACGCAAACCCGGATCCCTAAGTGCAAGGGAGCCCGAGAAGCGTAGTGTTTAGCCTTCCAGTCTTTATGAAAAGTGGACACTGAAGGGGTGAAAGTGGACAGGGAGAGTCACTGTGCTCAAAGTATGTCAGTGACTTCCGGCTGATTCCCAAATTCCTTTTTTTTTTTTTTTTACGTTTATTTATTTTTGAGACAGAGAGAGAGAGAGAGAGCATGAACGGGGGAGGGGCAGAGAGAGAGGGAGACACAGAATCGGAAGCAGGCTCCAGGCTCCGAGCCATCAGCCCAGAGCCCGACGCAGGGCTCGAACTCACGGACCTCGAGATCGTGACCTCAGCTGAAGTCGGACGCTCAACCGACTGAGCCACCCAGGCGCCCCTCCCAAATTCCTTTTAATGGTCGGCGTGGCCCTAGGTGGTCTGGCCAAGGTGATCTTCCTGACTTCTATCAATATTCTTCTTCTTTTTCCCCCCAAACTTTTTTTTTTTTTTTAATAGTGGTAAAATACAAAATTTGGCATTTTGACAATGTTGTATAGTTCAGTGGCATTGAACGTGGTATTATTACTGTTTTCACTTCTGGGTCAGGAAACTAACACAGAAGCGAACAAAGTGACTTCTCGTGGCTGGTGGGGTGACAGTGTTGGCTGGACCGGGCAGTCTGAGCCTTGGGCCTCATGCTCTGCCCCCCGACCCCGCGGAAAAGTGCCTAGTGTGACCCGCGCTGCTATACGTGTTCGGTTTACTCGTTTTGGTTTTAAGTTTACTTATTTATTTTGAGATGGGGGGAAGGGTGGGGAGAGAGAATCCCAAGCAGACGCTGCACTGTCAGCGCGGGGCCTGACGCGGGACTCGATCTCGCCAACCGTGAGGTCATGACCGGAGCGGAAATCAAGAGTCGGACGCCCAACGGGCTGAGCCACCCAGGCGCCCCGTCGTTTTGGGTTGTTTGCGAAGCATAGAATGCCGCGTGTGGTGCTTACATGAGTGTTTGCCCAAAATAAATTTGTAACGCAGAAATAGCTCAAAACATTGAAATAAGATGAAACTGACATCATTTCTTTTTTAAGCTGAAATAATTTACAACCACTCCCAAATACAGCCAAATAGAGGGTTTTTTTTTGGAAATATCTATTCATGGTGACTTTTACATCTTGAATAGCTTCTGGCTGTCAGGAGACCTCACTACTGTGTGTAATTAATGAAGGCAAAACACTTCCACTCGGATTATAGGTAACTAAACATTTAATTATCTCACATTTTTTGGCAACAGCTTAGGGAAGGTAGCCTGTACTAGAATTATTATTATTATTTTTTTTCACATTTTTGCACCCGATCTTGGGAACTGGAGATCTCCTAATGGAATGATTAGAAAGAAAAAAATTATTATCTTATATATGTAAAGTTTCGCGTGAGTGTGTGCTTTTCGTAAATGACCTCTTCACTAGCTCCGTAAGAGCGAGATAGCTAATCTTCTGTTGCTCGCGCTTGTCCTCCCCAGCGCTTTGTGTACTTAAAGCGTACATAAATTTAAAATTAATCAAACTAGGAACAACATTTATACCAAATATGACAGAATTAGTATGACAGTCTTGATTATATGAAGGGCTTATGCAAAATCTAAGGTAAATGCAAAGTTTCTTTAAAAAAAGGTTTTTTTAATGTTTATTTCCGAGAGAGAGAGAGATAGAGAGAGACAGAGCATAAGCAGGGGAGGGACTGAGAGACAGGGAGACACAGAATCAGAAACAGGTTCCAGGCTCCGAGCTGTCAGCACAGGGCCTGATGTGGGGCTTGAACCCGTGAACCATGGGATCATGACCTGAGCCGAAGCCGGACGTTCAACTGACTGAGCCACCCAGGCGCCCCAAAATACAAAGTTTCTAATAAATAAATGCATAAAGTTTAAGACGAGAAAGGTTACAAGGGTGCCTGGCTGGCTCAGTCAGTAAAGCATGTGACTCTTGATCTTGGGGTTGCGAGTTCGAGCCCCACGTGGTGGGGGGGGGCGGGGGGTAGAGATTATTTTTAAAAATATCTAAATAAGAGATTTTCAAAAAGAGAGAGAGAAGGGTTACAAGAGGAGATTCCAAAGGCTAATGACCATTCCTGCACGGGTTCATTTCCCAAATATGAAAGGAACTGCATAAATGAAGCAAGTTGCTTATCAAGCAAACCACGCTCTCTTCCTCTCCTTTTTTGTTGGTTGGTTTTTGGTTTACAAACGGTAATACTGGGTTCTGGCAGGCAAGGTATTTTCCAGCCCGGATGCCTCCCCAGCACAGCTGGCCTCTGTTCTGATTGGATGGGGAGTCTGTTAATAATTGTTAAATATTTTGACTGTCGCCGCTGGTCGCAGGTATGAGTGGGCTTTAAAAGCGTTCCTATCTGAGGACCTAGTAGTTCTTCTCATGGGAACATAAACTGATCTTTCTGAAATTTCTTTATAGCTTTGTACAGCAAAGATCTGGTAGGTAAGCTCCGTGAGAATAAATTCCTGTCTTTTGTTTCGTGCTGTGTCCTTGGTTCCTAGACTAGGGTTTGACACATACTAGGTGCTCAGTAAAATATTGTTGGATGAATGACTGGATAAGTGTGATTGTTGCTTACCGTCGTGTTTTGTGTTCTCTTAACCTTCGTAAACATTTTACCTGAGGGAAAGTATCTGCTGTATTTCTGTGGTGATTTGTGACACATATTTTTGGCTTCGGACAGTAATAGTCCTGGAATTTTTTGAAAAAGTTTTTGCCCCAAGTGTGAAGTCTTTAACAATCAATAAGCAATCCATACTTGGGTATTAAGCGAGGCCCATTTTCTGAGGAACGTTTCGTACTTTATATGGGAGCAAAATAGGAAGTGCATCAATCAAGGAAAAAGTAATACTTCAATACTTTATGTAATAGATTTTCCTATTGACTTCCTCTTTGCTTTCACAAATGTTTTAGCTTCGTTTTTGATCTCCAGTTGGCAGAGGCTCCCGTGGTCTTAAGTTTCTCTTACACCGAAGATGTTCATACCAACCCAATTATAAACTAACAACTGAGTGTTAATTATGGCATATTACTAAAGAACGTATGGAAACGTGTATGTATAGAATGACATATACAAAAATAGCAGTAGGGGTGCCTGGGTGGCTCAGTGGGTTAAGCATCTGACTTCGGCTCAGGTCGTGATCTCGCGGTCCGTGAGTTCGAGCCCCGCATCGGGCTCTGTGCTGACAGCTCGGAGCCTGGAGTCTGTTTCAGATTCTGTGTCTCCCTCTCTCTCTGCCCCTCCCCTCCTCATGCTGTATCTGTCTCTCTCTCAAAAATAAATAAACATTAAAATTAAAAAAAAAAAATCGCAGTAAAATGAACACCCCTTACATTCCCCCAGGTAAAGATATAGAACATTATTCTGCCCCAGAAGCTCCCTGTGGCCTTACTCTGATTACATCCTTCTCCCTAATTAAATAATACCCAGAATTTTGTATTAAACTAGATTCCCTTGTTTTTCTTCATAGGTTGTTTTTTTTTTTTGTTTTTTTGTTTTTTTTGTCGTCACTTTGATTGCATTAGTAAGCTCTGTTGTTTGGTTTTGCCTGTTTGGAGACTTTATAGAAATGGAATGAGATAGGCAATTGAGTTGTTTCCAGTATTTTGCTATGATTACGCTGTGGTCTCCATTCTTACTTATGTGTCTTTGGGCGTATCAGCAAGAGTTTACTGTCTAGTTCCTCGACCTTAATATATACAGAGAGAGGAGGAGTACCTAGGTTAGGCAGAGGCACAAGTTCACCTTTACTTGGCAGAGCTAATTTGTTTTCCAAGGTCTCCAGTGGAGTATGACCCTTCTCATTGCAATGCGTTGTGAACACTGGGTAAGTTTTCTGACTAAATTTTTGCCACTGGTGGGTGTGAAATGGTATCTCATTGTAGTTTGTTGTTGTTGTTGTTTTGCTTTGTTTTCAGAGAGGGTGCGAGTGGAGGAGAGGGGCGGAGAGGGGGAGAGGGAGAGAATCCTAAGCAGGCTCTACACTCGACATGGAGCCCGATGTGGGGCTCAATCCCCTGCCGTTGGGATCGTGACCTGAGCCGAAATCAAGAGTCAGATGCCCCACCGACTGAGCCACCCAAGTGCCCTTCCTTCATTGTAGTTTTAATGTGCCTTCTGGTTACTAATAAGGCTAACTATCACTTCCTGTTTAAAATTCTTACCTTTGTCTCTTTTCCTGTTGAGTTAGTTCATATTTGAAAGAAACGAGTTTGAAGGCATTCTTTCTATGTTGTAGGTACTAATCCTTTGTTGGCCATGTGTGTTGTAAAATCTCCTAGTTTACCTTTTATCGTTTCACTTATCTTTTCGTGACCAAAAGTTTTTAGTTTTTATACAGTCAAGTTTATAAGTTTTTTTTCCTTTACGGTCTTCCCTTTTATATCTTTAGATCCTTAGTCTACCTTGAACTAGTTTTTGTATATTGTAAGAAATAGAAGTTTAAAAAGTGGGGTTCCAGTTGTAAAAAGAAAGGAAGAAAGATTTGATTTCGTTTTTTTCCAGTAGATATTCAATCATCCCGGCACCATTTTTTTTTTTAAAGATTTTATTTTTAAGTAATCTCTACACCCAACGAGGGGCTCGAGCTCACAACCCTGAGATCAAAAGTCGCACGACCCACCAACTGAGCCAGCCAGGTGCCCCTCTTCTAGCATTTTTTATTGAACGGTCTGTTCTTTTCCCCTTGGCCGATGATGATGGTGGTCATGGTGAACACTTACCAAGGGCTTACCATGGGCCAAGCAGTGTTCCCAGCAGAAGATAACATTTCATCCTTACGGTACTCCTGGAAATAGATCCTGCTTTTATCCCCATTTTTTAGATAAGACACAGGAACACAGAGGACGCCTGGGTGGCTCTGTCGGTTGAGCGTCCGACTTCGGCTCAGGTCATGATCTCGCGGTCTGTGGGTTCGAGCCCCGTGTCGGGCTCTGTGCTGACGGCTCGGAGCCTGGAGCCTGCTTTGGATTCTGTGTCTCCCTTTCTCTCAGCTCCTCCCCTGCTCACGGTCTGTCTCTCCTTCAAAAATAAATAAACAAAAAAAACAAAAAATAAAAAAAAAAACAAAAATAAACATTCAAAAAATTAAAAAAAAAGAAAGAAAGAAAGACAAAGGTTAAGTAGGTTGCTGCATGTGACGTAGGTGGCCCGTCACAGGGCCAGAGTTCAAACCAAGCCGTTCTAGCTCCAGACCCCCAGGTCCTCAGCCATTAGGTTCTTTGTGTTTTCTGTATGACTTCCTCTTTCCCGTACAAACTTGTTTTTTCATGGGCCTCTGCTGTTCTTTGCGTTTCCTTATTTTTCTGTCCCTGCTCCATACCCCACAGCTTCTTCATTAACTTTATAATCAGTCAGTACCGTCTGGTTATTCCCCCCACCATGCTCTTCAAGCCCGTTTTGGCTGTCGTTTGACCTCTGCAACTCCATTTCAATCTCCGAGTTATGTTCTCCAGAAACTTGCCGGGACTTTATAAAGTTGAATTGATTGAATGTATAATTAATGACTTTTGGATTTATTTTTATTTTTTTTAATTTTTTTAACGTTTATCTATGGTTGAGAGACAGAGAGAGACAGAGCATGAGCAGGGGAGGGGCAGAGAGAGAGGGAGACACGGAATCCGAAGCAGGCTCCGGGCTCTGAGCCATCAGCACAGAGCCCGACGCGGGGCTCGAACTCACAAACCGCAAGATCATGACCTGAGCCGAAGTCGGACACTCAACCAACTGAGCCACCCAGGTGCCCCAGTTACTTTTGAATTTATAATTAATGAAGTTGGAATCTGTAGATAATTTGGAGAATTGCTCTATTACAGTAGATAACCTTCCCATTTTGAATTTTTTTTTTTCAACGTTTTTTATTTATTTTTGGGACAGAGAGAGACAGAGCATGAACGGGGGAGGGGCAGAGAGAGAGGGAGACACAGAATCGGAAACAGGCTCCAGGCTCCGAGCCATCAGCCCAGAGCCCGACGCGGGGCTCGCACTCACGGACCGCGAGATCGTGACCTGGCTGAAGTCGGACGCTTAACCGACTGCGCCACCCAGGTGCCCCGATAACCTTCCCATTTTGAACGTGGCTTATA
This sequence comes from Panthera tigris, assembly GCF_018350195.1. Taxonomy (NCBI): domain Eukaryota; kingdom Metazoa; phylum Chordata; class Mammalia; order Carnivora; family Felidae; genus Panthera; species Panthera tigris. Next base: position 87,509,233 of record NC_056672.1, on the reverse strand, counting down.
TCTCTCAATTTTTTTCCAGTTTTCTTTAATGTCTTTTAATAAGTATTTATCATTTTATCCATAGTGGTCTTGCAGACCTTTTATTAAGTTTATTTCTATCTACTTGTAGTTTTTTCATGCTCTTCTAAATGATACTGTTTCCAAACTTTAGTTTTTTGTTTGTTGCTAGTGTCTAGAAAAGCAGTTGGGTTCTATACATTGATTTTATGTCCAATTATCATGTTAACTCTTAATTCTAATCATTTGTCGGTGGATTCTTTTATCTGTGGTAGGTAGTTAATCATATAATCTGTGGCTAATGGCAATTTTATTTCTTCCTTTCCAGTCCTTACACCTTTTATGTTTCCTATTTTGTCTTATTAAACAACTAATTTCCCAAAATTAGATCCACAACTCATGATCCAAAACCTTTGAAGCCAAACGTGTTAGGGATTCCAAATTTTTTTAGAATTTAGAAGGGAACTACAGCAAACATATCATATATCGTGTAACATTATAGTTCTGCCGTGATAGATACGAATAATCACACTAAGTGTGATAAATAGAGATTATAAGTAGGCTTGAGTGAGGATTGTCATCAGATGAGTTATGAAAAAGCTTTTGGCTTTCAGGAATTGTTTTTATTCTGGCTTTGCCAATTAAAGACTGTGGACCTGCTTTAAGGTGGTCATCGTAGCTCCTTTCCTAGCATTTATCTTGATAAATTATTTTGAAATCCACTCTTTGTGGGTGCCTGGGTGGCTCAGTCGGTTAAGCGTCCCACTTCAGCTCAGGTCACGATCTCGCGGTTCGTGAGTTCGAGCCCCGCGTCGGGCTCTGTGCCGACGGCTCAGGGCCCGGAGCCTGTTTCCGATTCTGTGTCTCCCTCTCTCTCTGCCCCTCCCCTGCTTGCACTCTGTCTCTCTCTCTCTCAAAAATAAATAAACATTAAAAATAAATAAATACGCTAAAAAAAGAAAGGAACAAAGACCCAGAGAAAAGTGGCTCAGGCGATAAGGACACATCTCACACTGCAGAGCCCAGAGGCAGGGGGCCCTGGGATCGGGGCTGAAGTCCAGTGACTCCATCTGCCATCCCAGCATCCCAGCGACGCTCCCTCCTCATGGTTGCAGGATGGTTGGCGCAACCTGAAGTGTCACAGGCAGCAGTGACCATGACAGGTCAAGAAGAGGAGGAATTTTTAGGGTGAGCTTTCTCAGTAGCCGGCCACAGATGGCCCACCTATCTAGTGAGCCAGGGTGACGGCTCATGCCTGTGCCCTAGCTGCAAGGGAGCCGGAAAAGATATACTCGAGGCGCTCTGCCAGAGGGAAGCTGGGATGCGTAGGGGGTAGCTGCTGGACCGTCAGCCACGGGGGTATGTCCCAGGGGACACGTTACACAACCTAAGTTTATGTGTTTATTTTGAGAGGGAGAGAGAGAATGTGTGCGAGTGGGGAAGGGCAGAGGGAGAGAGAGAATCCCAAGGAGGCACTGCGCTGTCACCAAAGAGCCTGACGCGGGGCTTGATCCCCACGGACCGTGAGATCACGACCCGAGCCGAGGTCAAGAGTCTGACGCTTTATCAGCTGAACCCCCCCCCCCACCCTGGTCGCCCCGGGGTTCCCTTTGTCTCGAAAAGAGAACAACACCTATGTGGTTGCCTAACCTTCTTCACTTAGAATTGGAAGTGAGTTAAATTGCTAAGCGTTTGGAAAACGTTTTGCCTTGAGGTTAACTAAGTTTCAGGTGACAGGGCTTAAAAAATTCCATTCCTATGATATTTTTGTAATTATTTTGCACCCCTTCCCCACACCCACGGAAATATTTATAGAGTTTAGAAATGAGTCAGGACTGAAAAAATTTGTTTTTTTTTTCTTCTCATTAAAAATTTAGCTTATATGCTTTGTTCTTGTTTAGTCTTTGGATTGCCTTCAGTGTTCTGGGCATTCTTCCCTCTCCCTCTTTTTTTTTCCTCCCTTCGGTTGGTCTTGAACTTGTTTTGGCGGGGGAGGGGTGGGGGAAGAGAGAATCACCTGTGGAGGACAGTGTGGGATGTTTGAGAGATACACTTCGCTCTCCAGGGTTTAAAGGAATGTGGGGCAGCTGGGGGTGGGGTGGGGAGGGCAGGTAACTGAACTCCTGTGCCTGCTGATTGACCGGGCTCAGGAAACTTCACATTTGTTAGGTTTCCTTGCCTGAGCTGATGTATAGAAACCAGGAAGTGAACAAGTCGATTCCATTTCCGGGCTGAAGCCAGACACTGATGATACTGAACATTTGTGTGAAAGATGTTCATCTCACAATCACCACTTGACAAAGCCCCTCTTTTATTCATTTATTTTTTAATGTTTACTTATTTTTGAGAGAGAGAGAGACACACACAGTACGAGTGCAGGAGGGGCAGAGAGAGAGAGAGAGAGAGACTGGGAGACACGGAATCCGGAGCGGGCTCCAGGCTCCGAGCTGTCAGCACAGAGCCCGACGCGGGGCTCGAACTCAAGAACTGCGAGATCATGAGCTGAGCCGAAGTCAGACGCTTAACCGACTGAGCCACCCAGGCGCCCCTAGAGAGAATCTTAATTGGGTCAGAGAGAGAGAGAGAGAGAGAGAGAGAGAGAATCTTAAGCAGGCTGCACACTCCGCATGGAGCCCAATGAGGGGCGCGATCCCACTACCGCGAGATCCGACCTGAGCTGAAGTCAAGAGTTGGGTGTTCAAGCACCTGAGCCACCCAGGTGACCCTGTATGATCACTTTAAAAATTCCTGTTGTTGTTGTTATTTTCATGAAAAAAAAAAAAAGCACTCTTCAAAATGTTTTGTTTTGTTTTTCCTTGAAAATAGTATCCTTTGCTCTCTTTCACTCCGCATATTTGGGGCAGGTACCGTGTCCGAGGTTTTATTTCTTTGTTGGCTTTGACTGTGTCCGGAGGAACAGAGGGGGAACCGAAAGTGACTAAGGTGTGCTGAGAACATTGAAATAATAATAAGCCAGAAGCCTATCGTTGCCGCTTCTTAAAGGAATACATTCCGTAGCAGTTCCCTCCCCCTGCCCCCCGCAGCCAACATCGCACCTGCTCAGACTCCAGGAGAGTCAGAATTCTGGTGCTTCTGGTACAAGTCATCTTTCTCACCCTTTCTTTTCAACTCAGGATGCAGTGTAAAATTTGGCACAGGGCATCCCTGCATTCGTCCGCCTCAAGTCGGCTACTTTCGATGCCCGGCACCAGCCTCCGTGTTGCCCTTTTACACAATATAATTATTGTTACAAAAACATGAAAAATGCAGCTCTTTCTATTGGTGTGCTTTTCCACATTTTTTTTTTTTTTTTTTGAGAGAGAGAGAGAGAGAGAGAGGGAGGGGAAGAGGGAGGCGGAGAGAATCCCAAGTTGGTTCCACCCCCAGCACAGAGCCCGACGTGGGGCTCAATCCCACAAGCCTGGGATCATGACTTGAGCTGAAATCAAGAGTCGGGCGCTCAACCAGCTGAGCCACCCAGCTGCCCCTTTGCCACATTTTTTTATGTCACTGACTTCATCTACATGCTGTTGTTGCCTCCTAAGCTTCGGTTAAAGTTGTGTTGCTTTTTTTTAACGCCTACATATATTTTCGTCTTGTGTTTGTTTACACTCTTACCTCTTGGGCTCAGAACGCAGTTGCTGGAAAAGAACCACAAACGGAATAAACTCCTTGTTTTTCGTTTTCGCAACAGAAGCAGCCTTAGGTTGACGGTGCCTAGTTATAACGCATGTCTCAAACAGTCCCTGACTTTTTCTCTTTTTCTTTTTTAAATTCTATTTATTTATTTTTGAGAGAGAGAGAAAGAGAGCCTGAGCAGGGGAGGGGCAGAGAGAGAGGGAGACACAGAATTGGAAGCAGGCTCCAGGCTCCGAGCCATCAGCACAGAGCCCGACACGGGCTCGAACTCACAGACCATGAGATCATGACCTGAGCTGAAGCCAGATAGATGCTTAACCCACTGAGCCACCCAGGCGCCCCAGATTGAGGTCTTTGTTTCAAATCTGAGATCCAGAATATCGGGTGGTATTCGTGATGACGTATTTTTGTTTGTAAAGTTTTAGAACAACTTTTTTGTTCCTATATATATACAGCCACTTTAATATTCAGAACCAAATTGATTTTTAAAAACATTTTAGATGGAGATTTTGTTACATTTACTCTGGGTAGATCTATATGTGTTGACAGTTTTCTCTCCAAGATAAGAGGAAGCTAATACGAATAATATCATCCCAAGAGATTCTGTTCAGATAGATCCATTTAAGGTCTGCTTCTCAAAGTGCCCTAGTCTTTAGGAAAGTGTATTTACCCTAAGTTAAAGTTCCCTGGGGCGCCTGGGTGGCTCAGTCGGTTGAGCATCCGACTTCAGCTCGGGCTGTGATCTCGCATTTCATGAGTTTGAGCCCCACACGGGGCTCGCTGCTGACAGCACAGAGCCTGCTTTGGACCCTCTTTCCCCCTCTTTTGCCACTTCCCCACTTGTCCTCTCTCAAAAAATTAATGTAAAAAAATTCAAAGAAATTAGAGTCTCCTAAAACACCGGTCCAGACAGCACAGACTCACTGCAGAGGGAGAGAATTGTGGAGATGGGGCCTCCCACATACCCTTCCTCTAAATCGGAGCCATCTACATGGAGGTGACTTGAGCAACATAGTTTCTTACCAGATTGGCGGATTCCCGGGATTTTGAATTCGCGTCGATTTCGTCTACTTTTCAGCGACGGGAAGTCCTGTACTTTGGAGAAGAACTTCCCTGTGGCTGACTTGGGTCTCCTCATCTTAAAGTAACCAGCTTTTCTGCAAGTAGTTCCCGTGTCCATTCTTTTGCGTGCTTTGAAAAAACAAAATCAGATTTCAGAAGGCTTCTTGCGTAGCCGAGAGTAGTCATTTACATACTGACCCAGAGAGACCCGTCTTGGCCCCCCAACTGATGAGTTGATATTGTAGGTGAGGCAAGGCAAAATTGGTCTGTGTTGAACTTCATGATTCTTTAGGAACTCTGCTGAAGATAGGATGACCCAAAAAAGATGCTGTCGTTCATACTTCTGGTTCATTCTTTACTGTGCATAAAACCAGATGTGAAAATAATTGGAAAATACAGTACGTGCATCTGATTGATACCCTGGTACACCCTCCTCGTTTGTCTCTGCAGCTTAGTCAGCCTCTTGTGTGGCCAACAGCTCTTGGCACCAAAAAAGTTTGTTTGGTTCGAATTCGAGGAGCAGTGAGAGGTCAAGAGGGGGTTCATCACGTGGTACCTACCCAGCTCCTTGGAAACATCCATTTGCTCGTCTCTGGGCAATTCTGGAGTGAATTCTTGTGGGGGTATATAGTATGCAGTCGTCAACTAAACATAAGTTTCCATTAGGTTCTGTATTATCTGACTTCCTTCATCTTTGGAGATATGAAGCTTTCCAATAGAAATTTTATTTTATTTATTTATTTAAAAAATTTTTTTTTTTAACATTTATTTATTTTTGAGACAGAGAGCATGAACAGGGGAGGGGCAGAGAAAGAGGGAGACACAGAATCTGAAACAGGCTCCAGGCTCTGAGCCATCAGCACAGAGCCCGACGCGGGGCTTGAACCCACGGACCGCGAGATCATGACCTGAGCCAAAGTCGGCCGCTTAACCGACTGAGCCACCCAGGTGCCCCTCCAATAGAAATTTTAAATTAAAAAAAAAATTTTTTTTTTTACATTTATTTATTTTTGAGAGACAGAGCACCCGTGGGGGAGGGGCAGAGAGAGAGGGAGACACAGAATCCGAAGCAGGCTCCAGGCTCCGAGCTGTCAGCACAGAGCCCGATGCGGGACTCGAACTCGCTGACTTCGAGATCATGACCTGAGCCGAAGTCGGACGCTCAAACCGACTGAGCCCCCCAGGCGCCCCTAGAAATTTTAGAGTATGTGTCACAAGGTAGTGGTTCTTGACCTCGGGGCTGTGAGTTCGAACCCCACTTTGGGTGTGGAGATTACTTAAAAATAAAATGTTTAAAAATACATGTGTATTTTCTAAGTGCATAATGTTACACAGTCGTGCGCCGACAAAAGAGCCATTTAAAGTGCATTTTATTGTAACCCGATATGAAAAATTCACTGGTGTGGTTTCAGATTTCACATCGAAGCTAGCCTTGAAGAAGCTACTATTTGTTGAACTTGGGTGTGGTACCAAAGAGTATCCAGGATTCCCTAAAAAGGCTTTTGAAGAAGTCTTATTTTTTCGTATAATGCAACCAAAGTAGGGAATCCCAACAGAGGCATCCGAAAACCCAGCTGCATTCCATTAAGCCAGGCATAAAAGAGGTTTGCAAAAATGTAAACCAACGCCAGCCTTCCCACTTTTCTGTTTTGTTTTGGAAAGGAACATTCTTGAAAAGGAAACAATGCTATTTATTTTAGCACGTGAGGGGCGCCTGGGTGGCTCCGTCGGTGAAGCGTCCGACTTCCGCTCAGGTCACGATCTCACAGTCTCTGAGTTCGAGCCCCGCGTCGGGCTCTGGGCTGACAGCTCGGAGCCTGGAGCCCGCTTCGGATTCTGTGTCTCCCTCTCTCTCTGCCCCCTCCCCTGCTCACGCTGTGTCTCTCTCTGTCTCAAAAATAAATAAAAATATTTTAGCACGTGATGGATTTAGTGTTGTCTTCTGGAGGGATCAATAAATACGATTTAAACTCTCTCAGTTTCTAATTTCCGCCAGAGTAAATATTGATAGCCATAACCCACATAAATGAAAGCGGGAAAGGAGGAATTTTTGATAATGGCACCATCTTCAAAGCAGCCAAAGCTATTTTTTTAAAGGGCCATTTATAATATTTGCTCACAAAGGAGTCTTTTGAAGATTTGGAATTCTTTTCCATTAAGTTTTCCACATTTTGGTCAAGAATGTAAGTGGGTTGATTAGTTTTTCATCTGTTTTGAATTTTCTTTCAGCTGCTGTCAAAAAAAAAAAAGTTCATGCTGCGGTGATCCGTGTGATGGGAACGGTAGAGTGTGGCATCATTAGAGATGTTTTATTATTTTTAAACATTTGATTTGCGACAACATTTTATTTCACTTTAGTTTTTTAAGTAAGCTCTACACCCGGTGTGGGGCTCGAACTCACGACCCCGAGATCCAGAGTCACACGCTTTACCAACTGAGCCACCCAGTCGCCCCTGGAAAGGAGTTTTTTTTGTTTTTTGTTTTTTTTAATTTTTTTTAACGTTTATTTATTTTTGAGACAGAGAGAGACAGAGCATGAATGGGGGAGGGTCAGAGAGAGAGGGAGACACAGAATCCGAAACAGGCTCCAGGCTCTGAGCGGTCAGCACAGAGCCCGACGCGGGGCTCGAACTCACGGACCGCGAGGTCGTGACCTGAGCTGAAGTCGGACGCTTAACCGACTGAGCCACCCAGGCGCCCCTGGAAAGGAGTTTTTAAATAAATAGGGTCGCTATGAAACTAGATTAGCAAAGGGTTACCAATTAGCAGAGAGCTTTAACGAGCCTTGGTCTAAATAGCTAGGGATGATTTGTAATCTTTACTCGAATTATTTGTGTATTTGTTCCCTCAAGTAGTTTAAAGTGACCTACAGCCTTATTTACACGCCTGATTTGCTTGACAACCCCTCTCTTTCCAGATAACACAAATAAATAATCTTCCTGACTAGTGTTCCTTAAGTGGAGACTGGGTGTCCATGGAATGTATTATTGGGGACCAAGAATCAACTGAAGCCTTAAATATTTGTCCCTTGCTTTTTATGATCAGGTAGACACTTATTAGGTTGAAAGACAAACATCTTACAGTGATTTTCCATGAGAAAAACATTCCTATAAAATAAAACCTTAATTTTTCCAAGTGGTCCGTGGGCCTGGAGGTGGGGAGGGGGGTGGGGGGCACAGATCAAGGTTGAGGAAACGAGTTTTCTTCAAGGAGAGATTTTCTGACATTGGAGAAAAAGTGCTTTAGACCCCGTTGCCTGCCTGCTTCCACCCAAGGCGGACTTGGAGGGAACGAAGTCGACTCACTTTCCGGTGTGCTCATCCTTGAACGGAAAACAGAATGAAAGCGTGAGGACACGTTTAAAAGTGGGAAATGCTAGGTTTTAAAATCAAGCTGAAGGGCGGTGCTGAGTCGGTCCTGTCGGCTTGTGCACGCATGTGCTAGGATTAAATTGTCGTTTTGTATTTTTGTATTCTCAAAAGTTTATTTATTTATTTATTAAGTTTTTTTTTCTTTTTTTAACTTAAAAAATTTTATTATTTTTTGACAGCTTTATGGAGATACGATTAACCTACCAAACAGTTCACCCACTTACAAGTATACAAATTCATGGTTTTTACAATATTCCCATTCCTTTTTATTCTTCTCAGTTAATGCTTAAATCAACTTAGACCAACTCCTAAAAAAAAGTTTACCAACTTCTGTATGCCATCCTTCAGGGACTTTGGTTAATATTGAGTCAATTCTGCATATCCAATCTTTTCAGCCGGCAGGAGCATGGTATGATGTTTCGTTGATTCCTAGCTCCTTTTATTTCCATCATGGTTTTTAAATAATTTCCTTTAAGCAAATACAGTTGTTGTTGGTTTTCTTATTTTCCTGTTTTTTTTTTTTTTAATTTTAATGTTTGTTTATTTATTTATTTTGAGAGAGAGAGAGAGAGAGAGAGAGAGAGCAGGGGAGGGGCGGAGAGAGAGAGGGAGACCCAGAATCGGAAGCAGGCTCCGGGCTCCGAGCTGTCAGCACGGAGCCTGACGCGGGGCTCGAACCCACGAACCACGAAATCATGACCTGAGCCAAAGTCGGACGCTTAGCCCGCTGAGCCCCCCAGGCGCCCCAAATTGTGGCTTTGTATTTTTTATATTTGATTTGACACTTTTCCATTTTACACGATCCTAAAGACTGAGTTGTGAAGTTAGGCGGGGACTGGCTCTTCACCTTCAGGCAGATGACCACGCTCGGCCACGTGTGGGGTCCCGCGTCGGTGAAGTCCCCGGCTGGGGCCAGAACCCACCTTCTCTGTTCCGGCTTCTTCTCAGGAGACTTGGCATCTGCCTCTCTCGTGGCCGTTCTCTCTTCCCCGCGATGTCACGCTGACACTCCCTTTTCTTTCCCAGAACTTTCTGCCTCCCCCCCGCCCCCCCCCGCCCCGGGCCGGGCCCTGTTGCTTCAGATCCACCAGCTCGCGGGCCTCCCTCCGCGAGCTCCGAACGGATCCGTGTTTCCAGCTTCCTTCTGGACATGCTACTCCCTCCCCCGATGTGTCACTTCAGCCCAAAGTGCTGTCCTTCGGTCCCAGGAGGTAGAGGCAGGGAGCCCTCCGGAATCCTGCCTCCCGTTCATATCCCCCTCCAGCCTCCTTACGCAATCGGCCACCAAGACTAGTTGATCCTAGTTGTCACGGGTCTGTACGTCCTTCCGTCTTCTTCCGTTTCCTCTCATCTGGACAACTGAACCGTCTCCTGACTTCCACCACCTGACGATTCTGAACACGTCCGTGGGCGTGCCTCTCCCCTCTCAACTTCAGTGGCTCACGTGTGCCCACTCGAGAGGCTAAAAGGCTCCTTCGCCTGGGCCGATGGGCTGAGACTTTCTCCCGTTGCTTTCTTTAAAAAAAAAAAAAAAAGTTTAATGTTTGTTTATTTTGAGAAAGAGACAGAGAGAGAACACAGGCAGGGGAGGGGCAAAGAAGAGGAGAGAGAGAAAGTCCCAAGCAGGCTCCGCGCTGTCCGTCCAGAGCCCGACTCGGGGCTCGAACTCACAAACCGTGAGATGGTGACCTGAGCGGAAATCAAGAGTTAGCTGCTTAAACTGACCCACCCAGGGGCCCCCGACTTTCTCCTGTTTCTCAGCCACCAACACCCTTCCCTGGCGCCCTGCCCCCACCCTCGCTGCAGCGGACAAGGCCCCCTGATTCCTGGACGTGTCCGGGCCTTTGCAGTAGGGGTTGCCGGGATACCCAGCACCCCTCGTTGTTCCAGGCTGGGACCCTCAAGCACCTTGCAAGATGGGGCCCGGGGCGGGGGTGGGGGTGGGGGTGGTTTCCCCAGCTCCTTTCCTGGCACACAGTGTGGGTTTGATAGATGTTTGAACGTCTCAATAAAGTCCGCGTGAGTCATTTTATGTATCTGTTTGAAGAGAGCGGTACTTGGGAGCTCTTCTCGCTCCCCTGTGCTTTGCCCCGAATTTCAGTGAGCTGCTTTGAATAACTGAGAGGTGACGAGTAAGGTGCTAGCTGCCCACCGAGTTGAGGCGGGTGTTTTACCTCTCGGCTTTTGGAATCTGGAGAGGACATTCTCCTTTGCACTAGGACACAAACTGGATCCTCAAACCATGCTGCTAACGGGAACGCGTGGGTCAGAGTTCAGTCCCCCAGGCAGTTTTCAAACCAAATTTGGTAATGTTGATTTAAAACTCCTTAACAAGAAAAGCACCCAGGACAATCATGGAAAATATTAGAACTGCTTTCTACATAGCGACGTCTCGTTGAGAGCATTGTTCGCTGAAATGCTATTAATCACAGAGAAGGATTATAAGCTCTCTCTTTGTGTTTTTGTTTTTTTTTTAAACAGGATCAATTTGACAACTTAGAAAAACACACACAGTGGGGAATTGACATTCTTGAGAAATACATCAAATTTGTAAAGGAAAGGACAGAGATCGAACTCAGCTATGCAAAACAACTCAGGTAAGTTGATATTGACAAAGGTTGTTTGGTAACTGCAAAATGGATGTACTGATAATTTATATTCTCACTTATACGACAGATGTACAATCCTTTAAATATTCCTTTTCCCCCTTACGTAAGGTACTGTTTCAATGGAAACCATTGCTTTTAATGTGGAAAATTCGTTTTCATAGAACAGTAAAAATAAAAGCTAAGTTATTGCCTTCAGGCTCTGCGTTTTTAAAATATTGGAGCTACTTATTTTTGTGGAAAATGGCTTTATCTATCTATCTATTTTAAGAGAGAGAGAGCATACGCCCATGTACGCGTGCAGGAGTGGGGGAGGGGCAGAAAGAGAGGGGAAAAAGAGAGCATCCCAAGCAGACTCCACACTGTCAGCACGAAGCCCAATAAAGGCTCGAACCCCTGACCTGCAAGATCGTGACCTGAGCGGAAATCAAGAGTTGATGCTTAACCGACCGAGCCGCCACCCAGGCGCCCCTTTTCAGAATGCTTCTCATTGAAGTGTAACATATACACAGAGAAATGCACGAGTCCCAAGTGCGCAGCCCCAGGAATCCACAGAGTGAACCACCCCCCTGGTAACCAGCAGGGTTACCTCCACCCAGGTGGAGGAACAGGCAATTCCAGCCCCTCCTGGTGCACCGCCCTCCTCCCACACTCGTCCACCCTTGTCCGCTCTCCTGACTTCCAACCACGTGGACAGTCTTGCCTGTTTTTGAACCTCCTGTGAATGGATTCATTTACTGGGCACTGTTTGATTTTGGCTTCTTTTGTTCTACCTGATGTTTGTAAGATTCGTTCATGTGGCCGCATGTGGTGGTAGCTTCTTTCTTTTCATCGGTGGATAGTATTCGGGTATGTGAGTGTACCGCCCTTTATCCGTTCCTCTGCTGCCAGGCCCCTGTTTGGGGGTACAGAGTCTGTCTCCACCCAGGAGTGGGATTGCGGGGTCATAGGCACCCTGTATGTGTAGCTTTACATACACAGTCTTCCAAATGCTTCTGCTGATCCACGATCCATCCAGCAGCGTGTGAGAGTCCCGGGGAGCCGCATTTGAAAAGTGCTTGGATCACAGGGCCCCCGGGTGGCTCAGTCGGTTAAGCGTCCGACGTCGGCTCAGGTCACGATCCCGCCAGTCCCGAGTTCGAGCCCTGCATCGGGCTCTGTGCTGATGGCTCAGAGCCTGGAGCCTGCTTCAGATTCTGTGTCTCCCTCCCTCTCTCTCTCTCTTTCTCTCTGCCCTTCCCCAACTCATGCTCTCTCTCTATCTCAAAAACAAACTTTTTTTTTTTTAAGAATAAATAAAAAAAATAAAAGTGGTTGGGCGACTTACCTCTTTAATGATGAAATTATCCAAGAAATTTGTGCTTTTGGATAAAATGTATAAAAATTGTCGGTGGAGCTCGAGTGGCACACACAACCTCCGCTGATTTCTCGTGGGGTCGAATTGGTTTGTGCAGGCTGTTTTAAGACCTGTTTAAAGATCCAGATGACTTTTGGTGTGAAAACATTTCGTTTGAACCCAAAGAGCACCTGGGGCGCCTGGGTGGCTCCGTCGGTTAAGCGTCCGACTTCGGCTCAGGTCACGATCTCGCGGTTCGTAGGTTCGAGCCCCGCGTCGGGCTCTGTGCTGACGGCTCGGAGCCCGGAGCCTGCTTCGGATGCTGTGTCTCCCTCTGTCTCTGCCCCTCCCCTGCTCACGCTCTGTCTGTGTTTCTCTCTCTCAAAAGTAAATAAACATTAAAAACAAGTGTTTAAAAAGAGCATCTGCAGGAGGGGTAGGTCATGGGTCACTGAGAGAAGGCGGATCCTTCTAGGGCTGGTGTTGTTGTTGTTGATAAATGAGCACCCATGGAATCTCTTTGTGGGCTGACTAGTCTTGTTTCCACTCAGCAAGTAAAACATAAAACATGTTGGCCAGCGAAACAATGGTTATGGCTTGCTGAACCCAGATCAACTTCTGGCTCCTTGCGTGTAAAAGCAGCCTCATTTAGGACCTCAAGAACCGAATGTCGGAATAGGGACGGGGCTGCTTCGTGGTGATTATTTCAGTATCGCACCGCTGGTCGTAAAACGTCTTGCATGGGAAGATGGGTTGCATAACAGCCTTAGCCCCAAATGCAGTCTCACCTTGTGGATTTATGTGTATTTGCTGTCTTTCCGCTAGCTTGCCCTGGTCTTTCCTGGTGCCTTTGCCACAATCTCGTTTCGTTTGGGAGTGTTGTTATTCGGTGCCGTTAAGTCAGCGCCTAGCAGGCGTCTGCTCTGTTCTGCGCGTCACGAAAGCAAAGGGCTTCCTTAGCTCCCCCTCTGTGTTGCACCTGCCTTCTTGGCCTTTCTCAGCACCCGAGGTGAGGAATTGAGGATGCCAGCAACAAACCGGGAGGCCCTTGGGAAAGAATGCAAATCTCAGCGGGTCCTCAATGCAGATACATAAGATGCTCCCTGCGCTTTGTCGATGTGCCCCCCGCCCTCCCCACTCACCGAAGTGATTCGGCTTCTCCCCTTTCTGCAAACCCAGCACCTCCTTCCCCATCCTTCCCGTGGGCTTCCCAACGTCACCGAGAACATCGAAGCGGTGCGAAGAAGACGTCCTATCTCTCGGTGTCTGTCCCCACGTCTCTGTGCCCCCCCCCCCCCACCAGAGATGCTCCTGTCTAAACCCAGGCCCCGCCCCTCTTGTGCGCCGTGCTCCCCAACACCTGCTGGTTTCTTTGCTCCCCTTCATAGGCAGACTTCTCGAAAGTGTTCTTACTTGCTGTCTCTGGTCCCTCTCCTGTCCCTGCTTGATTACTTTTTAAATGTTTCTCTATTTATTTTGAGAGAGAGAGAGTGAGCACGGGAGGGGCAGAGGGAGAGAGAATCCCAAGCGGGCTCCATGCGCAGAGCCCGGCTTGGGGGCCTCGATCGTATGAACCGCGGGATCGTGACCTGAGCCGAAATCCAGGTCGGATGCTCAACCCACTGAGCCACCCGGCCACCCCTCCTGTCAGCACTTTCAACTCACCCCACACGGCTCAGCCAGAACTGCTCTTCGAGGGTTCCAGTGACTTCCATGTTGTTCAACCCAACCTCCCGTCCCCGGTCTGCAGCGTCCCTGACCCATCGGCGGCTTTGACGGGGCGGATGCTCCCTCCTCCTTGCCCGGCCTCTCGAATTCCAGTCTTCTGGCTTCCTTCTTTCCACCTCACTGGAGCTCCTTCGCACCCCCCTTTACTGGGTTCTCCTTTGCCTCCTTCTCTTCATCCGGCGTGCCCCCGTGCCCAGTCCCCGTCTCCTGTATCCCCTTGTGATCTCGTCTGGCTTTAAGTATGGTCTGTGTAGCCGTGGCTCGCAGATACGCATCTCCAAGCTAGACCTCTGTCCCGGACTCCGACACAGATTACGCAGTGTCTCCAGGGGGACGTCTCAAATGCGACGTGCCCAGAACTGAATCTGTCCGCTCAGAATCTGCGTCCGCACGGCCCAGCTTTTCCCCACTCACTTGAGGGCAGCTGCCTCCTTGCTTCTTGGATCAGGAGCCCCGGACACCGTTGGTTCCCCCTCTTTCTCTCGCGTGACACCCCCCCCCCCCCCATCCCTCATCTAAGCCATCAGGACTGTACTTGGCAAATTTACCCAGGGTCCGACTCCTCCTCTTGACCTCCGCTGTGGCCGTGGCGGTCCAGGCCCCAGCACCTCTCACCTGGGTTATTATGGGGCTTCTAACTGGTTTCTCTTATTCCCTTCTTTTTAAAAAAAATTTTTTTTAATGTTTATTTATTTTTGAGAGAGACAGAGACAGAGCTTGAGTGGGGGAGGAGCAGAGAGAGAGAGAGAGGGAGACACAGAATCCAAAGCAGGCTCCAGGCTCTGAGCCGTCAGCACGGAGCCCGACGCGGGGCCCGAACCCACACACCGTGAGATCATGGCCTGAGCCGAAGTCGGACACCCAATCGACAGAGCCACCCAGGCGCCCCTCTCTTATTCCCTTCTTATCCCGTGTCTTCTCTCTGTTTTCCACACAGCAGCTAGATCATGGCGCTCTGTTCAGAGTTCCAACAACTCCCTATTGTACTCCGTGAATCCAGAATCCTTAACGATAGATGTCTTAACAAAGCCCTGTGTGATCGTAAACCCCAACCTCTCTGACATCACCTCTTTCCCCCTTCTCCCTCCTCTCTGCCCTAACCATACCCGCCTCCCTGCTGTTTCTTGTATACACCAGGCTCACCCTCACCCCGGGCTCACCTTCCATATGGGGATCCCCTATATATCCTTCCCCTCGATCCGCGTGGCCATCCCCCCCTCACCTCCTTCAAGTCTTTGCTCAGAGGTCACCTGCTCAGCGAGGCCTGCCTCGTCCTCCTGCTGTAGTTCACCCTTTTTCTTTCTTTATTTTCAATGCTTATTTACTTTTTTTGAGAGAGAGAAGAGAGAGTGGGGGAGGGGCAGAGATAGAGGGAGAAACAGAATCCCAAGCAGGCTCCACACTGTCAGTGCAGAGCCTGATGCGGGGCTCGATCCCATGAACCGTGAGATCAGGACCTGAGCCGAAATCAAGAGTCAAGACGCTTAACCGCCTGGGCCACCCAGGCGCCCCTACCTTCCACTTTTTCCAGAGCACTGGTAACTTTCTAACACCCGGTAACATTGTCTTATGGCCCATACCTACTGTTCATTGCCTTCCACTCCTTTCTGCTAGAACGGAGACCCCTCAAGGGCACGGTTTTTGAGCTGTGTGCACTGAAGTGTCCCCAGGGTACAGGACAGTGCCCGATGCGTAACAGGGACTCAGTAAGTAGCCGGAGAAAGAGCGGATCAACAGGGCTCACACGTCAGACGTTTGGTTAGCCCCGCTTCAGGGAGAATTGTGGGTTTGCACAGGCCTGAGAGCTGAGGAGGGCTCACCGACAAACAGGACCCCCGATGTGTCTCATGAACGAGACGCTGCGGAAGTCGACCTTCTCACTGCGGGAAACGGACCGCGTGCGTGTGAGCACATGCCGATAAGCAAGAAATTAAATCATCTAAAGATAGCAGTTACCACCCCAGATACCTAAAGCCAGCGATGCAGTGCAGCATGGTGGCAGGTGGGGGTTACGTAAGCTAGACTGGCCGGGGAAAGCCTGTTGCTTGAGAACTGAAGGACGAGGAGAGGGCAGGCCTGCCAAGGTGTGGGGATAGCTCTCCCAGGCCAAGGAATCAGCAAGTGCAAAGGCCCCGGGGTGTGGGAACGTGTTCAAGGGACGGAAAGGCCAGCGTGACTGAAGCATACCCGGCAAATGCTTGCCTGAAATATCAGTCTGATGTTGAAAAGGCAACACGGCCTTTGCGGGGAGACTTCTGGCCTCAAGTCATTTTTAGTTTTTCAGCATTAGAGGAAAGAGGTGCTCGCTTATTTTTACAAGCAAATGATGAGAGTCGGGGCTTTGATTTCTGTAGGTGAGGTGTCGGCAGGCTACAACCTATGTCCCAACCCATCCACTGCCTGGTTTTGTAAATAAAGTTTTACGGGAACCCAGCCACGTCCACTCCTTTATTTACGTATTGTCCACGGCTGCTTCTGCAAAACAGTGGCAAGTAACTAGTTGCAACAAGGACCATGTGATCATGACCTACGTGCAAGTCTAAAATATCTACTGTCTGGCCCTTTGTAGCAAAAGTGTAGGGGCACCTGGGTGGCTCAGTCTGTTAAGCGTCTAACTCGTGATTTCAGCTCGGGTCGTGTTCTCACGGTTCATGAGTTCGAGCCCCACATCTGGCTCTGTGCTGACAGCACAGAGCCTGCTTGGGGATTCTCTCTCTCTGCTCCCCCCCCCCCCCACTCATCTTCTCTCTTCCTCCCTCTCTCTTTCTCTCTCTAAATAAATAAATACATAAAAAAGTTTACTGACCGTTGCGATAGTTACTGTTTATTCAAGGCAGCGTAAGGTCAAGTTCCTAAGAAAATTTTAAACATCTTATCTGACCTGTATAAGAGAACCAGCTATGTATTGCCCTTTAGCAACTGTTTTTGTTTTTCATTTTTTTTTGATGTTTATTTTTATTTTTGAGAGAGAGAGAGAGACAGAGCACGAGTGGGGGAGGGGCAGAGAGAGGGAGACACAGAATTCAAAGCAGGCTCCAGGCTCTGAGCCATCAGCCCAGAGCCCGACGCGGGGCTCGAACTCACGGACCGCGAGATCGTGACCCGAGCTGAAGTCGGACGCTCAACCGATTGAGCCACCCAGGTGCCCTGCCCTTAGCAACTGTATTTTTTTTTTTTTTAAGAAAGTTATTGGTTATGACCAGGTAATGAATTCATAGGATGAAAACTTCCAGAGGCACAACACGGTCTACAGCAAAGTGTCCCTTCTGTTCCCACTGCCCCTGGGGACAATGAATGTTCTCCGTCTCCTGTTTATCCTTCCATAGAGAGATTTTATGCCGACACAGGCAACTAAGTGTGTTTGCCTCCTCATTTCCCCCGGCAGGTCAGCGTGCCCTTGCCTTGCTACATCCTGGAGATCTTCCCGAGGACTCATTTTTATGTTTGCGGTTTTATAATGTTGCATCGGGTTGGTGGACGTGTTTCCAATTGTTTGCAACGCTGAACAAAGTTGCAGTGCGTAGCCTTGAGTAATCCACTTGGCCAGCCTGCTTGGAGACTAAGTTCCTAAAAGGAGCGCCCTGGGTTTGGTGGCGTTTGCCAAGTCGACTCTCAGAGGCTGTGACCCTTACCACTCACGCCCTATTGGGTGGCAGTGCAACTTTCTTCGACCCTCAGTGCCTCTTGGTACCAGTCCGTTTTATCTTTGCCAAGGTGATAAGTAAAAATTGGTGCATCTGAGCATTAGCGTTTCTCTTGTTATCAGTGAGCTTAAGCCTGTTTTTTATGTGTGGAAGCCATTTATACTTTCTTTCTTTTTTTTTAAGTTTATTTATTTTGAGAGAGAGAGAGAGAGAGAGAGAGAACAGGCAGGGGAGGGGCAAAGAGAGGGAGAGAGAGAGAATCCCAAGCAGGCTCTGAGCTATCAGCACAGAGCCTGACGCGGGGCTCGAACCCACGAACCATGGGATCATGACCTGAGCCAAAGTCGCGAGCTTAACCGACTGAGCCGCCCGGCCGCCCCCTTACTGTTCTCTATTTTAAGCTCCATGTTACGATGTTAAACGGGCTCGGTTGACTCACTGCTAAGGTAAAGAAAATAATATTTACATGTTTTTCTTCCTTTTCTGAGTGATATAATATCGTCTGTAACCTGAGTCCCACGGTTCGTTTGTCTTAGTCCTGTTTTTAAATATGAATGTATGTTCACCACTCTTTCTTCGACCACAGCCTCTCTGCTTATCTCTGGGCATCAAGAAAAATAGGAATATTTTCTCCCCTAATGAGAGCTTGTGGACTAATTCTCGGGTTTGTTCTTGTTTGAGAATGCCCTCATACTTGATAATAATTCGACCTGCTTGTTCTCTGGTGATATTTTCTGTCTCTCCAAACTTTGTTGCTGCATTGTCTTTTGTTGGAAAAGTCTGGGGGCAGCCAGATTTTTTTTCTTTGTAGGTGGCTTGCTTTTTTTTTGACTGTAGATGTGAAGAATTTTTTTGTTCCACTTAGCAGTTTGATAACGTCGCCAAGCTAAGCCCTGTTGTTGCTCATTCGTTGTCTGTTTCCTTAGCGCCCTTTTCATATGCAGATTCCAATTTTTAATTTATTTTCGGGGGAGCTTTCTTCAATTGCATCGGAGTGTTGTTTCTGTGCTACTTACTGGGTCGTGTATATTTCAGAGAGAGGAGTTTTCCTTGTGTTAAAGCGTCTTGCCCTTTCGATAGATATTTTTTTTCCTGCTTTTGTTAGTTGCTTTCCTTATTATGATCGTTTCCAAACTTTCCTCTGTTGAATTCGATACCCAAGCCCACCTGATGCACTAGCTCCGTAGCGGTGGGCTTGGGGTCTTAGTTCATTTCCTTAGCTTTCAGTCCGTTTTAGTCTGTGGTCTGGGAGTTCTTTGCTTTATTGCCTTCATGGTTTTATTACGTTTGTCTCTAGTGTAAAATAGTCTGGAGGAATTGGTGTTTACCTGTTTCGCTTCTTTTCTTCCAGATTGGGTTTTTCTGTCATTCCCTTCCTCCCTCCCTCCTTTCCTGCCTTTCTCCCAAAAATCCATCCTTCCTTCCTTCCTTCCTTCCTTCCTTCCTTCCTTCCTCTCTTCCTTCCTTCCTCCCTTCCTTCCTCCCTCCCTCCCTTCCTTCCTTCCTTCCTCCCTCCCTCCCTCCCTCCCTTCCTTCCTCTCTTCCTTCCTCCCTTCCTTCCTTCCTCCCTCCCTCCCTCCCTCCCTCCCTCCCTCCCTTCCTTCCTTCCTTTTCTTCTGTATTACATATCTTTTCACCTTGCTTATGTTTAATATGGGCACTTCAGTGAGGTAGTAATGAGAACAGACATGGGGGGTTACCTGGGTGGCTCAGTCAGTTAAGTATCTGACCCTGGATCTCGGCTCAGGTCAGGAGTTTGCATCGGGCTCTGTGCTGACAGCATGGAACCTGCTTGGGATTCTCTCTCTCCCTCCTTCTCTGCCCCTCCCCCACTCACACACTATCTCTCTCTCCCTCTCTCTCTCTCTCAAAATAAATAAATAAATAGATAAACTTAAAAAAAAAAGGGAGAACAGACATTAGAGCCGAATACCTGGGATATACTCTTGGTTCGTCCGTTCAATAGTAATACAATTTGGGGGGCGCCTGGGTGGCTCAGTCGGTTAAGTGTCCGACTTCAGCTCAGGTCACGATCTCACTGTCTGGGAGTTCGAGCCCCGTGTCGGGCTCTGGGCTGACGGCTCAGAGCCTGGAGCCTGCTTCCGATTCTGTGTCTCCCTCTCTCTCTGCCCCTCCCCCGTTCATACTCTGTCTCTCTCTGTCTCTGTCTCAAAAATAAATAAACGTTAAAAAAAATTAAAAAAAAAATTGCTCTTGGGCTTACCCCCCAGCCCCACCCCGCAGCGGCGGTGGGGTTCTACTGTTCCAGAATCTTCCGTCCCTCGCCACGGTCACCACTTTTCAGACTGTGTAGACTGAGGTTGCGTTCCTTTCTTCATCGGCTTGCTTTCCGCTGTTGAAAATTGTCCTGGCTTGTGACTTTGACCTCTTACTGGGAAAGCATAGTTCTCTGATCAAATTTTGTTCCGCTGTCTTTATCTGGAAATCTTGTGGTGAGCTTCTTTAAAAAAACGAAAGATAGGAAAAAACAAAACATTCCTAGACCCAGCCCTGGACCTTCCATTTCAGAGGGTCTGGAATGGAGCCCAAGTATCTCCTTTTTAAAAGCCTCCCTGTGGTTCTTAGGATCAACTAAGTTTACATCCAGTATCCTTATGAGAGGATTATATTTTTCTCTTGCCTTTTAATTAGCCTGTCTGAAGAGCAAGTTTAATATATAAAACACTTAAAAGTTCTCAGAAAGATCCCATAAATTTATAGATGCTTTTTGTGGTTTATTTTCTTGCTTGTTTGTTAAAATAACCTCGTACAAAATAGGGCAAGAAAGCCCATCTCCAGAGAATGCAAATGAAAGTTGATCTTTTTTTTGGTAGCGGTCCCTGAGAGAAATATCCTGACTTTCCCTTCCAGACCTCTTAAGCTTTTAGTTTTCTGCTGGCATTTATAGAGTGAATTATTCATCGGTGCTTTTAAGAAGCATTTTGAATGCTGTTTACGTATGCTAATATGATCAAAGTGATACTCATTCATCACAATATGATGGGTTTTTGTTTTAACTTTTTTAAAAACTTTTTTTTAATGTTTTCTTTTATATTTGAGAGAGAGAGAGAGACAGAGAGCCCGCGTGCACAAGCGGGTGAGGGGTAGAGGAATGGAGACAGAATCCTAAGCAGGCTCCAGGCTCGAGGCTGTCAGCAAAGAGCCCGAAGCGGGGCTCGAACTCACGAGCCGTGAGATCATGACCTGAGCCGAAGTCAGATTTCAATAAACCTTTAAAATAACAGTTTTGAAAGAATTTTTATAGAAGATGTGAGTTTCGAAGTGGTATTTTCCATTTATAATTTATTGTGAACAGAAGAAATGATTAATATTTAAAACCTTGCATTAAAAATCATTTCACATGCAGGGGCACCTGAGTGGCTCAGTCGGTTAAGCGTCCAACGTCAGCCCAGGTCATGATCTCAGTTTATGAGTTCGAGCCCCGCGTCGGGCTCTGTGCTGACAGCTCGGAGCCTGGAGCCTGCTTTGGGTTCTGTGTCTCCCCCTCTCTCTGCCCCTCCCCTGCTCACACTCTGTCTCTCTCTCCCGCTCTCTCAAAAATAAATAAACATTAAAAAATATTTCACATGCAGCCAATAGGCTTTTTACTACTCCAGTCTCCCATGTTTGCTAACAAGAACCTGTTGGTTATATATTCACCTGCTTTCCACGTGTTCCCCTTTTGTCCCTGCCACCTGTAAGGAGGACAGACTGTTTTTACTAAATCTTCCTTTTACGGGGTGATTGTGGTCAAACCAGCTCAAAGAACTGTACTGTGCTTTTAGCAGACAAGGTTTCCCTCTTTTGCATTAGTTTTTTTGTTTAAGTCACATTTTAATTTTATTTTTTATTTTAATTTTTTTAAATGTTTTTTAAATTTAGTTTTGAGAGAAAGAGAGAGAGAGAACTCAAGCAGGGGAGGGGCAGAGAGAGAGAGAGAGAGAGAGAGAGAGAGAGAGAGAATCCCAAGCAGGTTCTGTGATGAAAGCAGCAAGCCCAATGTAGGGCTCGAACTCATGAACCGTGAGATCATGATCTGAGCCGAACTCGGATGCACAACCTCTGAAATACCCAGGTGCCCTATTTTATTTTTTATTTTTAAAGACCTTATTTTTGGGGCGCCTGGGTGGCTCAGTCGGTTAAGCGTCTGACTTCGGCTCAGGTCATGATCTCCAGTTCGTGGGTTCGAGCCCCGCATCAGGCTCTGTGCTGACAGCTCAGAGCCTGGAGCCTGCTTCAGATTCTGTGTCTCCCTCTCTCTCTCTGACCCACCCCTGTTCGTGCTCTGTCTCTCTGTGTCTCAAAAATCAATAAACGTTACAAAAACAAATTAAAAAAGATTAAAAAAAAATAAAGACCTTATTTTTAAGTAATCTCTACGCCCAGCGTGTGGCTTGAACTCACGACCCCGAGATCAAGAGTCACAGGCTCTACTGACTGAACCGGCCAGGAGCCCCCCTCATATCTTCATTTTAAATGACAACGATCAATATTCTAGTGGATGTTACATACTCCCCTAGAATTTCCAAACCTGAAGGGACAGTAGAGGTCATTTCATCCAGTCCCCTCGGACTCATGGATGAAGACCTGAACACACAGACTTTTTACCCAAGTCCACGGCCTCGTGTCGTCTAGTAACACCTGTTAGAGATGAGATCGCATCCACTTTGTCCATGAAATGTACCCTGATCCAAACTGTAAACTTAGGACGGCACGTTTGTTTTTTTTTTTCTAGACGATTCTGTAGATTCAGGGGAAATGAAAGAACAAAATAGTGAAAGTAGCTGCTAGAAAAGAGGACTAGCCCTCAGGTGAGGGCTCCCACTGTGGACCATTAGTCAGCCTTTGGCTGTTCCTCTAAACCACAGCCGCCGAAGGCAGGCCCCACGAGAAATCAGCCAGCGAGACCCATGTGAGCGAGTTTTCTTTTTTCATGTTTGCCTCCTAGCTTTTGTGTAGATCGCAGCGTGTTGACTGTAGACATTATCTGGATTCTTGACCTGGAGGTGAGATTCGGAAGAGAGATAGGAGTGATTTCGGGCTCGTCGGAGTGCGATCGGTGCAAATCGGCTGGGCAGGTTGAAAGTTCTCGTTAAATGTCGTAGCGTGAACGTCCCCCGAATATGGTCTCCGCTTCCTCCGAGAAGGCTTCCTTCCCCTTCTCCCCTTCTCGTTAGCTCTTTGGAGGGGCAGCCGCACCGCCTTGACGGCATGCCCTTGGCACTTGGAGTTTTAATTTGAACATTTTGGACGTAGTCCCCGTGCTTTCCGTGGGTTTAGGGTAATACTATTCGGCTGCAGAGGACCACAAAGGAGCAGTGGCCTGGTGGGAAAACCCACCGTCAGCTCAGTGCTGCCTGTGAACGTGGCTTCATGGGTGCACAGGGTCTGTACTCTCCGATTCAAGCCGGGTCGACATCAGCTAGTGCCTCCCTCTGTGCTTTTCTTTTAAACGTTGTTTTTAATGTTTATTTTTGAGAGGACAGAGCGTGAGCGGGGGAGGGGCAGAGAGAGGGGGAGACACAGAATCCGAAGCAGGCTCCAGGCTCCGAGCTGTCAGCACAGAGCCCGACGCGGGGCTCGAACCCATAGACCGTGCGATCATGACCTGAGCCGAAGTCGGCCGCTCAACCGACTGAGCCCCCCAGGTGCCCCCGCCCCTCTCTGTTCTTATCTGCTCTAGGAAGGAAATGGGGCGCCCCGGTGACTCAGTCGGTTAAGCACCCGACTTCAGCCCGGGTCATGATGTCACCGTCCGTGAGTTCGAGCCCCGCGTCGGGCTCCGTGCCGACAGCTCAGAGCCCGGAGCCTGCTTTGGATTCTGTGTCCCCCTCCCCTGTTCACGCTCTGTCTCCCTGTCTCTCAAAAAACGAATGAACGTTAAAAAAAATTTTTTTTTAAAACGAAGGAAATGAATGGATTTCAACTGTGGACATTTTCTGATTTTTTTTTTTTTAAGTTGTCAACAAAAGCACTGACTTCACCTTCCATCACTGATTTCTCGGTCGTCTTTTTTTTTTTTCTCTCAGTCATCTCTCTACAGAAGGTGACATTGTCTGCATTTTTGTTTTAGGAATCTTGCAAAGAAATACCAACCTAAAAAGAACTCGAAGGAGGAAGAGGAATACAGGTCTGTTTAACACCGATCATTATGTGGTGATATCTTTATGCCAGTGGTGATGATGGTGAAGGAAAGAAAAAAATGAAATCTACAAAACTAAGCTGCCTTCCCCGCTCCTCTTTGTGTCAATTTTTAAATGGGAAGAACCATAAAGACCCTACTCCACTAACTTCCCTTTGACGGAGTCACTAGACCTATTCCAGATCGTTTCAGTTAAGGTGATGGGGAAAAGCTTAATCTACGCAAATACAGGAAGTGTGGATTATGCAGTCCGCCGTCTGGATTTGGCTTTGTAACATCAGGAGTCTGTTTCACCGAGAAATGTGTTCATTTCAGTCGGTAGCTAAGGCACCTTACCGTGGATGGCCCCAAAGTATTATGTCTCTCACCTAGACCTAAATATCCACTGCATTAGTGCATTTACCACGTATACGTATTGGGGGGTATCTTTGGACCGAGCATTAACAGAGCCAAATCCTGCCTTATGTAGAGTGATTCGGCGTTCCCCAAAATGCAAAGTGTCTCACTGGTAATTAATTCCGAGCCATTTTGACCGGAGCACTCTTACGTGTGATGAATTGCCAGGATCCTCTGGGAGGTCGATGCACGTTAACCTGATTTTAATTAATATTTTGTCAGCGCGCAGCGCGTTAGAGCGGACGTGGCCTTGTTTGCAAAGGAGTGGCGTGTGCTCTGTTCCGTAGGTATACGGCATGTAAAGCCTTCCTTTCCACCCTGAACGAAATGAACGATTACGCCGGGCAGCACGAAGTTATCTCCGAGAACATGACCTCACACATCACTGTGGAGCTAGCCCGCTACGTCCAGGAACTGAAGCAGGAGAGGAAATCGGTAACAAATAGCATTTTTTTTTTAAGGTTTATTTTTATTTTTGAGAGAGAAAGAAAGAGAGCGAGCGTGCATGCAAGCACGGGGTGGGGGGGCAGAGAGAGGGAGGGGGACAAAGGATCCAAAGTGGGCTCTGTGCTGACAGCAGAGAGCCTAATGCGGGGGGTCAGACTCATGAACCGTGAGATCATGACCTGAGCCGTAATCTTTTCGTAGCTTTTATTATTAACAAAGGAGAAAAATGTACGGTCACATGAAGTATATTCCTAGTGAAGGTTTCATCCTAAAAGATTTATTTTAATCGATTATCTTAAGTCTATTTATTTTGAGAGGGACAGAGACAGTGTGAGTGGGGGAGGGGCAGAGAGAGACAGGGAGAGAGAGAGAATCCCAAGCAGGTTCTGCCCTGTGAGCACAGAGCCTGATGCGGGGCTCGAACCCATGAAACCGTGAGATCATGACCTGAGCCGAAACCAGGAGTTGGATGCTTAACCCACTGAGTCCCCCGGAGGCCCCTAAGAGATTTATGGTTAGGCTGTGGTCTGTGTCATTGTTCTTTGATCCCTTAGGAAGTAAGGGCATCATACTATGTTAGTAATAAGGTACCAAGCTGGCCAGCGAGGATACTTTTTTCATTTAAATTTGAGTCCACAGTAATGGTTGTAAGTGCTCTGGTGTTGCTCGAGCCAACGGGGAAGATCTCGTTGCTGCTGAAACGGAAGAGACGTTAAATAAATCATGACCAAAATAATTATTTCATTGTGAGAGTAGCTACAGAGTATGACTGCAGGGGCTTTGGGAGCAGATGATAGGAATCCCTAACATGCTTGGACCCAGGACCAGGGAGAAGCTTCCCAGGGCCCTCGGCACTTAACGTTTTGGCAAGACTCGAAGTAGGAGGACGAGTTGCCTGGGGCAAACCATAGAGGGAACAGCCAGTGCAAAGGCCCTGAGACAGGAAGGTATTTGGAACGGCTGAGGCGTTTACTCTTTCTAAGCTATAAGTAGGTAGCACATGGCTTTGGGAGCGTTTAGAAGTTAGGAACAGATCTATGCCTGAAGATCAACCCATTCGTTGCAAAAAAAAAAAAAAAATGTTCGTAAACTGAGATGAAATTTTTATCTGTTCACATTAGAGCAGTGGGTCTCAAGCTGGCACAATTTTGCCCCCCCCCCCCACATGTGCCAATTTCTGGAGATAGTTGTGGTTGTGTGGGGGGGGGATTAGCTTTGGGGGGGGTTGCCACTGGCATCTGGTGGGTGGAACCCGGACATGCTGTTCAACATCCTGTGATGCATAGGGCGGCCTCCACAACAAAGAATTACCTGGCCCCTGATGTCCGTGGTGCCCAGACTGACATGACAGCCTCTTCCAGACCGTTCATTAAAGAAGGTCTTTTCCGTGATGGAAAGGAAGCAGTGAAGCAAAATACTAAGGTTCAGAATGAAACGCCGTGGCCTATTGTGATCCTCAGGGAAATGCGGTCAATCTGGACATGATGTTGGACTGCTTCCCTGGGCACTTGAACTTCCCTCAACCTCGCACAGTTTGTACCCTCTTCCTGTTTGTTTCTTTGTTCGGTGCTTTGTGTGTCTTCACTGACCTTTATCCACCCATATAGCTTAGAGATTTAGCCAACGCCCTCAGCAAGAACTCTCTGCATTTACCTTAGTCCGGAACGTACATGCTGTTTCTGGAGTGGACCGTGAGATATGAACCCACATGACCTGGCTTCCTGTTAGTTTTTTTTTTTTTTTTAAATAATGCTTATTTGTTTCGAGAGAGGGAGAGAGACAAAGAACGAAGGGGGGAGGGGCAGAGAGAGAGGATCCCAAGCAGGCTCTGCACCCTCGGCACAGAGCCCAACTTGGAGCTCGAACTCACAAACCTTGAGATCGTGACGTGAGCCGAAACCAAGAGTCAAATGCTTAACCGACTGAGCTACCCAGGTGCCCCACTTTTTTTTTTTTTTAAAGTTTATTTATTGCAAGAGAGAGAGAGAGAGCGAGTGTGCGAGCCAGGGAGGGGTAAAGAGACAGCGTGAGAGAGAATCCCAAGCAGGCTCTGTGGTCTCAGCGCGGAGCCCGATGGGCGGGATCCCACGAACCGCGAGTTCACGACCTGAGCCGAAACCAAGAGTCAAATGCTTCACTGACTGAGCCCCCCTCCTGTCACTTTTTTTTATTCTTCTCCTGCGGACACATTGCTCCCTCGCTGGTCCTCCTCCTTGCCCTGTGTGATCCTGCCTCAGGGCCTTTGCACTGGCCTTTTATTTCCTCGGAAAGCTTTCCCCCAGATACCTGCAGAGCTTACCTGCTGAGTTCTTTCGCAGGAATATGGTCTTCTCATTGAGGTCTGTCTTGTCCACCTTATTTAAACTTACAAAGTCCCCCCGACTCCTTCCCCTCCTCATTGCCCCCACCTTCCCTGCTTTACTGTTTTTCCCTAGTGGTTGCCAGCGTCTAACATTTTATGTATCTGTTTCCTTGCGTCTCACGCTAGAACGTAAGCTCCATGAGGGCAAGAATTTTCTTGGTTACCGTTGTATCTCGAGCTCGAGTGTCCGGGCGGGACAAAGCAGGCTCTTGATAAATACTCCCAAGGTGGAAGAAATAATTAAGAAGTGGCGAGAAGCGGTCTTAGACTCAACTTTGTCCTCAGGGAGACTTCGTGTTGAGGATCCTTGTGTGTCTTTGCTGTGTTACGATTGGGTCCTTTCGTTCTGTTTACCCCCCGTTAATCACATGTCTTGTACCGTCCGTCATATCTGTAGTTTGAATTCTGTTCCCTTTTTATCAGAAATTATAGTAATTTATGGAGTAAATTACAGGTGGCACAGATACACGTTAAATAATATCTTGCGATACGTGCTGTTCCTTTTATTTTAAGGAGAATCGCAAGCACACATTTCTGAGTCAGATGTTCTGCCGGGAAGAATTACAAACACCGTGCTCTCTTGAAGCATTTTGTAATTATATTAAAATGACATTTGAGGAAGCTGGGAAACCTTTTATTTATTTCGTTTTTGCTTGTTTATTTATTTTTGAGAGAGAGAGAGAGAGAGAGCAGGGGAAGAGCAGAGGGAGAGGGGGTGGGGACGGAGAATCCCAAGCAGGCACCACGCCGACAGAGGAGAGCCCGATGCGGGGCTCGAACGCACAAACCATGAGATCATGACCTGAGCCAAAGTCAGACACTTAACGGACTGAGCCACCCAGGCGCCCCAGGAAACTGGGAAACCTTTTAGAATTCCAGGACGCGTATCGGTAGGCAAATGCGTATTTGCGGTGTTTTAATATTTACCATCATTTGGAGTGACCGCACATGGTGACACGTTGTATGTTGAGACGCTGTGACTTTAAAAATTATTCGGATGATATTGGCTATTTAGTTGTTTGGCCTCAGATCTTCATGTTTCTGGATTTGCATAACTGATATCTTTTACGTTTTAACATTTACTCTCCACGGTTCCCCTCGGGAACGTTTTACTCCAGACCAGGAGGCTGGAGGCGTTGGGGCTGGAGAGTCAACCCGACTGTCCGGGCTGTCAGCACAGAGCCCGACGCGGGGCTCGAACCCACAAACCGCGAGATCATGACCTGAGCCGGAGTCGGACGCTTAACCGACTGATTCTTTAACTTCCATGCGAGGAGGCCGGGTCAACGTGTGAACTTCTTCGTGGGCAGTTAGCTGTGGCCAAGGAGCTCCTTGAGATGGAACGCTGATGACCAATGTGTCTCCTTTCGAGCTTTCCCTTTTGGCTCCCCTCTTACTGGTTTTTAAAGTATATCGTAAGAGAGAGAGCGAGAGCAAGTGGGGGAGGGGCAGAGAGAGAGAGAGAGAGAGAGAGAGAGAGAATCCCAAGCATGCTCCGCACGGTCAGTGCAGAGCCCAATTCAGGGCTCGAACTCCTGAACCGTGAGATCGTGACCTGAACCGTGAGATCGTGACCTGAGCTGGACGCTTAACCGACTGAGCCACCCAGGCGTCCCTCCCCCAACTCTTATTAGTGAGTGATCTTATTTATTTTTGAAAAGGGGACTCTTAAAAACACGGCAAAATGGGATCTTTTCCCCTTTCTGGTGACGGCAATGGTTGGCGGAAGGAGCACAACAGAGCTGGGACTCGCATCTAGGTCTGCTGGTGTCACGTCTAGGGGCCTTTGACGTAGCGGCGAAATCCTATCTGCCCAAAGGGATGATTTAGAATTTACAGGATTACTGCTGGATCTCATTACTGCCTAGAGCGTGTTTCCAAGTTCGGTTTGGAATGCTACTGGAAAATTATTTCTCCTCTAGATTTTGCTACGTTTGAGTAGACGAGTCTCTCAGAGTCTGCACGGTAAAAAATAGCTCCTTATGCAAAAGATGTTTCCTTCCTGTTTTGTCAAGATTTGAAAGGAAGGTAGTAAGAAGGAAGGAAGTGGGAGAGATGGTTGTCTTCGGGGGGCGTTTCAGAGTGAGCCGGCTAGTCGATCTTTAAGTCTTAAAGTCCTTGGTTGTAAGATAGGGGACTTGCCGTTCGTGTGTTTAGGAGAAAAGATGGGTTTTATGCCGCCCTGTCCGCATCTACCCGTGTTCCCATGTTACGTGCAACTCTCTCACATAGTGTTGAAAAAAAATTACGTTTAACATTTATTTAGTTTTGAGAGACAGAGATTGAGCCCCAGTTGGGGAGGGGCAGAGAGAGAGGGAGACACAGAATCTGAAACAGGCTCCAGGCTCCGAGCCGTCAGCACAGAGCCCGATGCGGGGCTCGAACCCACGAACTGTGAGATCATGACCTGAGTCGAAGTTGGACGCTTAACCGACTGAGCCACCCCAGGCGCCCCTCCCCCTCCTTTTTTTGAAGGTGGGGGAGTGCTAGAATTCATTTATTAGTTGTCAGTATTGTGTAGAATGTTACCAAAACTCTGGATTAGAGAACAAAAACTCGGGGCGCCTGGGTGGCTCAGTCGGTTAGGCGTCCGACTTCAGCTCGGGTCATGATCACACGGTTCGTGAGTTCGAGCCCCGCGTCGGGCTCTGGGCTGACGGCTCGGAGCCTGGAGCCTGCTTCGGAGTCTGTGTCACCTCTCTCTCTCTCTGCCCCGTCCCTGCTCGCGCTGTCTCAAAGATATATAAAGAAAGTTTAAAAAAAACCCAAAACTTAAAGTTTTTATAAATCAGAACCTCGTTTTTCCAAGTTTCCTTCTAGACATCATTTATAGACATAAAGATATTGATATGTATATAGAGAGACAGATATGGGTGTACATATAATATCTATATAAGAATATATAACATTTAAGCATATGAGTCCTATATAGGTATAATTTATATTTTTATTTATTCTCCATTTAATAGCATAAGCAGTTTCCACTTTCGTACGCAAAAACATACAATTTTCATAATTAGAATTGTAGTGGCTATGTCTCATTCTAATGCTATTGTATACTTAATTAATTCTTTAATATTTGATCTATAGGCTATTACCGGTTTCTGATTACTTAGTTATATAAACAATACTGCGGCGAACTCACTACTTTAATAGCTGTTTGGTGTGGGGGGTGGGGATCGTTTCTCCCAGCTAAATTCCCAGAAAGAGAATACGAGGTCAAAGCATACGTGGTTTACGGTTCCCGATTAAGCTTTGGTCACTTACAAGAGTAACGGTCTTTAACACAAGTAAATACACTCTTGTTGGCGATTTCTGCACATCGCATCCAGTATTCAGAGAACTTCAGAGGGATCGTTTGGGGCAGCTCCAGCTTTGAGGCTGTCGCAGGGTTATCCACAGTGGTCACCACTAACCGCGTAAGAGGGATTTATGGAGATTTGTTGCCCCAGAAGGGGAGTCAGGAGGTTCCGGCCAACATATACTGGAACTTCCTCTTGAAGTTAGGTATTGGGTAGGTCCTATTTAGAAACCTAGGGAGGGACTTTATTTCCTACAAGGCAGTTTTGTAGCACGGACTGACCCTACTATGTTTAGAACATGTTTTTATGAGCGATTACAGCAAAGAGACAGAAGGAAAGCGAAAAACGAAAGGAACGTACGTATGTGATCATCTGATTACAAATCTGTCTCTGATCCCTTCGGTCCTGTTGAGATGCAACTTTGGGTACTGTGTTAAGAGATTTTAGATTTCGTGGCCTGGGAGAGGAGCATCGTTCCCAATAAGAGTTCCTCCTTCCTGGGGTTACCTCTTTTATTTAAATAAATCCAAAAGCGAGGAGCCCTAAAGAAGCTGTTGGTCTTTGGCAAGGTCATGCTGATACGGCACCCACTGGTGGCCCCTGGTCTAATGGATCTCTAGAAGGTGTATTTTGTTTTGTTTTGGAAGCACACGTGATGGTCGCATTCTGTTCATCGAGGGCCTGTCACCACTGTGGTTCTGTCACCCGCAGAACCGTAGACAGTCTGTCCTGTCATTTATGGGGTAGCATAGCTAGTTATCAGGGCACTGAAATTCTGTTCTCGATTCCATAGATCTGAAGTGCAACTCTGGGTTCTGGGTTTCTCCCTCAGGAGCTGGAATGACACCTTCTTTTTCTTCTGAGACCGGCAATTACTTGACTGATGTTTTGTGTCCCAACTGACTCTCCTCTATCCAGGCACCTGCTCGTCACCTCCCGCCATGTGCCCGATGCAGCATCCCCCCCCCCCCCCACCAGTGCACCAAGGACAGAGGGGGTTCTGGAGCCCAGCAGCACTGGGAGTGATGCCCCAGGGCTGTGGGAGGCAGTGGCCCATGTATCCCATCCAGAAAGAAACTTTGGATCCCCGAAACTCCTTTTTATCACACCCTGTTCCAATCTGCGTTTCCTCCAGTCAGTCAATGGCACTCCTTTTTAACCTAGTTGTTCTGGCCCCCTTCGCACCCCATCTTCTGTATAGTAGCAGGTCCTGTGATCGGCTCTATCTTCAGTAAATGTCCCCAATCCAAACACTTCTCAACCCTCGTCCAGTCCCTCGTCGTCTCACCCGGAGGAGTGCTCCAGGCTTCCCGACTCCCCCCTCGGCTTCCGGGCTCGCCCCGTGGTCCGTGGCACAGCTCCCCATCTCCACCTGTACCCCCGGTCCCTCTGCTGCACCTGCCACATTCGGAACATTCTCCACACGCCAGGGAGCCCGTGCAACCTTGTGGTGGCACAGAGCAGACCACGTCCTGGTGGCTTCCCCTCACGCTAATGTGGCTTTGGAAGCTGTCCTTGGTCCAGCCGTCGCCTGCTTCGGCCTTGTCCGTCATCTCCGTCTGGTCACATTGGCATCAGCTGTTCCATGAACACACCCAGCCCTCTCCCACCTCAGGGCATCTCCGTTGCTGTTCCCGCTGCTCGGAAGGGTGTTTCCCCGGACCTCTGCAAGTCCGCTCCTACACTTTGTTCAAGAAACCTCATCCAGGGGCCCCTGGGTGGCTCAGTCAGTTAAGCGTCCGTCTTCGGCTCAGGTCATGATCTCACGGTTCGTG
The DNA here is from genome assembly GCF_018350195.1 of Panthera tigris. Lineage (NCBI taxonomy): Eukaryota > Metazoa > Chordata > Mammalia > Carnivora > Felidae > Panthera > Panthera tigris. The sequence goes on along the minus strand of NC_056672.1, from coordinate 87,477,426 downwards.
GGTTCGAGCCCCGCGTCGGGCTCTGTGCTGACCATTCGGAGCCTGGAGGCTGCTTCGGATTCTGTGTCTCCCTCTCTCTCTCTGCCCCTCCCCTGCTCACACTCTGTCTGTGTCTCTCTCAAAAATAAATACACATTAAAAAAAAAAAAAGAAAGAAAGAAACATCATCCAGACCTCTCTGTTTAAAATGCCGCTGTGCCCACACCCCCACCTCGTCCCCTTTTCTCTTCCTCTGCGTCCACTAGTTTTCACGAGGACAGCAGCACCCTGCGCATCTGGGCATACAGTTAGCACGTGTGGACTGAATGACTGAATCCCACTGTAAGAGCTTTTAGCCTTTTCAGGGAAGGATCACTGCCCCTAAAGTCCCACCCGTGGTCACCCTGGCCCTCTATTGGGCGATCCTCCTCGTCTGGGTCTGGAAGTAACAGAGGTATACCCCGGGAAGAGGTCAAGGGAGGAGGGCCGTGTCTCATCAGCTGCTTAAGATCATCCTGAGAGTTAATCAGGGGGGCACCTGGTTGGCCCAGCCCACAGAGCAGGCTGTCGATCTCGGGGCTGTGAGTTCAAGCCTCACGTTGGACGTGGAACTTAAAAAAAAAAGTTAATCAGATTCTTCAGCACAATTAGGATTTTAAGCAACACGAAAGAAAGAGTTGTCCTGAAGAATAGGTTCAAAAGCCTTCTGGAGTCCAGGTACCTTGTGCACGAGGAGCATTCTGGGTAGCAAAAGCCAGCAGGAGAATGACAGGAACAGCCGGGTGAAGGCACATGGGGAGAAGGAGTGAAGGGAACTTGGCCGCAGGACGGTGAGTGGGGTCCCCTGCCCGGTGCCCAGATGGCCTGGTGGGGGGAGGGTGGGGGGAGGTAAGCAGCTAAACATGATGCCGGGAGGCAGGCGCTTTAGGAACTTGAAACAAATTCACTGCGAAGGTTATCTGTATTATAAATGTATTGGGGGAAATAGACCTTCCCGAATCATTCCTCTTTATTTAATCATCTGACCATTCTGCATAAATCAGAATGCGACTCCCATCACATCCCGAACGCTCCCAGGTTTGTGGCTTGGGATTGAAGTGAGGGGGTGAAGGGCTGCCTCGGGCAGGGCTGAAGGTGGTTGAATTTCCCCCGCAGCCCGCATCCACGGCTCCCCTTGGCCACGCAGATTCATAGCTCTGTTCATTAATCCCGAGTCGGGCTTCGAAGCTGTTAGTGTTCAGACCCACCACGCTGTGGGTTTTGAGGAAATTATAATATTTGTCCCAGGCATATTTTCTGCAAGCTGCTTTTTTTCGTTGGCCTTTTCCAGTCTTTGTATTCCTTTGTTTTCATCTGTGGAATCTGAGTTTTATTTAAAATTCCAGATGGTTGACTGTCCTCAATTGAGTGTTTATGCTTTTTTTTTTCCACTTTTTTTTTTGGTGGGGGGGGGGAAGTGACTGTTCTCAGATCAGTGCTATATTTTGCTTTTTTGTGGAGTTTTAAAAATTAACGGTCTATTATATATAAATCTAGTAAAAAAGAGCAGCTGCTGTACCTAATTGTGGGGTGTGAATAATAGACATTCTCGCAGCCTAACGATGATCTCTTGCAGCGCTTAGTAAAACTTTCTTGGAAGCTCTGTCATTGAAGTTTTTCTTTAAGTTTGTGGTTGTTTATTTTAGGTTCCCTGTGATTCTTATCTTAGCTGCCCCTGGTCCCTGGGAGATTTCTAACAGCAACAACAACAAAAATTGGAAGGATGGTTTTTATTTGTATAGATTTTATCTGTATATAGTTTTTAAATTGTTTCTTAATGTTTATTTGGGGGGGGGGGTGAGAAGCATGAGTGCGGAAGGGGCAGAGAGAAAGGAAGACACAGAATCGGAAGCAGGCTCCGGGCTCTGAGCTGTCAGCACGGAGCCTGACGCGGGGCTCGAACCCACAAACCATGAGATCATAACCTGAGCCGAGGTAGGACGCTGAGCCGACTGAGCCACCCAGGCGCCCCTTATCTGTATATTTTTAAGGTTCAACCAGAAAGGGGAAAGGAAAGGAAGTTTAGCTGCCACCTGCCGTACCATCAGGCATTTTTAAAAGTCTCTTATCACCTTGGAAGAGACACAAAAGCATCTTGCCTGCAGCAGAAAGTCCGGAGCATCTCTCTGGGTCTCTGGAGATGGCATTTCCTGTCTTCTCTGGCGATAGGAGAAAAGCGCCGTGGTGACTTCACTCTGTGGCTCCAAAAGACCTATTCTCTTTTTCTAGAGAACAATTCCTCTTTCTCTAGCGCTGGGAGGCACACTTTTTAGATACACAGTTGCTCACTGTCCTGGGAAGAAATGCTTTGCCATTGTTTGCGAAGAAACAACAAACCCATCTGGCAAGCTGGTTTGTTTGTTTACCTTTGTTCCTGTGAACTAGCCTTTGGGATTGAAGGAGGGGACGGAGAGCTGGCCGCAGATGAACCACTGGTAGGTGGCCGTCCGCTCAGGACTGTCAGGGGGGCTCCGGTACGACCCGCCAACTTCCCAAGGGCTCAGCACCACGTCTTTGTGTGTGTGTTGTAGCCACAGATGAGTTTTGGAGGAACATATTGCCAGGAAAGAAAGATTGGGAGGGAAATCACTGACACCTCGATTTTTCCTTGTGTCCCTGGAAACCTTAGGGTCTCAAGTGTAGTTCTCAGATGATTTTTTTTTTTAATGTGTTATTTTGTATTTGAGAGAGTTAAAGAGAGAGAGAGAGAGAGAGAGCACGAGCAGGGGAGGGGCAGAGAGACTGAGACAGAATCCGAAGCAGGCTCCATGCTCCTAGCTGTCAGCGCAGAGCCCGATGCGGGGCGCGAACTCACAACCGTGAGATCACGACCTGAGCCGAAATCGGGAGTCGGAAGCCCCCCAGGCACCCCTGGAATAAATTCATATTTATTATTAGGTTATTAAATGGAGGGGTGGTAAGAACATTCACTGTATGGGTTTTCAATCAAGATCAGCCCTCATGCTCCCAGAATGTGACTTTTTTTGGAGCAGGGGGCGGCGGGGGGTGGGGGGGACACCTGTTGCCTTCAGAGAAGACGCCTTTGATGTTAAAGCCGAGTCAACCTTTCCCGGCAGTGCCTGTCACGTTCCCCGTGTTCTTCTGTGTCCATTTCCTCTCTCTGCCCAGGACGGGCCTCGTGTTTTGGGAGAAACGTTCATGTCGAGACTCCAGCTCGGTTCCCTTTCGTCCCCGTGTCTGTTAATGAAACCTGAGAAGTGAAGCCCCCCCCCCCGGGGGGCCCCCTCTTGGATTCCTAAATTGCTGGATGGAGACAAGTTGCCTGAAAAGGGAGCTTAAAACCGAGAAGCGTGGCCTCGAAAGAGAGACAAGGAAGGAGTCCCTTATAAAAGAGCCAGAATCTGATTTTGTCTCCTCCTTCCTGTCCTCCCCAGTCCTCAGTCCTCTTTTGTGACTCAGCCCGGCCCTAGGCTCTGACTAGGAGAGATAAACTCGGGGGGGGGGGGGGGGGGGGGGGGGGGGGAGGGGGAGCCTCCGCCATCAGTCTGCTTTCAACCTGCCTTCTGGCCACGACATTCCCCACCTTGTCTGTCAGAACACAGACAGCACATTCAAGCCCAGTCATTCCAGGAAGGTTGTTCAGTAGCAGGAGGGTTTACCTGGCTGCGGAGAAGGTTCAGGAGAAGCACTAAGAGCTAGTGCCCAACCCCGGGGGCCAGTCGGGGTGGGGAGCTGCTGCGGTCCCCTCTGTCCCACGGGGCGGGGGTTCCTGACCGCAGCCGTGGCCTCGGTCGAGGACCCAGCCAACCCAGAATTTCTCAGCGAGAGGACCTTCAGATACACCTAAATTCCCAGCCCTCTGATGCACCAGAACGTCTGTGGCAAATCTGACAGAACCGGAGGGCCCGGGAGGCCGTGTGTGGTCCATATCCCGGGTCAGCCGCTGGGGACACAGGGGACAGATCTGGGAAATTCCCACCACATTGACGAAGTCAGTGATGTCACAGCTGAAGGAGATCACACGATTTAGGAAACGCTGGTGATTTGGGGCCATGGGATAAAAAGGACATCAGTTTCTTAACATTTCTATGTATTTCTGGTCTTTCCTTGGGATCTCATCTCCTTTGGAGATCTTGTCCAGGCTGTGGCTCTAACCACCCACGTGATGCTGGTGACGTCCACGCTGATCTTTTTAGCGTTGACCCTTCCCTGAGCTCACACTCGGCCATCCAGCTCCCCGGTAGGCTCTCCACTTGGGGGTGTCTTAGAATGTCAACCTAACAAAGCTAAAACTGTCTGACTCCAGTACCCCCCTCCTAAAGCTCAGACCAGCAGTCTTGGAGTCAACCCTGAAACTTCCGTACCTCCACTCACATCTGATCCTGGGGTTTTCCTGACACCTGGGAAGGACACCTAGAGTCTGGCCCCCGCTCACCACCTACGCTGCTGCCCTGTGGTCCAAGTCTCCCGTCTCCCCGGTTGGAGAGAGACCTGGAACCTTCCTTCACAACATGGCGCCTCTATGTGACCCATGGTTCCCCAGCTCATTGAGACCCAAAGCCTACGAGACTCTACACAGGCTGGCCCTTTCTTCTCTGACCCCGTTTCCTGATAGTGCCTGAGGCTTACCCCTGCTCTAGCCCTTTGGGGTCCTTACTGGCCAACACAAGGCACGTACCTGCCACGGGGCCTTGGCAGAGAGCAGGGGGCTGAACTTTTCAATCTAAGAAGATCTAAGTAATGGAAGCATTCATCTACACAAATGGTTGCAGGGACATTATTCCTAGTAGCCCCAAACCGGGAACACCCTAATGTTCGTCAACTGTGAATGGAGAAACAAAATCGGTACATGCCCATGCAACCGAGTGTCACTGGGCAGTAAAAAAGAGAGAAAGGACCGAGACCCACGTGACAACGTGGATGAACCTGGAAGACATTCTGCCTGGTGAACAGTTATGTGCTAATGGAAGCCATTGTGTGTGAATTCTCAAAGCAGTGGAAAAATAAAGGTCTCCGTGGTCGCTGTCCTAACGACCATTCCCGCCCATTTCACGAGTGTTGCGCGCGGGTCTGAGAACTCGGGATTATCCTACCTGAAGTTTGAGGGGGAAACTCTGTGACTGTGTTTTCATTTCCCCTTTATTTTTTATTTATTTATTTTTTTAATGTTTCATTTATTTTTGAGACAGAGCCTGAGCAGGGAAGGGGCAGGGAGAGAGGGGGACACAGAATCCGAAGCGGGCTCCGGGCTCCGAGCCGTCAGCACAGAGCCCGACGCGGGGCTCGAACTCACGGACCGCGAGATCGTGACCTGAGCCGAAGTCGGACGCTTAACCAGCTGAGCCACCCAGGCGCCCCTCCCCTTTATTTTTTAAGTCTTCCATTTCTTTGGAATGCACTAGAGGTTCAGCATTTCAGTACGGTTTAGGGGGCGCCTGGCTGGCTCCGTAGGCAGAGCACGCGACGCTGGATCCCAGGGTTGTGAGTTCAAGCCCCCCGTTGGGCGTGGAGCCTACTTAAAACAAGAAATTAAATATGATTTGAGTTGATGATTTTTTTTTTTTCCCCTCAGGTGTGACCCTGGGGAAGAGGGGGTGCTAATCACTGTGCGTTTTCTGTTTCCAGTACTTTCACGATGGGCGGAAGGCACAACAGCACATAGAGATCTGCTGGAAGCAACTCGAATCAGTAAGTGGAGGACAAACGGCTCGAGAAACGGCTTTAGGTTCCCTAAACGTGAACGCGAGCGCGAAGCGATCCGTAAGCGCGAAACCAAAACGCCAAAGACACGCCTTCAGAGATCTTCCAGTTTGAATTGGATTTGTTTGTAGGCGCCCTTAGGGAGACTAGGATGTTGAGCCCCAAGAGCTCACGTAGAGTGTTTTTCTTAAAAAAGAAAAAAAAAAAAAATCACACGCAAAGAACAAAGGGGAGATGGGTTTGGGTGGAAATAAATGCAGCTGTTCGCGTAACTTATTGAAATCGTCACAGATCAGCTCAGAGGAAGGAGAAAGCTCTTTGGGGGATGGAGATGAAATGATACCCTCGCGTAGGAATCTCGTGGTTGCATTAACACCTGCTCTCCTGCCACCACTCGCCCCTGCTTTCAGAGTAAAAGGCGATTTGAGCGTGACTGCAAAGAGGCGGACAGGGCACAGCAGTACTTTGAGAAGATGGACGCCGACATCAATGTCACCAAAGCAGACGTTGAGAAGGTGAGGTGACAGTGAGAGTCTTTCACTTACTTCCCTTAGCTGGGCCTGGAGCCCCTCCTCCCCGGGCTGCCCGTCCCCAAGCTCTCCTTTCCGACGGCACCGCAGAAGGCCACCCACCCTGGGATCAGTGCTTTCCGTTTTGTGTCACCTGTCGTGGGGGCCAGAAGCCCTGACTTTCGGGGCGTCTCCGGAGTGCCGATCGGGGGCAGTTGGCCGAATCGTGTGGTCCCCAGGATGGTGACGCGGAGACTCCGCCTGGGAGCGGCTCGCAGCAGGGTGGTTTCCGGAGGTTGTGGCTTTTCCCTTAATGGCTTTTCAAAGAACGAGTCCACCCCTTTAAAAGCCAGAGCACAGGGCTGCAGAGCCATCTGGAAGAGATCGGCTGCCTCTGATGCTTCCGTTCGGGAGATAAAGGGCCTGGAGGGCCGGCCTGCCTTGCAGTGGATTCATTCCGGTTGTTAGCAGGTGGTAGCTGAGGGCTGGCCTCTGGGCGTCCCCGACTTGTGTCGCAGTTAGGAAGGTGATAAAGCTCGCACTGTACCTTCTTGTGGGTCCCATACGTGTTTTTCCCTCGAAGCGGAGTTTTCTTTTCCGAAGAGTCATCAATACAGGGTAAACAGCGTGAGGCCTGCTAAATGGCTGTATTCATCCCGCGACCGCCCAGGGCCGTTTTGACGTCCTCAGCCTGCTGCTTTCTGTGGGGAGAAGCCTGGCATTTTCATAGGTTTCTTTCACTTTTGCCAGATTCGTGGGAGACGAGTTTAGTTGGAAAATAGCGTGGATGATTTAGTTATGGGTCTAGGTCTGCCAGATGCCTGGCTTAAAGCCCAGGTATTTATCACCCTGCCTTCCTTGAAAATTGCCGACGATATTAAAATACATAGTCTCAATGTCTGTATTTGAGTGTGGATACTTTACCAAAAGATATTAATGTGCTGATAAAGTAACCGTAAAGTACCGTAGGTTTGTCATAAATTCCTATTAAATAGCCAGCTCCCCAAACTGTTTAAAATGGGGCTCAGTTGAAATCGTTTGGGGCTAAATGAGGTACGTCAGTATAGGGGTAGCATACCTCGCAAAGACATGCCCCTTCTCTATCAAATGTTCTGTTAGCCTAAATGTAAAATCAGAGTGAATTTTATTCATTTCAAGATCTTCTTAAAAGAAAATTACTTTTATGGGGCGCCTGGATGGCTCAGTGGGTTAAGCGTCCGACTTCGGCTCAGGTCGTGATCTCACGGCTCGTGAGTTTGAGCCCCCCATCGGGTTCTGTGTCTACAGCTCAGAGTCCGGATCCTGCTTCCGATTCTGTGTCTCCCTCTCTCTCTGCCCCTCCCCCGCTTGCACTCTGTCTGTCTCTCTCAAAAATAAAAAACATAAAAAAAATTAATAAAAAAGGAATTTCTCTTACGGCCTTTTCTTAGCATAAAAGCTATCTTTGCTTATTACAAAAATACTTGACGGGCGCCTGGGTGGCTCAGTCGGTTAAGCGTCTGACTTCGGCTCAGGTCGTGATCTCACGGTCCGTGAGTTCGAGCCCCGCGTCGGCCTCTGTGCTGACAGCCTGGAGCCCGCTTCAGGTTCTGTGTCTCCCTCTCTCTCTGTCCCTTCCCCGCTCCCGCTCTGTGTCTGTCTCTCTCAAAAATAAATACAGATTAAAAAAAAAAGAAATACAATCTTATTGATGCCTTTGAAGTCTGTCCCTAACTTCATGCCCCTGATCCTCACCCTAGAGGTGCCCTTTATCCTTAATTCGGTGTTAATCACCTCCTTACTAATTGTCCCAGCTTTGCCACGGGTGTATGTATCTCCGAAGAGTATATTTATAATTTTGCTTCTTTTTCACCATTATATAAACAAAAATCATACTTTCATTTATTTCCTTCATTCTTGATTGTTTTTTCGTTCGGCGTGATGTTCTTAATTCCCGTGGACTATGTAGAAATCTGACTTTTATATATCAATTACATTAATGTTAGAGCCAGATGCCTTGCTAAATTTCTCTTTGTATTTCTACTTTGGAGTGTGTGTGTGTGTGTGTGTGTGTGTGTGTGTGTGTGTGTATGTAGAGACAGTCCTATCACCAGCAAATAATGACCGCTTTATTTCTTTTTCAACCCTTATGCGTTCTATTTATTTTTCTTATCTTGCTCTGTTGGTCATGAGCGCCATTATGCTGGTAAAAGCAATTATTGTGGACTTCTTTATCTCGATTCTTGAGTGTGAAGAGAGTACTTCAAATAATTCTCCATTAAGCATGATTTGAATCTATGCACTTTATCAGGCTAAGGGAGTCCCTTCTTTTCCTATTTTACCATGAGGTTTTTTCACCGTGACCTCATCATGTTGAATATCATCAGATACTCTTTCTGCTTCCTTGAGTCCATCAATGCGATAGATTACCTGAGTCAGTTTTCTTACATTGAACCAAATTAGCATTCTTGTGACGGACCCAACTAGGTGATGATGTCTTGGGTTTGTTTTTTTTTTTTTTTTACTACGTTAGCTGAATTGGTTTTGTAAATATTTTACCTAAGAGTTTTGCATCTGTTTCCATTGAAATGGATCTATAATTTTCCTTTCCCGTCCGTCCTAGTTTGCTTTACGAGCGTGTTGCCAGTTTGTTTGTTTTTCTATTTTCTGAAATAATCCATGGAAGTTGAAATTAATGTTTCTTGAACGTTTCGTAATACTTCACTGTGGGAAGAAGTCTCGAACTACAGAGTCAGTTCCTTCATCGTCTGCTTCCCCTTTGGTTGGTACTGGCAGATTGTGTTTTTCTAGACCTATATCCACTTCATCCTGAATTTTCAAATTTATTGGCTTAAAAATTTTTTTTTATGTTTATTTATTATCGAGAGACAGAGACAGAGCACGAGCGAGGGAGGGGCAGAGAGAGAGGGAGACACAGAATCCGAAGCAGGCTCCAGGCTCCTAGCTGTCAGCACAGAGCCCGACGCGGGGCTGGAACCCGCGAACGGCGAGATCATGACCTGAGCCGAAGTTGGACACTCAACCGACTGATCCATAGGCGCCCCTCAAATTTATTGGCTTAAAGTTGCCCATAATATTCTCTCACCTTAGTTTTGCTGCCTGTGCTGTTGTGCCCCCTAATTTACTCCTAAAATTGTTTATTTATATCTCTGGGGGTTTTTTTTGGAGGACCAGCATTCCAGATCATTTTTATTCGCGTTTTCCGAGAACCCCAAACCGATCGTCATGGAGCTTCCTTTGTCTATTTGTAGTTTCTATTTCATCTAGTTTCTTTTTCTTTTTCTTCTTCCTCTTCTGTCAGTGTCTTTGGATTTATTCTCCTCCCCTTCCAGAAATTTCTTTCTTCGGTTTATGTCATTACAGCTTTTCATCTTTTCTTTTTTTTTTTCGTTTTTTTAAAATGTGTGTTTATTTGGTTTGTTTGTTTTTATTTTTGTTTCTGAAAGAGAGCACGCAAACAGGAAGGGGGCAGAGAGAGAGGGAGACACAGGCCCCGAAGCAGGCTCCAGGCTCCGAGCTGTCAGCACAGAGCCTGATGTGGGGCTCGAACCCACGAACCATGAGATCATGACCTCAGCGGAAGTCGGACACTCAACCCACTGAGCCACCCAGACGCCCCGCTTTTTTTTTTAACAAAATGTTTATTTTTGAGAGGCGGGGGAGGGCTAGAGGACCTGAAGCGGGCTCCAGGCTGAGAGCAGAGAGCCCGATGCGGGGGTTCGAACTCACAAACCGTGAGATCATGACCTGAGCCAAAGTCAGACGCTCAACCGACTGAGCCACCCAGGCGCCCCTTTCTTCTTTTCTGATATGAGCATTTAAGTAATACATTTCCCATTTACATATGATTTTGTGTGTAACCCACAGATTTTGATATGAAGTATCGTTATTGTTCATTTCCAGATACTTTTCATTTCCTTTACTATTATTGAATCTCTCCTATGATTTATTTGGAAGCCTATTTTAAAATTTCCCGGGGCGCCTGGGTGGCGCAGTCGGTTAAGCGTCCGACTTCAGCTCAGGTCACGATCTCGCGGTCCGTGAGTTCGAGCCCCGCGTCGGGCTCTGTGCTGACAGCTCAGAGCCTGGAGCCTGCTTCCGATTCTGTGTCTCCTTCTCTCTCTGCCCCTCCCCCCTTCATGCTCTGTCTCTCTCTGTCTCAAAAATAAATAAACGTCAAAAAAAAATTAAAAAAAAAAAATTTGCCACTGTATGACGTAGTTCAACTTCTCTTTGATAAGTTCAGTATCTTTGATATTGATTTCTATAATTTAATCGCATCATCGTTCTGGAAACTCTGAGTTTGAGTCTTTGGTTTATTTGAGACTTGTTTTATGCCCCAGCACATGGTCAGTTTTTATCAGTGTTCTAGAAGTAATTGAAAAGAATATGTATTCTCCATCCCTACGTATTTGCATTAGATCTAACTTGCTGATATGCAAATCCTCCCATCGTGAAGGATTCTTGTTGCCATTGGTTGTATCATTTCTTTGTGGGAGATATGTTACTTCTTTGTGCCTTACTTTTCTTGTCTGTAAAATGGGAACACAGAAGAACAGGATTCATGGGAATATTCACAGTGTTCATATGTACAAGGGACTCAAAACCATTTATGGCAGATCGTAATGGTAGAAGATTTGTCATTTACTCTTACTTTTTTTTCTTCTACCGTGAAGTTACCTTAGGAAAAAATAAATTTTAGGAGCGCCGGCTGGCTTAGTCAGTAGAGCGTGCGACTCTGACTTGGGGACGGGAGTTTGAGCCCCATGTTGGGCACAGAGATTACTTAAAGAAATTAAATTTGGGCACCTGGGTGGCTCAGTTGGTTAAGCGTCCGACTCTTGCTTTGGGCTCAGATCTTGATCTCCCGTCGGTGAGTTCGAGCCCCACGTCAGCGCTGGGCTGACAGCATGGAGCCTGCTTGGGATTCTCTCTCCCTCTCTCTCTTCCCCTCCCCTGCCCTCTCTCTCTTTCTCAAAATAAATCAATAAACTTAAAAAAAAAAAACTAAAAAAAAAAAAAAATTAAGTAAATTTAAAAAAGAAAGCCTTTAAAGAAATAAATAAATTTTAGAATCGCAGTACCTTCGGTGTGTTTTAAGTTTTCATCCATGTGTGGTGAATTTCTTTCTGCCGTGATGCTTTGTGCCTTAAAGTCTGTATTGCCTGATCTGTACTAGCTCTTTTGGAGATCTCCTATATCCTCTTCCTGTGCTTTCATTGGCTAGCCTAGACATTTGAACAGACGTATTCAGCCTGAACTACAAAGTATACCGGAATCTTTAGCGATATTTTCTCTTTTTTCTTTAAAAAAAATTTTTTTTTAATGTTTATTTATTTTTGAAGGAGAGAGAGAGAGACAGAGTGTGAGCAGGGGAGGGGAAGAGAGAGAGGGAGACACAGAATCGGAAGCAGGCTCCAGGCTCCGAGCCGTGAGCACAGAGCCCGACGCGGGGCTCGAACTCACAGACCGCGAGATCACGACCGGAGCCGAAGTCGGACGCTTAACCGACTGAGCCACCCGGGCGCCCCAGTGATGTTTTCTCACACAACCCTTTAACTAAACCAGCTCCCTTGTTGCCATTTACTTGTGAGTATTTTGGGTTCAATTACACAAGCGGGGCTTTGGTAATTTTATACAGTCCTGTAAGTATGCTTTCCACTTTCTTTGTTCGCTGTTTTTTTTGTATCGGGGATCTTAATTCCTTCTTAATTCCAAAGGACATCCTTTAGAAGTGCCAGTAGCCAAGATTTATTGCAATAAAATCTCAGTGTTCGTTTGATTGGAATGGACCTCTCATCTCTGAAAGATGATTTCTCCATGTATACAATCCCAGGGTGATTGTACCCGGAGGAACCTAATTCTATCATCTTTTGGCTCTCATTTGTGTTGAGAGGTCACAAGGGGTGAGAAGTCCGTGTAACTGTTAACCCTTTGAAGATAATGTCTGTTCTTCCTGCTGACTACGGAGATATTTTTGGTCTAAGTTCTTCGCTGAAATTTCACTATAACATATTACTTTGTGTCCTCTTTGCCTGTGAAAGTGTATTTGTATTTCTCATCTCTGTCTCTCTGTCTCTTCTGTGTCCCATGGAATTCCTTCAGATGTGACTTTCATTTCACGAATTCTCTCTTACGCTGTGTCTAGTCTGCGGGTTCTCTAAGTTCTCTAAGTTCAGGTGTTAATTTTACTTTCCAGAAGTTCCTTCCGGCTGTCTTTAAAATCTGTAGAGACATTTTGTTATCTTCTGGTGACGTTGTCACACTTTCACATCATAGGTTACTTCTTGAGACATAGTAAATGTACCAATTTTATATTCTCTTTTTGACTAATTTCAGCGTCTACTCTTTGCGGGCCTGATGCTTCAATTTGCTGTTTCTGCTCACTTGCTCACGGTGACTTGTTTCCTTGTGTATTTTCGTGATACAGACATTTCTTCTATAATGCCATAAACGCGTCGCCGCGAACCTTACGTTCCGCAAAAATACTGCTAAAAACAACAGGCAGGGCTTCTGGGAGAAAATAGGCCTGGAAACTGATCTCTCAACAGTGAAGAGAACTTGGTACCCAGAGCTCCAACAGAAGAACAACTTTAGTAAAACTAGGCATCTGCACCGAGGATCACAGCCCTTGTCCTTCATGATGTAGGTCCTTAAGAGTAGTAGGACCTCCAGAGATATAGTTTTGGGCAGCATTCACTTCTTTTTTTTTTTCTTTTAATGTTTTATTATCCATAGTTGAGAGAAAGGGAGGCAGAGTGTGAGCAGGGGAGAGGGAGAGAGAGAAAGAGAGGGAGACACAGAATCCAAAGCAGGTTCCAGGCTCTGAGCTGTCAGCACAGAGCCCGACGTGGGGCTCGAACCCACGAACCGTGAGATCATGACCTGAGCTGAAGTCGGATCTCAACCAGCTGAGCCACCCAGGCGCCCCTGGGAGCATTCACTTCTGATGAGATGCCTTTCATCAAACTGAAAAATCTGATCCATCAGATAGATAGCTTTTGGTAGTTATCCATTATTTTTACATAGGCGGAAATATCTTCCCAGTAGATATTAATGTGCTGTGAAAAACTGCACGTAGACTAACAAGGCTTTTATGTTATCCTCGCATCATTGCCCTGTATTTCAGTCCCATAAAAAGGTATAAATCACAGCAGAAAAACATGGGAGGTGTAGAATAGACTGTTTGATTATGAATGTGTGTTCCTTGGAATTTTATCCATGGCCTAGCTTTTTTTTCTTTTCTTTTCTTTTCTTTTCTTTTTTTTTTTTTTTTTTTTTAAACTTTCATCCAAATTGGGGCGCCTGGGTGGCTCAGTCAGTTGAGCACCCGGCTTCGCCTCAGGTCATGATCTCACGGTCTGTGAGTTCGAGCCCCGCGTCGGGCTCTGTGCTGACGGCTCAGAGCCTGGAGCCATCTTCGGATTCTGTGTCTCCCTCTCTCTCTGCCCCTCCCCTGCTCAGGCTCTGTCTCTCTGTCCTAAATAAATAAATAAATAAAATAAATAAATATTAAAGAAATTTTTTTTTTTAATTTACATCCAAATTAGTTAGCATCTAGCGCAACAATGATTTCAGGAGTAGATTCCTTAGTGCCCCTTCCCCATTTCGCCCATCCCCCCTCCCACCACCCCTCCCGTGACCCTCAGTTTGTTCTCCATATTTATGAGTCTCTTCTGTTTTGTCCCCCTCCCTGTTTCTGTATTATTTTTGTTTCCCTTCCCTTATGCTCATCTGTTTTGTCTCTTAAAGTCCTCATATGAGTGAAGTCATCTGATTTTTGTCTTTCTCTGACTGACTAATTTCACTTAGCAGAATACCCTCCCGTTTCATCCACGCAGTTGCAAATGGCAAGATTTCATTCTTTTTGATGGCCGAGTAATGCTCCATTGTCTATATAGACCACATCTTCTTTATCCGTTCATCCATCGATGGACATTCGGGCTCTTTCTGTCCTTTGGCTATTGTCGATAGTGCTGCTATAAACATGGGGGTGCACGTGTCCCTTCGAAACAGCACACCTGTATCCCTTGGATAAATGCTGAGTAGTGCCATTGCTGGGTCGTAGGGTAGTTCCATTTTTAGTTTTTTGAGGAACCTCCATACTCTTTTCCAGCGTGGCTGCACCAGCTTGCATTCCCAATGTATGGCCTAGCTTTAAAGTGGGTTCTCCAGGATGAGCTGGCGTTCCCTGAGGTCACTCCCCCGCCAGGACTGCATTAATCTCCACTTGGGGGTTGAGGTCCACACATGCTGTATGAGTTCTGGCCCTTTCTGTGGCTCAGAAATTTCCAGGGTGATTGTTTTCTTTGCTTTTCGCCCTCAGGTCAGACCCCAGTTAGCTATGAACAGTGCAGTTCCTGGGGCCAGTTACGGCTTCAGGACTTTCTGACAGGTCCTGGCCAAATTGAATTGTTCTCCTTGACTGTCTTAATATTTCCAAGGGCATACTGTTTTTTCTTATCCTGAAGACACCATTTTGCTATTTTTATGCAAGTCCCACTTACCTCCTCTCCGAGGATACGATAAATGATTTTAGCATCACAAACCTGAAGCAGGTAAAGCAGTGTCGAAATATCGGCAGTCGTGTCATTTTGCCCAAGAGGGGGACTTGGAACACTCCGATTTCCCCAAACACACAGCGATCCGCTCTCCTTTGTCACCAGCGAAGCCTCTTGTCAGTATCAAGCTGAAAGGAAGTAATGTTTCACTTCTTGTCGCTGTGTAATATAATTTCCCATTGTGACTTCTGACGGTCTTTGAATCTGATGTCAATGTCTTTCCCCCCGGTTTCCGCCCATGATTCAGTTATCCAATTGTGTTAGAAATAACTCACCCTCCCTCGTGCGGCGATCAGTTCTGCGACATTTGGAATGATAGCACTGTGTTTACAGAGAGGGAACCCTCCCCAGGAGAAGCAGAAGGGACTTCTGCGCATGGCATCTGTGTTTGATGATAACAGGTGATGTGAACTCTAGGTACCTGCATCTTCTAGAGGACTTAGGATCTGGGTATGATGAGCCTGAATTTCATCGTCGTCGTCTTTTTTTTTTTTTTTTTTTTTTTTCCAAAAAATAAAACATCCTATGGTTTTCGCATGCCCTGTGTTCAGGTCACCTAAATCTGTCCAAGTCTGCGTGGGGCATCAGTAGACTTGTGCTCTGTGGTCAATATCAGCATGTGGGCAGGGGCGCCTGGGTGGCTCAGTCGGTTAAGCGTCCGACTTCAGCTCAGGTCACGATCTCGCGGTCCGCGAGTTCGAGCCCCGTGTCGGGCTCTGGGCTGACGGCTCAGAGCCTGGAGCCTGCTTCCGATTCTGTGTCTCCCTCTCTCTCTGCCCCTCCCCCGTTCATGCTCTGTCTCTCTCTGTCTCAAAAATAAATAAACGTTAAAAAAAAAAATTAAAAAAAAAAATATCAGCATGTGGGCAGATATTTAGTAATTTGCTTACAAGAAGCTCTGTGTTGTCCTCGAGGCGCCCAGTCTAACTAGAAATAAATTTATATGTATCAAATAGACATTAAAAATAAAAAAAAGACCCTTGGTAGTTTTATCTCTGGGCAGGGGAACATATCTGGATGTGTGAGGATGCCGTGTTCCTCTGAGGAACGACGGGGGAAGGAAATCGCTCAATGGAATGGTTTTTGTTGGTGATGAAACTCAAGGAAGGTCGCGGTCTCCTCTCCTTTGCCAAGATGCAGCACTCAGGAGGTTTTGAACTTGAAGACTTAACATGAGTTCTAGTGATTAGGAATTCGCTGATCCGGGTTGGTAAAAGAACCGATATATGTTAGAATAGGTCGCCCTGGGGCTCGTGACCCACGCGCTGAAGTTGAAGCACCTCTTGTTTAACGAGGTGGAAAATATAGTCCCTACTGTCTCTTTTGTAATATTGAGAAGTCAGAGGGCTACAAGGGAACATGGAAAAATCAAACCCAAAACGCCTCACTCAAATGTAGGATTCTCTGGTAAAACAATAGGAATAATAATTAAAATACATTGAGAGTAAGGCGAAAGGTATTCTGCCCCCTTCCCGGGCCCTCATGAGAGGTGATCACTCTTGCCACTTGATACGTGTTCTAGAACGTTCACAATAGGTTTTTATTGGGGCGCCCGGCTGGCTCCCTTGGCAGGGCACGCATGTCTTGATCTCAGGGTTGTGAGTTCAAGCCCCGTGTTGGGCATAGAGCTTACTTTAGAAATAAATTAGTTTTTTTTTTTTTTAATTTTTTTTTAAACTTTTTAAATTTATTATTTTTTATTTATTTTTTATTTTTTTTTAACGTTTTTATTTATTATTGAGACAGAGAGACAGAGCATGAATGGGGGAGGGGCAGAGAGAGAGGGAGACACAGAATCGGAAGCAGGCTCCAGGCTCTGAGCCATCAGTCCAGAGCCCGATGCAGGGCTTGAACCCACAGACCGTGAGATCATGACCTGAGCCGAAGTCGGACGCTTAACCGACTGAGCCACCCAGGCGCCCCACTTTTTTAATTTATTTTTGAGACAGAGAGAGACAGAGCATGAACAGGGGAGGGGCAGAGAGAGAGGGAGACACAGAATCTGAAACAGGCTCCAGGCTCTGACCGGTCAGCACAGAGCCCGACGCGGGGCTCGAACTCACGGACCGTGAGATCGTGACCTGAGCCGAAGTCGGACGCTTAACCGACGGAGCCACCCAGGAGCCCCGTAAATTAGTTTTTTATTGAGGTGAATTTAGATACAATAAAGTGGCCACATCTTAAGTGGACAACTCAATGAGTTTTTACGTCTATAGGAAACCGTGCACTGCCAGCTAAGATGGGGACGTCTCTAGAACCCTACAGGCTCCCTTGAACACTCCCCCATCCCGAAGGTAACTATCATTCTGACCCCTATCATACGTTGGTTTAACCTGCTTCTGTACTTCGTACAAGGTATGCAACACATATCCTTCTGTCTGGCTTCTCTGGCTCAACGTTGTGTTTCTGACCCTCATGTTTTTGTGCATGTGGTGTCATTTGAGTTGCCCTTTCTCGGTCGCCATGTGATATTCCATGTGCGGACAGACCCCAGTGTGTATCCCTTCTCGCGTTCGGGGGCATCTGGGTTGTCTCCGTAGTGAGGTTACATTAAGAAGGAAGCTACCACGAACCTCTCTGGACGTATCTTTGGTGGCCACGATCTCTCGCTATTCTTGGGCGGAGACCTGGGTGTGGCATCGTGAGTCATACTTGGGTACCTGCCTCTGGCGTGCTGTCAAAGAGCTTGACGAGGTGGCCGTGCCCACGGATGCCCCTCCGCGGGCTGCTCTTCATCCGTACCCACAAGAGGTGCTCTCGGTCTTGAAATAGAAAGACTTCTGGATGAGCGGGGGAGTGGAATCTGGTAGTGGTTTCTTTTGTGTTTGCATTTCCTTGACGAGGAGTGTTGTGGACCATTTTTTAATTTTTTTAAGTTTATTTATTTATTTAAGTAATCTCTATGCCCAGTATGGAACTCGAACTCGCAACCTTGAGATCAAGAGTTGCGTGCTCGCCCGATGGAGGCAGCCAGGCGCCCCTGCTCGGTACAGCTTTTTATCCAACTAAATTCTGAACATTGCCTATTTCCCTTTTCACAGGCCTCCCCCCCCCCCTACCCCCCCACCCCCCCCCCCCCCAATGAGTTACCAGGTTTTTTTGTTTGTTTGGCTTTGTTTTAATTTCAGGGAATCGTAATGGAATCGTGATTTCACGGTCCTAGTCTGATTTTCAAAAAGCGTTGAACGTGCTGAAGAATTCCTAAGGTGTGATCCTTCGGAATGATGCGCCCGTTCGTTCCTTCACCCACGACCCACCGACTGCGTGCTGGGGAGGTGTGGGGGCGGCACCCCGAGACACCCACACGCCAGCACACAATCCTTGACTTTAAGGAGCTTGGCTTTCACTTTCCTCCTGGTATTCAGCTCTCCGTATTGTGAATTTTCCCGTTTGCCCTCTAACGGGGGCTCTTCAGTGGCATTTTGGTGACAAAGGCTTTATAGTCAGGTTTTGTCTGTCGGTCTGCTTTGGAAGAACGACATACTGGACCAAGTTGGGCGAGGAGCAGTGCCTAATCTCTGCCTTCTGATGGAGCTGCCCATGGTCAGTGTGGTGTTAGGAGGAAAAAGGAAAAGGTTATCAAAATGAATGGAATGTGAACTAATATTTCGGAACAGAGAGAACAGTGTTTTCTAAATGCATGCATTACACGGAGTTCATCCATGTCAGGCAATGAATAATTCCCTTTCTCTAATTCGCCCTTGCCTTGTGACTGTTGGCGCTTACATAATTTCTAAATGCAAAATAGGATATTGTTTAACAAAAAACTGCACAGTTAGTGGTTACGAATTGTTAGTGAATTTCAAGTTATGTTTTTAAACGCTGGTGTCAATTTCTCCCTTTCTTACAGCTGTAGTTTCATTTATCTCGGATGATTCTTTTTGCTGCCAGAGTCTGCATTTTTACGGGCAGTTGTGTGCCCTGAAACTGTTAATGGGGCTTCTTTATTCAAGTTCATTGCAATTCTGAGTCTTGATTAACCAGAAGAATTCTCTAGACAATGCAGGAGGCTTCATTACTGGGCTTGCTCATGAGTGTTGTTATAGAACCTGACTCGAGGAAACGTTTTAAAAGTTAAATTACATCCAGATGCTGACGAGCAGCGCTTAGAAGAGCGTGTCAGTTACTCAGGGAGTTAGCATTCTGTTTATGTGTAGTCATTACAGCTTCTAAAAGTATTTGGCTTTGAACATTCGTAGCTTTTAGATTCTATAGGGAGGTCCCTAGCGTGAAGCAGAATAGGAACTTCTGAGCCATTTATGAATGATAGTAGAATTTTAAGAAGGAGGTGATAGAGTCGCCTGGGTGGCTCAGTCGGTTAAGCGTCCGACTTCGGCTCAGGTCATGATCTGTCAGTTCGTGAGTTCGAGCCCCGCGTCGGGCTCTGTGCTGACAACTCCGAGCCTGGAGCCTGCTTCAGATTCTGTGTGTGTCTCTCTGTCTTTCCCTCTCCCTCCCCGGTGCGCACTCTGTCTCCTCTCTCTCTCTCAAAAATAAACATTCAAAAAAAAAAAAAAATTCGAGAAGTATGTGATAAAACTTCACATTTCTAGTTTATGATAAAATATACACGCGCTCTTTTTTTTTAATGTGTCCTGTGTTACCTAATCGGATGTTTTGGAGAGCAAAATAAAACTATAGTAAAGAATCTGTGCTAACTTTACGCAAGAAGGAAAGGATCTGCTTTGAATGATTTTCAGTGTGGTAATTATCTCAATAAAAGAAAAGGAGTTGGGCAGTTGGGAATTTTCTTCAGTTGAGGACTCCGAAACGCACAGGCACGGTAGGCTCACTTCTTCTCTAACTGAAGCCAGCCGAGTAGCAGTGTTAAATTTTTTTACCATTTGGGGAAACAGTCTCTTGCAAGATGACTGCTTTAGCCACTGGACGTATAAGGAGTTGTACTTGTCAAATGTTTTCGCTGCCCTCGCTCTAACGCTGAGGTTTGACATCTTTATGGAACATGGTAATATCTTTAGTGCTTCTCCCAAATTTGTTTCATATAAAATGTCTGACTGGTTATCTGAAGGAACTGTTCACTGTAACAGCTTAGAAAACAACAAAAAAAATTTTTTTTTGAAAGAGGAAGTGGTTAGTATGAATGCAGGAAATACATTTTGCAACGGCAGCTCAATCCTTTGGTTGGAAATGCTTCTTTATTTACAACGAGGGAAAAAAATGTGTACGGTTAAAAAGAGACTTTCGAAAATGGGTATTGTTGCTCTGTTCCTTTATAAATGGACCAGTGTTCAAATCAAAGATTCGAGAGGGAACGCTTTTGTTATTGTTTTGTTTACGTATCTATCTGTAGAGTTTATATTCTGCGTATACGTTGTCTCTCGGGGTGCCCGTATTAAGTGAACATTCTGAATGGTTTCGGTTGTTTTGATTCTTAGTATTTGTCCTGGGTGATAATGGATATGTTTTCCTCTTTTGACACTTAACATGGGAAATGGAATTTAATGGAAATGTTCTCCAATTATTAGATGTGGAGTAAATGTATTTATGTCTGGAAACAGGGCATAACTTTGATCTATGTCGTAAGCGAATATTAGTTAGATGAGTTTTGTGGGTTTTTTTTAAAGGTTGTGACACTCAGTGTTAGTTTTACCATTAAAAATGAATTTGTGGGGGTGCCTGGCTGGCTGAGTTGGTTAAGCGTCCGACTTCAGCTCAGGTCATGATCTCGCGGCTCGTGGGTTCGAGCCCCACATCGGGCTCTGTGCTGACGGTGCAGAGCCCGGAGCCTGCTTCGGATTCTGTGTCTCCCTCTCTCTCTGCCCCTCCCCCAATCGTGCTCTGTCTCTATCTCAAAAATACATAAACATTAAAAAAAAAATTTAAAAAACTTTTAATGAATTTGTGATAGGAATGTTGAAACATGCAATTATTTACTACGGTTAAATGTTTTACAGAAGTGGGGCGCCTGGGTGGCGCAGTCGGTTAAGCGTCCGACTTCAGCCAGGTCACGATCTCGCGGTCCGTGAGTTCGAGCCCCGCGTCAGGCTCTGGGCTGATGGCTCGGAGCCTGGAGCCTGTTTCCGATTCTGTGTCTCCCTCTCTCTCTGCCCCTCCCCCGTTCATGCTTTGTCTCTCTCTGTCTCAAAAATAAAATAAAAAAACGTTGAAAAAAAAAAATGTTTTACAGAAGTGCTCTTTAAACTGCATTCCGCTCCAACTTTTATTTTTTTTATTTATTATTTTTTTAAATATGAAATTTATTGCCAAATTGGGTTTCCCAGCTCCAACTTTTAGTTCATTTGCTAGCAGTTGCTACTGTCTCTATATTGTGAGTCTTAATTTTCACTTATTTGTTTTTGGCGTAAGTGGTTTTTACGCTAAACAATGGAGTTTGGTTAAATAAACATCCGAAAAACCCCAAGGAAGTCAAAATGTCAAAATCTCAAGAGTATCAGGAAGGGTGGGAGTGGAGGTGATACCAAAAGTGAATTTACATAGAGATGAAATACTTCCGAAAGCCTCTTCAGTGAAATATTTCCAGTATGCATTTTTTCATTTTGACATGAGACTCTGTCTTAGGCTTGTTTTAATGTTCCTGAAAGCATAACCATTGACCAACCTCCACGTTTGCAAAATGATCTGCAAAATAGCAATAGAGCCCAGTAAGATAATAAATAGGTCATCCCCATGCCCCAGACCTGAAGATTAAGATGAATTGAATAGAAATAATATGAATATTGGGGCGGCTGGGTGGCTCAGTCGGTTAAGCGTCCGACTTCGGCTCAGGTCATGATCTCACGGTCTGTGAGCTCGAGCCCCGCGTCGGGCTCTGTGCTGATGGCTCAGAGCCTGGAGCCTGCTTTGAATTCTGTGTCTCCCTCTCTCTCTGCCCCTCCCCTGCTCATGCTCTGTCTCTCTCTGTCTCAAAAGTAAAAAATAAAAATATTTAAAAAAATATGAATATATTCATATTTTATGAACATATGAATATGCCTATACAAAAATGGATTAAATACATAAAAATGATACTCACTTAGGCTTCCATATGGCAACTCATCTAAGGAAATATTTTCATTTTCACTGAGAGTGAGGGGATAGCTGGGGCAAGAGCTTGTTCTTAATCTTTGGACCTTGTTTCTACCACTCATTAATGGTATGGCACAAGACGGTCTGCTTCCTGTCTGAGTGTGTTTCCTGTTCTGTGAAATAAGGATAGCATTGCGCACCTCAAGGGCTTTTTGTGAGGTTTCAGCGGTATGTGATCTGCATAAAGGAGAGGCCTGCTTTTGGACCACGGTTAAGTGGTCGACACTGTTGTCATCATCTGTATTTTGTCTGTTTGTGTCCCTCTCTTTTGGTTACTTCTGGCTCCTTCCTCCTCTGGTCTTACTCCTTCGACCTACTGTGAATCACTTGAGTATATTTAGAACATTCTAGGCATCTAGGCATTCTGTAAGAACACTTATTGAACAAATACCGCATCAAGAGGATTACAATAGGGTGCCTTTCGTGAGGGCTTTGGTTATCCGATAACGATGAAATGGAGAGTTGAGGAAAACTCGAGTCAGTTGGAGAAGAAGATAGAGTATCGTAGGTTACATGCCAAACTGCCTGGTGAAGATAATGAGAACAATAGCAGTTTAAAAAAATGGTTTATGAGAGGGGTACCTGGGTGGCTCAGTCGGTTAAGCCTGCGACTTTGGCTCAGGTCACGATCTCACAGTTCGTGAGTTCGAGCCCCGTGTCAGGCTCTGCTGACAGCTCAGAGCCCGGAGCCTGCTTCAGATTCTGTGTCTCCCTCCTTCTCTCTGCCTCTCCCTTACTCACACTCTGTCTCTCTGTGTCTTTCATAAATAAAAGCATTTAAAACATGGTTTATGAGAGACCTCGTGTGGAAAATCACCGGGTCCTGTGAGCAGCAAATACGAGGAGTTCAGAGACTAGGATTCTGCATCTGTGAAAGCTCTGTGCAGATGACAGGTTGTTGAGATAGGCCTGAGGCTGGAATTGGGGCCTGAACATGAAGGATGTGTAGAAATTGAAAAGATGAAGCAGGCAGAGGTCAACAGAGTGGAAAGTGCCGCATCCAGGGCTCTGAGGGAACATGCTGCTCAGGTTGGCCTGCCTGGTGGGGCAGGGAACTGAGTAGGGTCTCCTGGAGGGGTGGCATGAGAACAGATGATGAAGAATGTTAAAAGCCAAATGGCAGAATGAAGGTGACCCCGATGAAATGCTATCGAACCTACTTCTCAAAAAGCTCACGCTGGAAAAGTGCTTTATATTTTCTAAAAGGGTTTTGATCCTCTCTAGAATTCTTTTGTCCCTTTCTGGATAAACAGGGTAAGGCTGTAAGATGTTGAATTATCATTAGCTGCAAGTGGCCCTGCTGGATATGGTACAGCCAAGACCGAAGTACGTGTCCATGCCTCAAATTCAGTTCTTGTCTGTGGACCCTATGACTTTACTATTGGATTATGTTGAATGAGCTCTTTACTGTTAACCACCGCTCTCACCTACAGAACTGGCAGGTAATAGTGAGTTGGGGTAAGGTGGCTAATAGCAATTGACATGAGGCCTCAGTATCAGGGAGCCAAGGAGGAGAGGCGGGGATCGTACTGGACCAGGAGGCACAGACACCTGGACGTTCACCGTCCATCCTCACCGCTGTAGACACATTACCAGGCAGGCCCAGTATTGTTACTTCTTGCATATTATTCCTTTCTGGGTTAAACTTCCTCCTTCCTGGATGATAGGTTGTTCTACTTTTCTTCCTTGAGGGTTTGTGAGCAGTACTTGCTTCTTTATTTGTCTGAAGTCTTTATTTTGCCCTCATTCTACCATGATAGTTTAGCTAGGTATAGAATTCTCAGCTGACAATTATTTTCTCTAAACATTTTGAAAATATCATCCCAGTGTGTTTTATCTTTGATCATTCCTCTTGGGAAATTGGCTGTCTACTTAATTGCATTCCTTTGTAGATATTTGACTTTCCTTCCCTAGTTGTTAAGACTGTATCTTTGCCTTTGGAGTTCTGTAGCATCGCTATGATATTTCAGAGTACATACTTTCTATTTCTAATTTTTCTGCTTGGGGTTCAATTGGGGGTTTGTTCCTTTTGTCGATGTAGGAAAAGCTTTCAGGTACTAACTCTTCAAATGTTGCCTGGGTTTCATTCTCTCAAATTGTTGGTTCTGGGTCTCCTCGTTGATGTGTGTGAAACTCCTCATCCTATTCCCCATGCCTTCTAACTTCGTTTCCATTCCTTCCCTTTCTTTATCTCCGTATATTACATTTTGTGTAACTTTCTCAGCTACTTCATGAATTCTCTTCAGTTATTCTATTATTTAACTCATCTGTTAAGTTTTCAAATTTCAGTGACCGTATTTTTTATTTCCAGAAGTTCTATTTGGTTCTTTTTCATATATGCTTCATTTTTATAATGTCTTACTATTTTCTTCTGAGTTCTATTGCTTTTTTTATTTCTTTACTTTAAATATTCCTGTTTTATATTTTCTTCCAAATTGTTCTTTTACCTCAAGTTCTTATGCTGATAATTTTTCTCTCTATTGTATCATCTCTCATGGTGGTTTATTTCCTTGTGCATTTGTGATTATTATGGTCTTTTTTATATGAACATGTCTTCAATGGGGATGGTTTTTTTCTGAGAATCCCATAAAGGCAGGATTAGGTGAAACCCAGCAAGGTTTTATATCGGTTTCTTTCAGACAACCTGGGACCAATTTTTATGTTAATTACTTGGGTCGGGAGTTCTTGTACTATCTGTATAATATATACAAGTTTAAGATTTTGTTTCTCAGAGGACACACTTCCTCCACTCCACCCCATAGCCAAAGACCTTAACAAACTTCCTAGCTGTCTTCTCTGTCACTAGAGAAGTTTTGTTAGGTGTCACCCAACTTAAAGAAAAGCAGAAAGAATGAACACTGAGATTAAAATAAAAAACAAACCTGTGGTCTTACTTCTTGAACGAATTGAGCGTATATGCTGAATACCACATGACAACTTTTTAGTATTAAACCTTACTGGTTAGACGTCTATGGTCACTCGGGTACTAAGGACGAACAGCTGCTAACCTACCGCCAAATACATCAGATTTCTTCAGAACAGGATGCATGTATTTAATTCTTTCCCTGGGGTATGTAACGTGACTAATTTTTGTCCTCTTCTGAGGAACCGATCTTTTCTAGAGCTGCATTAAAAGGGCTTTTAGTATTTTTGTTCTTCACAGGAACCCCACAGCCATAAAGAAAGGTCATTTGGGCATTAACTTTCTAGAATCCGGGCTGTCATCTTCAGCTGTACTCATGTGAGACCTTGTGAGTGTCATATTCTGGGGTGAGATTATTTATTAAGGGGAGAGAGAGAAGAGAAAGAGGTAGTCCGTTTCCACCCTGCCACAGCTGAAAACGCAAGTTTCTTGCCAACAATGCCTTAGAAACAAGGGAAGAGAAGGGGGTCGAGTCTTGGAGACCATGATTTATATTTTAACAAGATCTCTGGGCTCATGCCGAATGTTTCACTAGCCTACCTTGGGCCTGTGCCAACATCAAGATGAACGCTATCAGCATTGGCTTCCCTTTCAGCAGAAACGGTCACTCACCTTTGGTAAATAGATATTTCCAATTCTACTTTTCAAATAAGGCAACCAGGGTAGAGGGGAACAGAAGGCCTTTTCTTAAAACTGTTTAGCAACTGAATGGCCCATGTGGGATTGAGATGCTGGTCTCATTTGCTATCTTTTCTGTGTTCTCTCCTTCTATTTCAGTGACTATGGACCAAAGTAACTTACAATACACTGGGGCTAGAAGTTGTAAGACTGTTAAAAAAGAATCAGGAAATTGCTGAAATATTTCAAGCATATTTCTTTGGTTAACTTATTTTGAAGTTTTTCTCTGTTTTGTATTTTAGCTGCCTTTATAATTTATCAAAGACAGACTCATTGTTTTGGCAAGTCCCCGGCCTGGAAGTCTCCAACAAAAACTCCCAGCACTCTGTCTGAATAGGAATTTTTAAATGCATTCTTAGTCTTGAACTTGAAAATGTATTCTAGATGCAACAGTTTGCTGGGAAATTTAACCAATGCCATTTATCATACACTGTTCCAGACAGAGAAAATTTTCATCTCTTCCTTTGTTGGTATCCTTCCTACTACATTATCTTTTTAGAGCTTTGCTTTGCTTTGCTTTGCTTTGCTTTGCTTTGCTTTGCTTTGCTTTCCTTTCCTTTGCTTTCCTTTCCTTTCCTCTTTCTTTTTCTTTCTTTCTTTCTTTCTTTCTTTCTTTCTTTCTTTCTTTCTTTCTTTTTCTTTCTTTCTTTCTTTCTTTCTTTCTTTCTTTCTTTCTTTCTTTCTTTTCTTTCTTTCTTTCTTTCTTTCTTTCTTTCTTTCTTTCTTTCTTTTTCTTTCTTTCTTCTTTCTTTCTCTCAAAGGCAAGCCATACCTCTTCCATCTTTAAGTTTCTGGAATTCACCATTAGAATTTGTTTCTTTAATCTTTTCGGCAAAATAAAATATTTCTTAATCACTCTTTTCAGAAGTGATCGCTATTAATTATTAATGTTTTATTTTTACAATCACCAAAGTATGCTGTAAATGCTGTTTGGAAACCTTAACATTTTTTTAGATCACATACAGCTTTCACTTTTCCAAATCATTAAGTGCTCTTACTTTTTTTTTTTAAGCAGGCTACACTTTAGTCCATCAAGGATATGACATATATTTAACCAATCACATTACTGAGCATTTGTTTCAAATTATCGTCTAGTATAAATAATACTGTGATGAATATCACTTGTGGACATTTAAAGTGATTTCATTGGCAGGGCAGTGGACTCTTGGCTGTCTCAGCCAGTGTAGCCTGCGACCCTTGACCTTAGTCAAGGTCATGAGTTTGAGCCCCACATTGGGTATGGAGATAACTTAATGAATGAATGAATGAATGAATAAAAGAATTTCATTAGGATGACTTCCCAGAAGTAGAATTGCTAAGTCAAGGACTAGGGAACATGAGTTCGCCTCCTAATCACAGACAAATCCTAGAGACATCCAGTGTAACAGTGAAAGTTTTCAGGGATTCTCGACTGGTTGCTGTTTTTATGCATCTCGAAAATACCCAGAAAATAGGTCAGAGTATTCAGTGGCCTCTTCCTCCCTCGTTTGCTGCCACGGTGTGTGTCCTTCTCATGAACCCAGCCGGGGGTCCAAAGGCAGCGTGTCTCGTGCTTAGGGCTCTTTGCCACTCTGAGAATATGGTGAACAGCTTTGCCAGCTGTCGACTGGGGGCCGTTGTAATGTGCTGGTGTCATTTAGAAGCACTGCAGCTGTGCTTCTGGAACTTTCCAGTGACTTGCCCCAGGCTGTCTTACCTCCTCTCAGTAGTTAGCACAGTTCACAAATGAAGGATTCCAGGTTGTCATGTTTCCAGCGATTGTCCGAGGGTTTGAACGTGCAGGGACCTTTACTTCTAAACCACGGAGTTCTGTAAATCGGAATCATTTGCGGCAAGCAAATTTTTGTAATCAGGTGAAAAAGGATGGACAGAGGCCAGAGAACCCAGGTCTTTAAATGTGTAGGTTGTCACTTGATCCACAGTATATTTTTTTAGGATTTTTTTTTTTTTTTTTGAGTAATCTCTATGCCTACGGTGGGACTCGAACTCACCACTCTGAGATCAAGAGTCGCACGCGCCACCAACTGAGCCAGCCTGGCACCCCAGTTTTATCTGTGATATTAAGTCAGCGGCTGAGGTAGTTTGAAGATGGGTGAATTTGCAGCCAGGAGCCCCACTGGATCCATGCTGTGGCTTCAGCCCAGGCCATCCAGCCATCTGGCTCGATCCTGGTGGTAGTGGTCCGGCCCGTCTTGCCCCCAACAGCGGAGCTACCTCGGGTCGCCAGCTACTGGATAATAATGGTGGGTAGCCTGGCAGTGATACCAAATGGTGATTCCGAATATAACATCTCGATTTAGTCCTCTTTTCCGTCCAGCCTAAAATACGTTTGGCTTCTTTTTATGTTAATGAAATGAAACATTGGAGGGGCGCCTGGGTGGCTCAGTCGGCTGAGCGTCCGACTCCGGCTCGGGTCATGATCTCACGGCCCGTGGGTTCGAGCCCCGCGTCGGGCTCTGTGCTGATGGCTCAGAGCCTGCTTCGGATTCTGTGTCTCCCTCTCTCTCTGCCCCTCCCCTGCTCATGCTCTGTCTCTCTCTGTCTCAAAAATAAATTTAAAAAACACTAAAAAAGAAAGAAAGAAAACACTGGGGCACCTGGGTGGCTCAGTCGGTTATGCGTCTGACTTTTTTTTTTTTTAAGTTTTATTTATTTCGAGAGAGACAGAGAGTGAGCAGGGATGGGCAGAGAGACAGAGGGAGAGAGAGATCCCAAGCGGGCTCCGCACTGCCAGCGTGGAGCCCGACGTGGGGCTCAAACTCACGAACAGCGAGATCATGACCTGAGCCAAAACCAAGAGTCGGTGGCCCGACCGACTGAGCCATCCAGGCGCCCCCAGCGTCCCAAGTTTTGATTTCGGCTCAGGTCACGATCTCGTGTGAAATCGAGCCCCGCTGGGGATCCTCTCTCTCCGTCGTCTCTCCCTGCCCCTCCCCGACTCATGCTCCTTCTCTCTCTCAAGATAAATAAAAAACATTAAAACGAAAAAAATCCCTAAGAATAAATAAATGAATAAAATAATGCAATAAACATCACAAGCGCAGGTGCTCTGGAGAACACTTAACTGTCGTTTGAGCTCCCAGTGGTAAATGCCAAATATTCCTCTTTGCCGTTCCCAGATTTGGGGTTAGGAAAGGATGGGCCTTTCAAATTTATTCTATTACATGCTTTTAACAAAGGAGAAGACGGCTTCCCCAAACCTCTGAGCACCGCTGCAGTAAATGGTTTCTCACTTAAGGAGCAGCACTGCCTGTCGATCTGGGAGGTCTGAGGTCATTTAACTGTTGCTCAAAAAAGGAATCAGTCTCTCTGCTTATTAACAATAGATATCTAAATGGAACGAGTGCGGATTTGCCCATTTCTGTGAAAAGGTCAGAAGCCACGAGCAGCTGGTAAAAGACGAGAGGGTATCGTTTGTTAAGCAGATCAGCCACGTTCCCCACGTGAAAGCGAACGAGTTTCTTAATACACCCTGTATTCTCTGCTCGTGACAACGGGGACTCAGCCAGCAGTGTTGTTCTGTCCCTTAATATCTGAAATATCAAGGGAGAGAATAACACTGCATTGAACAGCAAATGGCTGCACATTTTGGCCAGCGCGAATCGTCTAAATTTAACTAAATGGATTACGGTATTTTTATCTCTAAACCCATTAGGATTTCGAAGCATCGGATGGCAGTTCAGTTTCTAAAATATTGTCTTCTTTATTTAGAAACTCCACCTCTGACCTTTTAGGCAATCCAGCCGTGTTTCCATAGGACAGTAGAAGGGGCTGTGTCGAGAAACCACCGAGCTGTGAAGTCATGCTTAAGCATACACACGCAGGCCTGTGCGGATTCATTTGGGGAGATTCCCGAGGGTTGGTCAAGGAAATTCTCAAGTTTCAATTCAGCCTTTCTGATTGACAGTGAAAGTGGTCCAGACCCTTATTCAAAGATGTCTGCGATTTACAGCCTCAGGCACTTGTGGTCATGCTGGACTTTTTTAGAATATTTTCTCTAAATTCTGTGACCGACTCATAAAAAAAAAAATCCTCTGAACTTCTGCCCTACGGTCATGTCGCTATAAGATGCACTGTCTTGTATTCTTAGAACGAGAACTTTAATTGAATTGCAAGATACAGCGTATGGTCTGGTTTGGGAAGGAAGTATCTCTTTAAGATAATAGTCGCTATTTTTAGACTGACTTACACAGAGATAGAAATAAGGACGCTTCTGATCTTCATTTAGCCTCAGACTGGGAGATACCCTCTTAAAATTTCTAGCTACGTAACCGGTTACTCCAAATAAGTGTTTGAAAGCACGTTTAAACATATTTTTTTTTAATGTATTTATAATCGTGAGTAACTGACCCGACTCTAGTTTTAGAGAGAGATGCTTTTTTTAAAAAAATTTTTTTTAATGTTTATTTATTTTTGAGACAGAGCATGAGTGGGGGAGGGCAGGGAGAGAGGGAGACACAGAATCCGAAACAGGCTCCGGGATCTGAGCTGTCAGCACAGAGCCCGACGCGGGGCTCGAACCCGCGAACCGTGAGATCATGACCCGAGCCGGAGTCGGACGCTTAACCGACTGAGCCACCCAGGCGCCCCTAGAGAGAGACTCTTAAGTTCCATTGCAAAATAAACCCAACAAAATAAACCTATCAAAAATGGATTTTCCATAGTACAACTTGGTCGGAACGATGGCACGTGCCCGGGCCCGGGATTCCAAAGTGGGAATTAATTCCAAGCAGCTGGTTGCTGGGATTGAGAAGAATGGGTTTATCGTCCGGAAGCTCGATTCTGTGTGTGTGTGTGTGTGTGTGTGTGTGTGTGTGCACATGTGTGTACGTACATACTTACACGTGCCTAAGGATGACGTTCTGCTCTCTGTTTCAGAACTTAAGCTATTTTAAAAATTCACCAGGGGCGCCTGGGTGGCTCAGTCGGTTGAGCATACGACTCTTGGTTTCAGCTCAGGTCATGATCTCCTGGTTCATGGGTTCAAGCGCGGCAACGGGCCCCGTGCTGACAGTGTGGGGCCTGCTTGGGATTCTCTCTCCCCCTTTCACTCTCTGCCCCTCCCCTGCTCGCTCTCTATCCCTCCCTCTCTCAAAATAAATAAACATTGAAAATAAATAAATAAAAATTCACCAAGGTAGAATAATTTCTCCAAAATAAAGGGGACTCCATCTTGTTTACAAAGGAGGGGAGGAAACACCACCCCGTGCCCCTGCCTTGAATTTTTTTTTTTTTAATTTTTTTTAACTTTTTTTTAACTTTTTTTTTTTTTTTATTTGTTTTTGAGACAGAGAGAGACACAGCATGAATGGGGGAGGGGCAGAGAGAGAGGGAGACACAGAATCGGAAGCAGGCTCCAGGCTCCGGGCCATCGGCCCAGAGCCCGACGCGGGGCTCGAACTCACGGACCGCGAGATCGTGACCCGAGCTGAAGTCGGACGCTTCACCGACTGGGCCACCCAGGCGCCCCTGAATTTTTGAGAGAAGTATGTAAATGAAATAGAGAATTTTTTAGAAGTTTGAGGTCTACCTGGGAATTTCCTCGGTTCTTTTTTTTTTTTTTTTTTTTCGCATTCACAACAAGATGATAAATGATAAAAAACCCTTAAGTAACTGAAAGAGTTAAAAGGATTTTTGTGTCAGAAGCGTTAGGGGGACAGATGGCACGCGCGTAGGTGGGAGAGCTATTATCTACACAGAGGAGGGCTAGTGTCTATTGGAAGGGATTTTTGAGGGTGGCCAGGATCTTCACATTTGGGGGACCAGCTTCAAATATTTACTAGTGGACGCAGAAGCAGACGCCAGAGCGTATGGTCAGGAAGGGAGTTAACAGGGTGCCGACAAAGAGGAAGAACGTGGCGGTCGAAGTAACCAAGGGAACACGAGACGTGGAGGAAATGGTGTTGAGATCCCTCAAAGCCCTGAGAAACTGCAAAGCCCCAGGTAGTAGGGAAATCGGTTTGGAAAGACTCATCCTGTTAACCTTCGTTTGAGAAGAAAATAGAGGAAGCAAGCTCTGAATGAGCACCTTGGGCTTTCACCAACGCGCAGATGAGTGAAATGTGTCAAGGAAGTGAAAACTCAGGTGGAGCCTTCGAGTCACAGAGGCAGGAAGCCATAAAGGACAGCGCGAGGCCACAAGTCTGATAGTGGGCGGTGCCAGCCGTCAGACCGAAAGCGGGGCGTCGCTTTTGCAGTTGAACGTGTCCGTGTTCTCTTTCGTCCTTTTTGAAAACTGTGGGGTTTAGTAACACAAAGCAAAATGCAAAGCAAACGGGAAAGTTCCCTGGGTTTTGCTGGAACAGGGCCCTCTTCCTGGTGTGTTTTTGGCCCCGAGTAGCAGTGGTCGTGTCACCTGCAGGCCAAGCCACCTCTTTGTCTGCAGGGGGGGTGGGGGTGGGGGGTGGGGGGGGGGAGTGTTTGCCCCGCGCGAACCTCAGGCTGCGTTAGAGATTCATGAGGTCATATTGCTTAAGACATCTCGAAAGTGCTAGATGAAGCCAAGGTGGGATCAGCAGCGTAACAATCGGCGGTGCTTGTGGATGATTTCCCAGTTTACAGACGTTCTTGTTTGAGCTTTAAAATAATAATAATCATTATTATTATTATATTATATATAATATTTAAAATAATAACTATTATTGTATCGATTCTGCAATTCATCAGCGATTGCCCCTTTCTTGCAAGTGTGTGATTGACCAAAACGTGAATTAGAAAAGAGAAACAAAGGGGCGCCTGGGTGGCTCAGTCAGTTGGGCATCGGACTTCGGCTCAGGTCGTGATCTCACAGCTCGTGAGTTCGAGCCCCGCGTTGGGCTCTGTGCTGACAGCTCAGTCCGGAGCCTGCTTTGGAGTCTGTGTCTCCCTCTCTCTCTGCCCCTTCCCTGCTCATGCTCTGTCTCTCTCTCTCTCAAAAATGAAAAATAAACATTTGGGGCGCCTGGGTGCCTCAGTCGGTGAAGCGGCCCACTTCGGCTCAGGTCATGATCTCACGGTCCGTGAGTTCGAGCCCCGCGTCGGGCTCTGTGCTGACAGCTCAGAGCCTGGAGCCTGTTTCAGATTCTGTGTCTCCCTCTCTCTCTGACCCTCCCCCGTTCATGCCCTGTCTCTTTCTGTCTCAAAAATAAACAAACGTTAAAAAATTTTTTTTTAGTTAAAAAAAATAAACATTAAAAATTTTTTTTAAAAAAGAGAGAAAAACGTATGAATTTTCTTATTGATTATTTAGGAGAAAATCAACGCAGAATACAAAATAGCACATACATGTACATATACAGACAAAAACACAAAGAGGGTGCCACATTACTGCTTCTTTAAACTGTATACTTTAAAAAAGTTTTTTTTTTTAATGTGTATTTTTGAGAGAGAGACAGAGCACCAGCGGGGGAGGGGCAGAGAGAGAGGGAGACACAGAATCAATCAGAAGCAGGCTCCAGGCTCCTAGCTGTCAGCACAGAGCCGGATGCAGGGCTCGAACTCACAAACTGTGAGATCATGATCTGAGCCAAAGCCGGACACTCAACCGACTGAGCCACCCAGGTGCCCCTAAACTGTATACTTTATATACTAAAAGTAAACACCTGGGCACCTCCATGGCTCAGTCAGTGAAGCATGCGACTCTTGATCTCTGGGTTGTGAGTTCAAGCCCCATGTTGGGCGTAGCCGTTACTTAAAAATTTTTTTTTTTAAATAAAAATGATCACAAACATTGTGGTGAGTTTTAGAAAAGGTCCATGTACATATAGATCAGTGGTTCATATGCCTTTTTAATTCATGACCTCCATTGAGAATTGAAGTAAAAAAATTACGGATTCCCCCATCCCCTCCTCAAAAAACTATATAGATATATAGATATATAGATATATAGAGAAGCAAGTTCCCACAAGGCCCGTCTAGGTGACATAAATACGTCAACTGGGCCAAGTGCAGACAATACAGAATAGCGGTGTTTGTGTTGAACTAGAAAGTAATGCCAAGTTAAGACAATAGAGAATGGTAGGGCTTGTGAGAAACTTGGGTTCACATCCTTACCTAAGCCAAATTCAAATTCTAAACAATTTCTAGAAAATAACACCTGCTCCATATAACACATTTGAGGGTCAGTCTGACTGCAGATCCCTCCGGTTTGCGGTCCTAGACCCTTTACTGTATTCATTAAACATGGGGTGTTCTCATTTTTTGACCCCAAGGCACGTCAGCAAGCTCAAGTACGTCACCAAATGGCCGAGGACAGCAGAGCCGATTACTCGTCAATTCTCCAGAAATTCAACCACGAGCAGCACGAATATTACCATACTCACATCCCCAACATATTTCAGGTAAGTGATTCAGACCTCCCGAGGTGGCCTTGCTTTGAGAGCCACGTTGCCTTGGAATCACGATGGCTGGGCTTATATGCTGAGTATTTATATAGAGTGCTAAATTTCCGTGCACTAAAGCCATTTTTTAAAGCGTTTGCCAGATCAAGCCTTGACTGGCACCAAGGTGAACTAGAACATTAACCTCAAGGTTAATCAGTTGGCCTTTCCAGACGTCCTCGGTTGGTACCTGCAGCCTTTCTTGGCCAGTTTGAGAATTTACAATTCTTAGATTAGTGCCCCTTTTCGCCGAAAGGACAATTCTGGTTCTGAAATGCCAACTTAACCTTAGGAGTCCTAGCGGAATTCCTAAGCTTGTGGGATTTGAACAAAGGACAGAACTTTTCTCTGGATTGTTTTTCTTTGGGCTACTTTAGGTTGTCAGAAATGGCGTGAAGAAAGATGTATACGTGTTCTCCCGCTTTGGGAATCTTTTACGACTTGTGTCCAGTCGGAGGGAAAATAACAAATATTCGCGTCTTAGTGTCTACGCACACAGCAGACGAGAAGCTCCAGCTTGTAGAAGGAAAATACACCAGTGACATCTCGGCCTGTGTTGCGTTGAGGCGGTTCACTAACGCCAGGCTTTTGGTAAAGAGTGAAGTCGGGGGTCAGAGGCAGAAGAGATTGCCTGAAATGTATCGGCGACAAAAGCACTTGAGTTTGGGGTTCGCAATGAAGCTGGAATGGAATCCTATAAAGTATAGTAAAACCTTGGTGTGCGAGCACAATTCATTCCAGAAGCATGCTTGCAGTCCAAAGCACTCGTATATCAAAGTGAATGTTAGGAACCTTTGGCTCAGTTGTGATCCTGTGACACTCGGCATCGCGTACTACTCGTTGGCAAGGCGTCGCTCATTTATCAAGTTAAAGTTTATTAGAGATGTTTGCTTGTCGTGTGGAACACGAGCAGAACCGAGTTACTCGCAATCCAAGGTTTTACTGGATACATCTGGGCAGCCTAACGATTCATAAAATAACGTGTACAGCTGGTGAATGTGGAGGCAATAATTACAATGATTGTCTAGCTCGAACCCTATCGATGGACCTGTTTCCCTCCTAGACTGTTTGCTCGAGGTAACAGCGCCACTGAAGGCAACTTCCGTAAGTGAGAGTGGACTACGTTAATTTCATACAAAATCTAATGTTGCAGAAAATACAGGAGATGGAGGAAAGGAGGATACTGAGGATTGGGGAGTCCATGAAGACCTACGCGGAAGTTGATCGGCAGGTGATTCCGATCATTGGGAAATGCTTGGATGAAATAGTAAAGGCGGCCGAATCGATTGATCAGAAGAATGTAAGTATTGTAGCTTGGGCTTAACTTACAACCAAGTATCTCTGGTTCCACCATTTCTTCGCCACCGTCTCCAGCGACCTCACTGGATCATCTCGCGGTGGGGAGTTGCTTCCCGTGATCACCAGTACTTTGAGCAGTCGTGAGACCGCTTTCGAGTGTCCTCTTCATCCCTCAGGGTTTTGGATTCAGCTCTCAAACTTCTTCTGTGGGAGACACAGATAAGTCTGAGACATCGCAGAAGCAAATGGCTTTCTTGTCAGTTGGCTGAATAACCCCCCACATTGGGATCTGGTTCTTTAAGGCACTACTGACGTTTCGGGCCAGGTAGTTCTTTATCGTAGGGGCCCGTCGTGAGCACTAAAGGGTGTTTAGAAGCATCCCTGGTTTCTACCCACCAAATGCCGGAAGCACCCCTTCCCAAGTCGTGATGGTCAAAAGTGTCTCTAGACGTTGCGAAATGTCCCCTACAGGGCAACACCGTCTCCGTCTGAGAACACTGCTTAGGGCCAGTGTCATTCGTTTGGATTCCTTTCCTAGAAACCTGTTTTCCCTCGATAAAAGTATCAACTAGAACACCAGCATAGGCTTTTGCAAACATTCGTTAATTTGCAAAACCAAATATTGAACAAAAAGCGATGTCATAAGTCTTCCTTGTCATAGGAGTGTCTTAAAATGAGTCCAGGCGAGGGATCAAAGCCATCTTTTCTGTATGAACATATCTCAGCATGTAGATTTTTCATTGCTCTAAGAATATGTGTGTTAACATTTAAGGCCATCTGTGTAAAAAAACAAAAAACTCTTGTCAATCCAATGTGCAGAGATACTTCCAAATGTGTTAAATGGTAAGTGTTTTTAGGGGGAATAGTTCCAGTAGCAGGCATATTTTTTTCATTTTAGGATTCCTCGACCTCTGTTTTAGTAACATCTATTTGCCGAGAGCCCTCTTCTTCGGGGATTTCAGCCAACTTTTGGGGGGAAAATTACTGATGCTTCCGAATTAATGGTGTTTCCCTCACAGAACTACGCTGTGCCCACGTGGGTTCACAAGTGATCAAACCATCCTTTCCTGAAGCTGAAAATTTCTTTATTTGATGGTGGTTTTCTTTATCTCCTTTAAGCATCTGAAGGGAAAAACAGTTCAGACACACGTGACTGGGCTTGGGTCCACGCAGTCAAGTTTTTCCATGCAACGAGTGCCGGCTCCATTTCCTTATTGCCATTGCTTCATCAATTTCATACACCTCGGTTTTGGTAAAAGTGTGTTGGTGGCTCATCGATGCCTGGCTCTTAGAGGGAAATCAAGTCTCAGTGAGGCTTTTTCTAATCTCCCTATTTAAAATGTCAACGGTCACCAATAAAATACTATGGGGAGGGACCTTTTAAAGGGAAATAGTAATGGGGCGCCTGGGTGACTCAGTCAGTTACGTGTCCGACTTCCGCTCAGGTCATGATCTCGCGGCTCATGAGTTCGAGCCCCACATGAGGCTCTGTGCTCGGAGCCTGGAACCTGCTTCCGATTCTGTGTCTCCCTCTCTCTCTGCCCCTCCCCACCCCTCTCTTTCTCTCTCTCTCAAAAATGATAAACATTAAAAAACTTTTTAGAAGTGAGGTCAGTTCTTGACTCTTTTCCTTAGCTTCATTACTTCTGGCATTGATGAAAATCTGAAACCAGCCTGGTTTAAATTTCTTATAGTAAGAAGCTTGGAAATTTCTTTTTCCTTGAAATTTCACAACTTTATCAGATCACGTCTGAAGGACGGGTTTCCCTTTATGGGCTTTATCTGAGAAATTGTGAGCCCGCTGGATTTATAGGCTATTTCTCCCATTAGGGGATCCTTGTTTTCCGTTATATCACTGATAATTCTTTCTTACCTGTGACCTTTATGTTGCTAAATCCAAGGGTCTGTCTGTCTTTCTTTCTTTCTTTTCTTTCTTTCTTTCTTTCTTTCTTTCTTTCTTTCTTTCTTCTTCTTCTTCTTCCTTCCTTCCTTCCTTCCTTTCTTTCTTCTTCTTCCTTCCTTCCTTCCTTCCTTCCTTCCTTCCTTCCTTCCTTCCTTTCTTTCTTTCTTCTTCTTCCTTCCTTCCTTCCTTCCTTCCTTCCTTCCTTCCTTCCTTTCTTTCTTCTTCTTCTTCTTCTTCTTCTTCTTCTTCTTCTTCTTCTTCCTTCCTTCCTTCCTTCCTTTCTTTCTTTCTTTCTTTCTTTCTTCCTTTCTTTCTTTCTTTCTTTTTGAGAGTGAGAGAGACAGAGCATGAGCAGGGAAGGGCAGAGAGGGAGACACAGAATCCAAAGCAGGCTCCAGGCTCTGAGCCATCAGCACAGAGCCCGATGCAGGGCTTGAACTCAGAAGCCGTGAGACCACGGCCTGAGCCGAAGTCGGACGCCCAGCCCACTGAGCCACGCAGGCGCCCCTCCGAGGGTCTTTTCTAGGTCTTCATTCAAGTTCTTATTCGAGTACTTGAAGTATTAGGAGCACCGGCCCCCACTCGGCCACCCCCCTACTTGTTCTTCCTTTACTTGATTCCCAGGAAACCATAACGTGATGGCTTTTCCTCACTGCCTCAGTCTCCTTTCTTATTCGTGTTTTTTCTTTCTTCTTACACATGGAAGGGGGGAATACCCCCGGGCTTCGATCTCGGATCTCTGAACTCTGCCCATTGACTCCTTGGAGCGATCCGTAGACTCTTGGAGCGTTAAGTCCCATCTCAAGTATGAATCACACATGTTACGACCCCAGCCTGGACTCTCCCCTCCACCGCAGGTTCATTCATTCAGTTGCCCAGTGGCTTCTCCTCTTGGGTGTCCGGTATGTTCCTCAAGCTTAGTGTATCCAAAATGGAGCTCCAGACCTGCCTGGCCACACCCGCGCCTCCCGGGGTCCCCACTGCCTCCGTTACAGCATTTCCGTCCTTCCAGGGGCGTGTATCCTGGAATCATCTTTGATGGCCCCCCCCCCCCCCGACACCTGCTTCAATTTATCAGTCCATCCTGCTGGCTTTCCCATCAGAACCCACACCCTTCTCACCACCTCTCCTGATCCAACATCTCCATCACCTCGGATTGGGCAGGAGGAGCCCGGATGACTGCAGGAGACCTCTAACTAGTCTTCCACCTTTGTCCCCCACCCCCGTTCATTCTTAACACAGAGACCAGAGGGTTCTTTTTTTTAACAATAAGCCAGGTCACATGTCTCCTCTGCTCAGGGCCCTCACAGGGCTTCTGTCTCCCGGAAAAAATCAAAGCCGCTGGGGCCTCGACGCCCTGAACCATCTGGAACGCCCTGCCTCCCCATTTATCCGTCCCACGTCGCCTATTCTCTGTTCTCCCCAGTGCTGTCTTCCTCGTAAGCTCAAAAGTATGCTCCTGCCTTGCTGTTCCTCTGCCTGGAATGTTCTTCCCCCAGATACCTGCCTGGCTTACTCCCTCAACCTTTGGTGTTCCTTGAATGAATGTTTCAATTTGCTTTTTTTTTTTTTTTTTTGAGAATTCAAGGGCGAGATATTCCTTAATCCCTATATAACACCTCTCCTTGCACATTCCTTTCCGCCTGCCCTGTTCTCGCAGTGTGTTTCAAGTTTATCTTCTTCGGCAGATTCGGCTCTTAGCACGGTTACTTGTGGTCCTGCTGCTTTGATCTTTGCTGCTTCCGTCGCCCTTTTTCCTTTTATCACACGCTCTCCGCCTGTTCATGTTTGGCCGCTGTTACACCCTCGGAAACCCATGTTCTTTCCCTTAAGCCCACCACCTTGTTCTTTTTATTTCTAAAACCAGCACCGTTCCTGGCACACGTCTGGATCTGCCCACTCACTCGCAAGTGCCAGGCACAGTTCTAAAGACGGAGACGGACAGTAGCAAAATAAACGAGTGTTAAAACAGGATGAGCGCAGAGCCCCTGGGTGGCTCAGTCAGTTGAGCATCTGACTCTTGGTTTCTGCTCACATCATGATCCCAGGGTCGTCGGATCGAGCCCTGCGTCAGGCTCTGCGCTGTGCATGGAGCCTGCTTAAGATTCTCCCTCTCTCTGTCTCTCTCTCTCTCTCTCTCCCCCCGCTGTCCCCCTCTCCCCAGCTTGTGTGCTCTCTAAAATAAAATACAATAAAATAAAATACCAGGATGAGCATTTGGGGGAAAATGAGGTAGGAAAGGGTGTTAGAAGTGCCTGTGGGGTATTCTACCAAGGCGTGACGTTTGAGCAAAGATTTGGAAGAGGTGATTATTTATTTAAATGGGGTAGGAGGTCCTAAAGCCCCCAGCTCTCCCAACAAACCGGATGTCCCCTCTCCCCCTTAATGCAGTGTCAGAATCACATGATTACTTAAGCGTTCCCACTGGTTTATTTATGTGTGGTCAGTTTCCACTTATTTTCACATGGCCATGTTTTCACTAGAGCACAGCGGCGTGCTCACTGGCACACCCGGGCTTGTGGACCCGACTCGGCTAGCATACGTCTCCCCGCGTGTGACCAGAAGCGTAGTGTCTTACACAAGGGGGATTGTTTCCCCTGTCACGTAAAGGATGTCTGCAGGCAGAGGGTCCAGTCATGGCGTGGACAGATGTCTCTAAGACCTCAGGGACCCGGGCTCCTCTTAGCTCACAGCTTTTGATGATGTGACCTTCAAACTCAACGTGGCTTCTGGAGCTCCAGCCATCACGTCCGACTTCCAGAAAGCAGAATATAGAGAAGGGCCCACACCATCCCTTTAAAGAGTCTTCATAAAATGGTGCCCTGCCCTGTCTACGTCTCAGAGATCTCAGAGGTCAAAATTTAGGTGGTCTGGGGCGCCTGGCTGGCTCAGTCAGTTAGGTGTCCGACCTTGGCTCAGGTCATGATCTCATGGTTCACGGGTTTGAGCCCCACGTTGGGCTCTGTGCTGACAGCTGAGAGCCTGGAGCCTGCTTCAGATTCTGTGTCTTCCTCTCTTTACCCCTCCCCACTCGTTCTCTCTCTCTCTCTCCCTTTCTCTCAAAAATAAATACACATTTAAAGAAAATTAAAAGAAAAAAAAGGAGATAATCCGCAGTCTATGGCCCATCTACAAAGTAGGTAGTAGCTAAAATATTTGCTAAAATGTGGGCTTGTATTCAGAATTGAGATCTTGGGGTGCCTGGGTGGCTCAGTCAGTTAAGCGTCTGACTTCCACTCAGGTCATGATCTTGTGATTTGTGAGTTCGAGCCCCGCGTCGGGCTCTGTGCGGACAGCTCGGAGCCTGGAGCCTGCTTTGGATTCTGGGTCTCCCTCTCTCTCTGCCCCTCCCCCGCTCGTGCTCTGTCTCTCTCTCCGTCTCTCCCTCTCTCAAAAATAAACATTAAAACAAAATTTTAAAATAATAAAAACAAAAAAAAAGAATTTGAGATCTTCCCAGGGGCACCTGGGTGGCTCAGTCAGTTAAGCGTCTGACTCTGGCTCAGGTCATGTTGTCACAGTTCGAGGGTTCAGGCCCTGCACTGGGTGGCGCCTGCTTGGGATTCTCTCTCTTGCGCTCTCTCTCTGCGCCTGTCCCGCATTCTCTTTCTCTCAAGATAAATAAAGAAAAGAAAAGAACCGAGATCTTTCTAGATTGTCTTCTCTGTAGTTAGTTTTTTTAACTTTTTAAATGCTTACCTGTTTTTGAGAGAGAGCGAGGCCGTGTGAGTGCGGGCAGGGCCGAGAGAGAGGGAGACAAGAATCCGAAGCAGCCTCCGGGCTCTGAGCTGTCAGCACAGAGCCCGACATGGGACTCGAACTCACGAACCGTGAGATCGTGACCTGAGTTGAAGTCAGACACTTACCCGACTGAGCCACTCAGGCGCCCCTGTGATATTTTATGTATACATCTATCTTTCTATGGCATTATGGTTGTGATTGCCTCACACGTTTGTGCCTGCGCTCTCTGACCCTGAGAAGGTGAGGCACCCAGAGTTCCTAGCAGCGTGCACACCATAGAGTTCATTGATTTATTCAGCAGACATTTGTTGCCCACGGTTCTCCCCAGGCACCATCCAGGTTCTGGGGATACAGTAGAGGAAAAACAGAAGGGAGCTTGCCTTTGGGACCGTGAACAAATGCATACATAAGGAAAAACCATGCGATGAATTAAAACCCCCGAACCACAACGAACCAAAGAAATGAGAGCGATTATCTCCGCTTGGCTTTGACTTTGGCGGGTGCTAAATTACCTTAGGAATTTCTGGTGAGAACCAGACTTTTGTATTACTGTATTTTTCAAGGGAATTGCGTAACAGCCGTTCATTTTTTTCTCCCTGCTTTTAGCAAAGTCATTCTTCCTTAATATTTGTTTCTCCATATGTGGACAGGTGGTTCTTAAAAGTGTTCTCCCATCTCCACTAGACACATACCTTTACGAATGGCACTTAGTCTTTCTAGTTATAAAAATATTCCTGGAGGGTCGCCTGGGAGGCTCAGTCGGTCAAGTGCCCGACTCTTGATTTCAGCTCAGGTCATGATCTCACGGTTTGTGAGTTCGAGCCCCGCGTCGGGCTCTGGGCTAACAGCCTGGAGCCTGCTTTGGATTCTGTGTTTCTCTCTCTCTCTCTCTCTCTCTCTCTCTCTCTCTCTCTCCCTCCCCTGCTCGCTCTCTGTCTCTCTTTCAAAGATAAAGGTTTAAACAAATTTTAAAAAGAGAAAAAGAAAAAAAATATATGTTTGACTAGAAAAAAATCTGTTATTAACCAATATAGATGCAATTCTGTGAGTCCTTATTTGGACAAAATTCTTTACACGGTCAGCTGTATGATCATAATTCATTGTGTAAAAGGTATTTGCACGTATTTAAATGCATTCCTGTTTGGTGGGTGTCATTTCAGGATTCGCAGCTGGTCATAGAAGCTTACAAGTCCGGCTTTGAGCCTCCCGGGGACATTGAATTTGAGGATTACACTCAGCCGATGAAGCGCACTGTGTCA
Source organism: Panthera tigris (assembly GCF_018350195.1). NCBI lineage: Eukaryota > Metazoa > Chordata > Mammalia > Carnivora > Felidae > Panthera > Panthera tigris. The sequence goes on along the minus strand of NC_056672.1, from coordinate 87,435,470 downwards.
GATAACAGCCTCTCGAATTCCAGAGGAGAAGGCAAACCGGAGCTCAAATTTGGTGGCAAATCCAAAGGAAAGTTGTGGCCCTTCATCAAAAAAAATAAGGTACTGATGGTTGGACCCGGTGTGAAAGGAGTTTTATAAAGTGTGGCGATTTTTGACTTTCTCTGTTAAGCCTTTAAAAACAAACAAGCAAAGAATTTTAAACAGAACGCAGAATGCAAAGAAAGAAAAGCTAGTGAGCTGTTTTATTTTGAACCATCATTTCTCTTTGGTGGTGGAACCTTTGCCATGGCCATTTGTCTGACTTCCGATGCATATTACCACTTTGTACCGTGTCGCCCACGCTAACCCTGACCTCTACTGACCTCTCGGCCATTTCCCATCATGCCTTTCACTGCTAAGTCTCCCAGACGCCCGGTCGCCTCGGCTGGGAGAGGGGTTACCGCGCAGAATTCCGATAACGATTTATCAGCAGATCTCATTGGAATCGCTTCCATGGGTTAATAACTCGGTGTTGGACTCGTGTTAACCTGTGTGCGTCCATGCCCATTTTTTGCGTTTTCTTTTGATAGTGTGATGCGCAGGCGCATGGCCGCTCTAACCTGGGCGTCGGCTGTGGTCAAGGCCGCGGGACTGCTTTTGCCTCGGGATAACTTTGCTATGTGCTTCGCAGAGGCTGTCGGGTCCTTCATTTTCTCCCACCAAGCTCAGCTCTGTTAGCGTAGGCGGGTTAGAAGTCTCGGCCCTTCTGGCTCTAACGGTTTGGCGGAACTAATCAGAAGCCTTAGTTTGCATGTGGAAAGTCTGCATGAGCTGCTGGTCAGATGTCCCTCGGTCTTCTTGCTTCTACTTACTAAAAACTTCCCCTTTTGTCACATGCCCCAGTGTTTTCTTTCGGACCATGGCCGGGATAGTCGATCGTTTTGCGTTGTACTTGCTTTGGATTTCCAATATGATTTGATGCTTATTTTTGTTTTGTGTCTTATCTTCTTGTTTCTGATTTTACTCTGTCACTGCTCCGTCTCTTACATGTAGCTTATGTCCCTTTTAACATCCCCCCATCAGCCTCCCCCTCCTCCCCCTGCCTCTGCCTTACCCACTGCTGTTCCCAACGGCCCCCAGTCTCCCAAGCAGCAAAAGGAACCCCTCTCCCATCGCTTCAACGAGTTCATGACCTCCAAACCCAAAATCCACTGCTTCAGGAGCCTAAAGCGTGGGTAAGTTCCGCTCCGGAATCCTGTCTCTCTCGTGCGCTTGGGTTGCGTGTTTGGCCCTGCGTCACTTTATCTCGTTTGTGAGTTGAGCCCGTTGTGTTTTCCCATAACGCGAAACCGTAAGGACCTGTGATTCCTCATAGCTAGACGGAAGAACAACAATAGAAAGAGGGGAGGAGGAAGGAGGAAGCAGAATGGACGGAAAGAAGAAGAGAAAGCCAGCCAGCCCGGGGTTCTGTGCGCCCTTCGCGCGTTTCGGAAGGACTTGTCTCCACTTCCCTTTTAAAACATCTAAGTCATTAATATTTTACCAAAAAAGGAAAACTTCGGTTCGCTCTCTAAAGCCAGTGGCAGACGAGATGAGGAATTGGAAGTCACTGTACGCCCAGAAAATACTTGCTCGTTAATTCCCAAAACCACCTGAGTGTCGCCGAGGCACTTCTCCCCGGGCTAAGCCTCAGGGTTCGGAGGGCGGAGATGTCATGAGTTTACAGTGGTTTCTTGAGCTGTTTGGCTGAACTTACAAGACTGATAAAATACCTGTTGACTGGAAGAGGCCGAACGCAGTATTTGTCTTTAAAGGGTGAAAATAAGAAGGAGCTGACGTTTATCGAGTGCTTGTGATGTACCAGACCCTGTTCGGTGTGCTCGTTTGCTTTTCCTTCGGCCGCCCTCCGAACCTAGGTACCGAGGTTTCCTTGTCTTGCTGGCAAGAAAACTAAGGCATAAAAAGATGAACTTAGGAAGACGGCGAGCCAGAATGAAAGCCAGAGAGCCCGCTCGTCATACGCTGAGGTTTTGCGACATCCACATTCAGGGAGGATCTGGTACCCCACGGTCGACCCGCCAGTGGAGGTCATTTATACTCCAGTTTGCCACGCTGATTACCATTGCCTGGCTGCACTCACAGGGTTTTGTGGAATTGATCCAGGAACCAAAAGTAGATACCAGTGTGGTTTACGGGAAAAGATTGGAATAGAGTCAGCCGTAGCCTCCCAAATAAATCGAACCGATCAGTGGACTCTAAGCCATGCCCCCAACACTCTTCATTACGAATAACGAGTGAAGTGTGGCAGTGAAGAGCAAACAGACACATAGCGCGGTGACGTATCCAGTAAAGGTCTTTTGTCCTGACCTTTGGGGATCGCCGTCCGGTGGCAGGGGGATGTGTTCTTGTACCGACACGATTTTTACTCTTCCCCTCCTTTGGGTAAAGAAGAAGTGTCAGTAAATAACAGCCAATCAAGTGGTTGCCTTTTAAAACAAGGGACAGCACATCTGCTAAAATTGGAACGATACAGAGGAGATTAGCGTGGTCCCTATGTGAGAGTGACACACAAAATCATGAGACGTTCCATTTTTTTAAATGTTTATTTATTTATTTTTGAGAGAGAGAGAGAGAGAGAGAGAGCGAGCGAGTGTGAGTACACGAGCGAGGGAGGGGCAGAGAGAGAGGGAGACACAGAATCCAAAGGAGGCTCCAGGCTCCGAGCCGTCAGCGCGGAGCCCGACGCGGGGCTCGAACTCACGACTGCGAGATCGTGACCTGAGCCGAAGTCGGACGCTTAACCGACTGAGCCACCCAGGCGCCCCTGCGCGTTCCGTATTTTAAAAATAAATAAGTAAACAGAACAAGGGACAACCCCCCTATTTCTTTATATGCAGAGTTTCTTTCATCAGGGAATCCCAGTGTTTCATGCAAAGAATCTGTATTGTTGGTGGGATTATTTTGTTTTAAGGTTACCCAGCGTGTCAGGTTAGGAATTAGAGATTTAACTTCCGCAAGACTTCAGGAGAGCCGTTGTTAGGAGGCAGAGTATAGCATCCCAAGTAGATGACGGATCGCGTTGAGCTCTATAATGAGATCTCAATCCCTGGCTCGATCAGGCTGGCTTTTAACACTCCCGTCCATCCCGCTTTTACTCCTGGAAGAATTTCCAACATCTGGCCAGGGTGTTTTTGCTCGACCGTATAAAGTTTTACATCAACTATAAGTCTGTTAACCCATCTCGGCCACTTCCAAAACCTTTACAGAGCGCTCATTTATTATATTTCTAATAAACCCCTCTGCACGGTCTTTTGGAATCTCCTAACGGAGTCTGTTGAATATCCGTGATTGTTTCCCATTTGTTTGTGTCTCTTCCATTCTGTCAACACCACACAGTCTGTCGGTTGCAAACGGTTTCTGAATCTGTGTCTCATGCTGTTCTCTGAATGTTTAGGAAAAGACCAAAGAATGTCAGTAATCAATAAGCGTACGGGAAAGATGGCTAGGAAAAATTTACCACTTAACACCGTGAAATGAGAAACCAGCTATTATGAGGATTTAAAGGAAAATCCCTTTTTAAAAAAAAAAAAATGGTCATCAGCAAAATGAAGTTTATTTCTTACTCTTTAAACCTGTGCTCAGCACAAACAGGGTTAACAAAATTTCTCCTCGATAGTGAGTGTGCTTTGCTGAGAGTGAACTCACACATATACAGACTGGAAACGTCAGTAAGGAGATAGAGACATATTTCTGCCTCCCTCACTTTTGGTCAGTCTGCTCTTAGCAAAGGTCACATTTGATGACCCTTCCTTCGGGAAGTAGCAGTCAACCAAAAGGAAAGAAAAAGGAAACTCATGATCCAAGTACGATTAGGAAGTGCAAAAAAATAAAAAGCAATCTGAAGTTTGGGGAAACAGATTTCATTTTATTTTTTTTTTTAATTTATGATTTGTTAACAAATTGGATGTAAAGCAACCCTACCAGGGAAGGGTGTTGTAAGCCATTGGCATCTGCAAGAAGATTCTGTTTCACTGAACGTTTCTACAGTAGGTCACCTAAGCATGAGTAGCCGTGTTTTCATCTTTCCGTAAGAAGAATGGAACTAGAAAGTATGGTCTCCGTTTGCCGTTTACAGATGTAATTTTATTGCCTTAAATTAAGATTTCTTTTCCCGGGCTGGGCAAGGGCCTTCTAAATCTAAAGCGTGGACATATTTTCCCCACGTTTGAGAGCTCGTTGCATGGAAAAATCCCATCAACGTGGATGAAAAGATTTGGAAAGTCCTTACCGACCGTTTGTCAGATGTTGCGGTTGTATGGTTACTGTAATTTTTTATTTATTTTATCTTGTTCTCTTGCTGGTTATTGGCAGACTCAGTCTTTCTGTTTTCACAAAGAACTCATGAAGAGGACGATAGGGAAGCCCACGTATGCTTTTGAAGCTAGGGACTATGTTGTAAGTTTCCATGTGTCGGCCAGGTCATACAGTCACAGCACAGGCACTAACCCCTATGACAGCACCAAGACTGGGGACCCAGCAGTGAAATTCTCCACTGGCGGACCTGGACACAGAAAAAGCCCAATTCTCAGTATAAATGCAATCCCAAGCTCCTTCATCCGGAAAGCTTGGGGCGGGAGGGGGAAGAGAACCCAACTTCCCAATAACCACCAAACTGCCTAAAAATGCCAGTGAGCTGAGCTCGGCCGTCTGAGACGATGTCCCTGGGTATGTGCCTTTACGGCAGAGTCTCCCCCATAAGCGCAGCCACAGAGCGTGGTCCCAGGAGAAGGACACTCTTAACGGACGGCAGTTGCGTAGCAAGAGGGCTCACGATCCGGTCTGAAACAGGTGGATCCGTAAGGGGGTTATGCCATAAAGCTTGGAGAGCCAGAACGACCACTGAAGCAACGAGCAAGGTCATAGAGTAGTACCGTGACTTTCCACGGACCTTAAGCACATTTACTCGTGTATTTATTTTCACCGTCCCCTTTCTTCGTACTTGAGGTTAGTACCTGCGGCTGCAGAATAACACATGGACCCGCTGGCTCTGTGTTCCCTCATGTGTTATTGACACGTGTGGCTTCCAAGGCTCCATACTTGTTGCCTGAAACTGACAGCTTCTTAGCTCCCCGGGTGTCTCGCAGCGCACTTAATGCCGTCTTTGAAAACGATTCTCTTAAATGATTCGGTTTCTAATGTCAAATGATCTAACTGGCTGGCTTACAACTCACGACCGGAAACCAGTTTATGATAATCGTTACAAGAATACGCGGCACCGTGCTGGTGCTTTATGTAGATTCCCCATCACTGTCCACTTCGGAAAATCGAATTTTGTCTTGAAAACTTGGTATTTTCCCATTGGTGCTCGGATTTGTTTCCAGTCCTCATGATTCGTTTTCATTATGAAGTGGTGATATTCCCGTGCCGTGAGGTTTGATGTTAGAATTCTTCTTTCGGGATGCTTAAGGAAGAATACATAACTTGCGTACGTATATAAGTCACCGAAGTAGCCGAATAGAGAACAGGTAACGTATGAAGTTCAAATGCCGGTTCTTTGAATTAGCAGCATTGAAGACGATAACGTGTGAGGAGACATCTGTAGGTGGTAGTGTGCTTTCTAGGGAGGATATTCGCAAAGTTTTCTGCTGTGCACCCGGTGTTGTCTGTAAAGAACCCAAGTCGTGACAAACTGATCTGTGCTAAAGCTCACAGGAGGGGCGCACAAGACAGTCGCGAGTGTGCCTGTGTGTACCGTGTTCTCCCAAAAGTTTTGTCCGACCACTTCCTTCCTTCAAAGTCTTTCTTTTTCCCCCATAAGGGCGATGTCTTTAAAAGCTTCCTGCCTATTTAAAAAGAAGCGTCCATTTTTGAGTTAATCTTAAGAATAAGATTTTTTAAATCTGGTTAAGGAATTTTAACACCCTCCCCACTCGCCACTTAAAATCAAAGGGCCCTTTCTTCGGTGCTTTGTCCCCAACATAGTTTTGATCCTACTACAGCTGCCGGAACTTTTAGGATTGACGACAGCTAAGCAAAAAGGCACTGCACTCTCAAAACACTGCTTTATAGCCATAGAGCATGTCCCCCCTGTTAACGAAGAACCGAATGTTTCGTTTGCTAATTCGGAGATGCCTCGTCATCTGTTTTGTGTCGAGGAGTCACTATACCTTTGCTAATCTGCAGGCCCAGCAGAATTGCACCTGCTGTGTCCTGATAATTCCCAGGAAATCCACAGCAAGGAGTTAAGTGTTCCCTCGGTAGTTGAGACAGCTGGTTCTCTATTTCCTAAAGGTAACCTTCAGAGCAGCTGCTGCTGTTAATTCCCCAAGTGCTATGTAACCCCCGGGGGTAGGGCTCAGAGTGGATGGAGAGCCTCTGAATACACCTTCCACGGCGCAGGAGGTGGTGAGCGGTGCTCAGGTGGGAGAGAGCAACGCCCTGCCTCCAGCCTGGTGCAGAGAGGCTTTCTGGCTCCTGTGGGTGGTTTCCTCAAGCAACTTCCAGTCCCTGGTCCCCCGTTCACCCACTCGAGAGTGGGTGCCTTTAAGAAATGCCAGTTATTAGAGTTCCTTAAGACAGATTACTTGTACCTTATGGAAGTCCTTGCTCTCCAGACCCCCGCTGTGAGTAAAACATTCCATGTGAAATTTGGTGAACAAAAGCCTACCTGATTATTCTTGGCTTGTATTATCCGCATGCGTTACCCACTGCAAACGTAATTTAGCTCATCTCCAGGCTGATGTGACCGATACAGAACTGTGAACAGAAACTCTCCTTTTCTATCTTTATTCTTTGCTCTGGCAACGTGGCAGCTAAAAGAAGGTTTTTGGCAGGGGCCAGCCCCTCTTGTGAACGTTTGCACAGATCCGCTGCAAGCCATTTGCACAAGCGACAGGTGAATTTATGTGCTATGTTAATACGGTGGAACTGGTCGAGTTCCTCTTCTTCTGATGTGTTGTCTCTCTCTCTTTTTTTCCCCTGTTACCTCTTCAATTTTTACATGAAGCTTTCTCTCAAGCTGGTAAGCACAATTATTCTATGCATGTCCTGAATCTAATCAGCTTGCTTTTTTTTTTTTTTTTTTTTTTTTTTTTTGGTGTGTGTTTCCTTTGCGTGTGCTTTTGCTGGTGTTTTTTCATCAGACCTTTGCAAAACAAAGGTCCAAAATCTAATAGGGGCGATCTTAATCTTTTCAAGTCGCTAAGAAAATTAACGCTTAACTCCTGATTTGGTTTTCTTTCTTATTGGGGCCTTAAGAGGATGGCAAATATTCATAAGCTTTATTTAAGTGCGAGCATAAATAGAAATACTCAATATCGGGGGGGTGGCTCATGGGATCATTTGGAGTCAAGGTAAATTTCGCGGCTGGAGGGTGCTCCTCCCTGGGGACCCCAGAAGCAGATGGAAGATGCGGGGAGCCTGAAGGACACGTGCAGGGATGGTGCCGGTCTCAAACTCAGGTCCGAGGCAGCCTGCGAGAATCGCAAGCCACGGAATGTTTAAAGTTGCTACATAAATACGTGGGTGCCTTGTGCATAGCTGATTTAAGAAATCACAAGGTGACTTTACAGACACCGCAAGGAGCCTCCTAAGCCTTTCTAAAATGATGTACTTAGTGTTCTGTGTTGTTCCTACCTACTTGCATATAGCCCTAGTAAACAGACTAATCATTATTAAATTTCTTAAAAGAAACTCTTAACTCTATAACCCTTAACTGCACTTCAGATACGTGTAACTTACATAGTGGTCTCAACGGCACAGCTGAGAATTTCCTAAAATTATGGACCATGATAAATTGCAACAATTCAACCAGGGAGGAAGTCAGCACTTTATGCAATTCTGTTGATAATGCAGGATAAGAGTTTCTGGTTATCCTGATGTACACATTTGTACGCGTGCACGCATATGTATATGTGCGCATATACAGAATTTTTTCCACCTGACTCAGTATTTGGCAACCAACTCAACCCTAAAGAAAATGAATATTTTAGGGATGCCTGGCTGGCTCAGTCCATAGAGCCTGTGACTCTTGATCTCAGAGTCATGAGTTCAAGCTCCACGTTGGGCGTGGAGCGTACTTAAACACACACATGTGCGAGCACACACATTTATTTGATCCTAGCATTCGTTTATCAAGAATTAAGCACATGGCCCAAATGGACTCACTGGTGAATTCTACCAAATATTTCGGGAAGAAATGCTATCAGTTCTCTATAATTTCTTTCAGAAGATCGAAGCAGAGGAAATACTTCCTAACTCATTCTCTGGGGCCAGCATTACCCTAACGCCAAAACCAGAAGAGGGAGGGAAGGAAGGAAGGAAGGAAGGAAGGAAGGAAGGAAGGAAGGAAGGAAGGAAGGAAGGAAATGAATATTTTATTAAATTGAACATTTCTTAAACTCAAAATCCAAGACGAGTCCCTAATTAAAGTGTCTACAAGAAGGAAAACATTCTAAATGTTTCAATGAACTGCGTTCGACGACAGCAACAATCGGGGAGAAATTAGATGAATTAAGTAGGAGTCTCTTAGATACTGGGGTTCCTTCCTTGCCCTTCCTGTATTTCTTCTTCTGCTGAGGTGCTGGCAACAAAGGATAATATCACTAATAATATTAGGCGGTCTTTCCGTCTGAGATAGAAATCATTTTACCCACCCGGTATTGAATTGTTGCTTTATATCGTTACGTAGACGCTAATAAAGAAATGGAGTGTTGCCCAGAGACGCCTGGGGTGGAAACAAGCGTAAAATCCCAGGAAGCAGCTCGTGCTTGGGCTGTTTGTGGGGAAATGCTCCGGAGCAAGTGTTTGATTCCAGAAATGGGTAAAACAAGTTCCTCCTAGAGCCACAGCCACTTAAAATGACCATACATGCTTTGACCTCCCCCGCCTTCCTGAAACACCAGTGCCACCTGGTGTGGCCAGTCTCTTTGTAAACCAGGCCATTCCAAAGACTTCAGAAAGTCTGTTCTGACCCGAAGCTAGAAATATAAATTCCTTCATGGAATTAAAAAGCTAATTGGACACAATGGCCTTTTAAGGCACTTCGAGACACCATACGCTCCTTTGGATGTAGAAGTTACGACCTGCATCTCCAAGGGCGACATGAGGTTTGTTTGAGGCATAGTGCATGAGATTAGGTTCTATTTTTTAATATTTTTATTTATTTTTTGAGAGAGAGAGCGTGCAAGCAGGGGAGGGGCAGAGAGAGAGAGGGGGACAGAGGATCCGAAGCAGGCCCCAGGCTCTGAGCCATCAGTACAGAGCCCGATGCAGGGCTCGAACCCACGGACCGTGAGATCATGGCCCGAGCCGAAGTCGGGGCACTTAACTGACTGAACCACCCAGGTGCCCCGAGATTAGTTTCTAAACAGCAATACAGAAGCACGGGATATCTATCAAAAGGGCCCTAATTCATTCCTTCCTCATTTAACCGTTTTTAGTTTTCGTAAATGATTAAAGTTAACTTTTTTGCTGTTGAGGGTATCTGTCCGTAAGCCCTAAGCACGGTCCGTTTTACTGAAGATCCCTTTGCAGCTGTGGATACACCAAACGCAAATCTTACACCTGTTCTCCATCTAGACCTGTGCCGTCCCGTACGGCAGGCACACTTCACACGCGGCTCTTCACATGTCAGTTCAGGAAAATGAAACGAAAACGTCAGGCGGTCCCACGGTTGCCCTGGCCGCGGGGCAGATGTGCGGCAGCTCTGTGCGACTACCGCACTGACCAGTGCAGACATGAGACCTTTTCCATCCTTTGTCGAAAAAAAATTCTTCGGGACTCCCAGCACACAGTCAGGCTCAGTGAAGATCCGTGAGTCGACGTCGACCGCTCGCTAGGTCTCCTGGCGGCCGTGACTTGTTGCAGCACCGAAAAGCAACACAGACCAAAAAGCCCCTCCATTCCGGAAAGCGTGCTGATCTGTTTTGAGCCAAGCCAGCACGAGGACAGAGTCTCGTGCTCGCTGGCCCGGCGACTGAATTCAGCCCAAGTGAAAAAGCACACGATTGAGGGTTTCAAGTGTCACCGACACGGCAGTAGCACGTGGGAAAGAAAAAACAAGTCTGATTTCTTTCTGGTGCCTCTTCGCCGTCGAGGCGATTGGACTGGCTCCGTTTGCCATCAGGGAAATAGCCACTTCTGGTTTCACTCAAATCTTCTCTCTCTTACACGCGCACACACACACGCACGCACGCGCACAAGTCTGAGAGCATCAGCTGAGAGAGGTCTGTGCGTGGCCTTCGGGTAAACCCTGCTGAATCACACGCTTCCAGCCCAGCAACCTGGCATCCTGTCGCAGGCAGCCAAGGAACCTTGGTCACAAAGCACCATATCAGCTGCTTGGCAAATTCAGCTTGATTTCGGAATTCCGTTATCCGGGTCCCCTCTTTTCCACCCCCTCCCGAGCCAGTCTGGTCTTTGTTTAATTGGCTCGAAAGCAAGGCGGGCGGGGGAGGGGGGGTGGATCTCTTTTTCAATTCCTTGGCTTCTCCCTGGTTGTGGAATACATTTCTCTGTCTTTATGGTCACAGCCTCGTTGAAGTCAAAGCACTCGGGGACCAACAGCCTAGCCGCAGCTTCTAACGCGTAAGCATCTGTCTGGAAGCTCGCTGTTGATATTTTCTGCTCAGATGGCAGGCACGGAGGAAAGATAGGAATTGTTTCTGAAGGGGGATCAAGATGTCAAAATCTGCTCCTCCTGCCAGATTGGAAACAGCTGGCATGGATTTATTTGCACGCTGGGAAGCCGGTGTGGAGATCGGGGCGCGAGCTCTCCGAGGACTTTTCTGCGGTCACCCTCTAGGTGTCAAAAGGCGTGACCAGACTTTCAGAGGGAAGGGTCCAGTGGGGGGTGGGGGGGTGGGGAGGTGGGAGGATATATGTTTTAATGTCCTTTTCACCCACGGTCTCTGAGGAGCCAGATGTCCCATCTGTCACTTGCTGGGGATGGAAACTTTTGGCCTCCGCCTGTGTGCAGAAATGGGAAGAAAGATCAGGGAGGAAAGCAGTGCCTTTGACGGGACATGGGTGACAGGGGCGCTTGTCCCTGTGTTTTATGAAGGAAGCAGAAACTCCAAACTTCCTTCAGACTTCAGCGATGCCTCCGACCCTGGCGGTCAAGTGGAGAACCTGTCGCAAAATGGGTTTCTCGTGGATTCTCGCGGGGGTCAGAGGTCCTTCTTCGCCTCCCTCCTTCTGCCGTCTCGCTCTCTGCCTTTGGCGGAAGGCGGCTGGGCCGGCAGGCCTGGAGCGGGAACCGGTCTGTGGGACTTTCCTTGGCGGTTTGCATGCACTGATTCTGCGACTCAGCTGGGTGTCGTGGGAAAGGGCTTCACCGATTTCATGAAAACACATGCGGACATCTGCGGCCCCCGGGGTCTGGGGGCATCTTTCCCGCGGGCTTCGCTCGGTGTCTGTTTTCCAGCCCTGCCGCTGGCTCACGCATGTTTGCATCTGCAGGGCGCCGCGCCAGAGGATTTCAGCAACCTCCCGCCTGAGCAGAGAAGGAAAAAGCTGCAGCAGAAAGTCGATGAATTAAATAAAGAAATTCAAAAGGAGATGGACCAAAGGTAGAGTGCAGCAGTGTGACTTACTGAGAAATTCAGGTTCGGGGGCGCCTGGCCGGCTCAGTCGGGGGGAGCTCGCGAACGCTCGGTCTCGGGGTCGTGAGTTCGAGCCCCCACGTTGGGTGTAGAGATGACTTAAAAAAAAGTCGAAAGAAAGAGAGAGAGAAAGAAAGAAAGGGAGGAAGGAAGAGAGAAAGAAAAAAGGAAGGAAGGAAGAAAGGAAAAAAGGAAGGAGGAAGGAAGAAAAAAGGGAGAAAGAAAGGAAGGAAGAAAAATGAAGGAAGGAAGGAAGAAAGGAAAAAGAAGGAAGGAGAAGGAAGAGAGAAAGAGGAAGGAAGGAAGGAAGAAAAAGGAAGGAAGGAGGAAAAAGAAAAAAGAAAAAGGAAGGAAGGAAGAAGGAAGGAAGATAGAAAAGGAAAAGAGAGGAAGGACGAAGGGAGGAAGGAGGAAAAATGAAAAAGGAAGGAAGAAAGAAAAGAAAAAGAAAGGAAAGGAGGAAGGAAGGAAGAAAGAAAGAGGAAAGGAAGGAAGAGAAAGAAAGAAAGAAAGAAAAAGAAAAGAAAGAGAAAGAAAAAGGAATTCAGGTTCAGTTTGGAAAGACAGGAAATCCTAAAATGGGTTCAACATAAGTGATTATTTCGGCCGCGTGTTTTGTCACGGAGAGTCTCCTGGAGGACTTCAGTACCGATCAGGAGAATTCTTTTCACAAATAGGTTTTATTCTGAGTTTGGGCAACAAAATACATAAGATTATTTTTTTTTCTATATTTCCGCATTTAAAAAAAATTTTTTTTACTTCTTTTGAAGTAATGTCTACCCCCACCGTGGCGCTTGAACTCAACAACCCCGAGATCAAGAGTCGCACGCTCTCCCGGCCGAGCCAGCCAGGCAACCCTTAAATTTTGTATTTCTTTCTAGGTTTTTAATTTTAATTCCAGTAGAGTTAACGTGCGGTGTCGTATTGGCTTCAGGTGGACAATGTGGTGATTCGACAGTTCATATTTTACGCAGTGTTCATCATGATCCGTGTGCTTTTAATCTCCTTCACCTGCTTCACCCATCCCCCCCCCACCTTCTTCTTTTTTTAAATCGTGACTGTATAGCTGAGGGTTGGTTTTTTGTTTTTTTTTTTAAGTTTATTTATTTCGAGAGGGAGAGAGGAGGGGGAGAAGGGACAGAGGGAGAGAGGAAGAATCCCAAGCAGGCTCCGCACTGTCCTCGAAGAGCCTGACACGGGGCTTTGTCTCACAAACTGAGAGGGTGACCTGAGCCGAGATCAAGAATTAGATGCTTAACCCACTGAGCCACCCACGTGCCCCAGAGCCAAGTCTCGTGTACAAATGAGGAAGAGAAACACGGCCTGACTCTAGCCCCTCCCCCTTGCCCCATGTCCTAGCTTTGGGTCCAAAACGTGCTTGTTTTTCTCCCTGAGGTTGAATGACAGTCAGCCCTCCCAGAGGTTCCCGCGTCTCCGTATCTTGTTACGGAACATATTGACAGTGTCTAGAAAATAAATCACAGTACGCCTTACACACCGCCGGCCGTCAGGGCGGTGACGGTTGCTGACTCTTGACCAGCTTCTGCCTCCCCTTCCGGGGTTCCCAGTTTTCGGGGCTGTTTTGCAAGTTCCCTAGAATCGTACCCATAAAAAAAAAAAAATGGAAGAGGTTTGATATCTGTCTTCCCTTGTGCTTCCCACGTTTATAACCTGTACATCTTTAATATCATGTAGGGGATACTTGCTACTAATCCCGATTGAAAAACCACTTTGTTAATCGTCTCCCACCTTCTAAAATTCTCACTGAGTGAGTTAGGCGAGTCACTGATCCATCTGAGATTTGAACTTGAGATTTTGTGCTCTGCATGTAGCCAAAAAGTGACTCTGTGTGATTTGAACGATATGGAAGCTGGGATTAAAATCGGGTTATGCAGGGACGCCTGGGTGGCTCAGTCGGTTGAGCGTCCGACTTCAGCCCAGGTCATGATCTCACGGTTCGTGAGTTCGAGCCCTGCGTCAGGTGATGGCTTGCAGCCGGGAGCCTGCTTTGGATTCTGTGCCTCCCTCTCTCCCCCTGCTTGTGCTCTGTCTCTCTCTCTCTCTCTCTCTCTCTCAAAAAATAAACATTAAAAAAAATCGTTTTTAAAAATAAAATTTGGTTATGCATAAAGCAAACAATTGGTAGGTCAGTACAGTTAAAGTATATGCAAAAGAAAAGTAGTTGTTTATTTATTTATTTTTTTTGCCTCTGGTAAAACAGCTCCTGAAAAATGGGTGGGTTTCATAAATCCTGTTACGCCACATAAAATGTAGCAGCACATATAATTACCTTCGCTGCTGTTTTATATTAGAAATACACCTCCTGAAATGAAAACTTCGTCCCTGTACTTTTTATTACATGTGGGACCAAATACAGAAAGGGTCATCGGTGTATAAGCCAGTTAAGCCTCATGCCGTTTAATATGTGAGCAGTTGTGTTCCGTCCGAGAGTAGGAAGTTAGGACTCAAGCATCCGAAATGACATCAGACGCTGTCCAATAATTACGTAGAAAATTTCCTCTGCCACTTGGGTCATGGCCAGGGAACCTGGTTAACCTTTTAACCCTTCCAGCAGCCTTGCTGGTAATTAGGCAAATCACATTTAAACCTTCACTAAATGACTGTTTAGTGAGCATGTACTGTGTACAAGGAAATATCGTAGGCGCTGAGGATAAAGTGATGAACAAACCATATGTCAGGCCGCTGACATTTGTGTGTAGAAGAAGGCAGGATTAGTCAGAAGCGCAAAGTTGATGCTAGATTTCATTTAAAAAATTTTTTAATGTTTATTTGAGAGAGAGGAGAGGGAGACAAAGCTCGAGCAGGGGAGGGGCAGAGAGAGAGAGGGAGACACAGAATCCGAAACAGGCTCCAGGCTCTGAGCTGTCAGCACAGAGCCCGACGCGGGGCTCGAACTCACAGACCGTGAGATCATGACCTGAGCCGAAGCCAGATGCTTAACTGACTGAGCCACCCAGGTGCCCCTTTTCTTTTTCTTTTTCTTTTTTTTTTTTTTTTTAATATTTTTATTTATTTTTGAGAGACAGAGCACAGGTGGAGGAGGGACAGAGAGAGAGAGGGGGGGACACAGAATCTGAAGCAGGCTCCAGGGCACCCCTAACACGCAAGGTACAGAAAGGTTGAAAATAAAAGAATGGAAAAAGGTCTGTCATCCACTGATTGGCCAGTGCCGACCGAAGGAAGACTGACTTTCGGGCCAAAAAAACCCTCTAACTATTCAGCTCAAGGAGGATCAACTTTATAACAATAAATACTTCGAGTACCAAACAGCTCAGTTAAATCCGTGGGACCAGATGACCTCAAAACATAAACAAGGTTTTGCTCTTAACCCTTGGACATCAGCGTGTACAAGAAACACAAACACATCATTGTAGGGAGAGATTTTTTTTTTAATGCTCTTCTGTCCGTAACTGACAGAACAGATTCAGCACAGTCAGGGCAGAATATTTAAATGATAGGATCGATCACATTGACCCAGGACACGCCTATCCAGTGATTGCATGGATGCATTCTTTTCAAGCACCCATAGAACGTTTCCAAAAGTTGAGCACATCCTGTTTTCATGAAGCGAATCTCTACAAACGTCCAAGGGGAGACCGCATTCAAGGCGTGCTCTCTGAAGCCTGACATAAAGCTGGTTACCAAGAACAAAAGTTTAGAAATTAAGAAGTGTAGCTCTGAATAACTCAGAGACTAACGAAGTCATACTAGGCACTGGGAAATGTACAGAGCAGAACTGAACCTGAACACACATTCTCCGAATCAGCTACTGGGCTACCACTGAGGTGATACTCATAAAAGGAAACTTAGAGCTTTATGATACATATTAAAAATTAAAAAAAAAAAATTTAAACTATTTCCCGTGACTCAGAATAGGGTTTGGTTCATTGGTCTGATGTCGTATGATGGGTGTGGAGTGTCTTTTACGGAAGCTCCTGGAAGTTGGCCGCTACCACCTGCAGAGTCACTTGGGTTAAGCTTTTAACGTCTTTTTGAAAAAATTTGTTAATGTGTATTTATTTTGGGGCGCGGGAGAGGGAGACACAGAATCCGAAGCAGGCTCCAGGCTCCGGGCTGTCAGCGCAGAGCCCGACGCGGGGCTCGAACTCACGAACCGCGAGATCGTGGCCGGAGCCGAAATCAAGAGTTGGATGCTCAACCGACCGAGCCACCCAGGCGCCCCTAAACTTTTTAACATCTTGACCCCCTCCGAAGGTTCCTTGAAGCCAGAGTTCAAATTAAGAGGGCTCTGTGGTCCTAGAGATAACCCCAGCTTGGGGATCCCTTACTCAGGCTGCTGTGGGCGGGCCTCCGACACCTGACTTCAGGAAGGGGGTGGGATCTTGCTGTATGCAGCTTTGAGGCTCGGCTGCTCTCGTCATGGATACCAACTGGATGGATCTGGTTTCTTAATAGCTGAAAGGGGTGTGTAGGAAAATTTCCAAAGCAGTTAACTGTGCTTCTCCACGGGGTGAGCGAACGACAGCCCCGCAGGACCCAGGATGCCAGCTGTCGCTTTGGCTTGCGTGAAGGATGCGCACAAGGAAATCTCTGGGTTTGCTTTGGTTTTATTGTCGTTTGGGGCAAGGGGAGGGGTCAGGATTGATTCACGTTTCTCAACGGCTAAAGGCAATGGGGAGACACCAGGTAGCATTCAGAAGAGGCGACTGAGAGTTTAATAACCGTCTCTGGATGACACAGGCCTGGGTAGCGGAATTCTTACAGTTTTAAAGAAGGAAAGGAAGCCCCGATGCTCCCCCCCCCCCCCAACCCAGACGTTACCCGATCTTCCCCTGCTTAACCTTCACACGGTTCCCAGGGCGTCAGGAGAATACACTTAGCTCGTGACATTCACCTTTCACCGTGTTCTGCTCATTCTTGGTTTTTTTTCCACCCCCCCTCCAGAGATGCCATAACAAAAATGAAAGATGTTTACCTAAAGAATCCTCAGATGGGAGACCCAGCCAGCCTGGATCACAAATTAACAGAAGTCAGCCAAAATATAGACAAACTGCGGCTAGAAGCCCAGAAATTTGAGGTATGAAAAAGCTGGGGTTGAAAAGCTCTGTTGAAAAAAAAAAAAAAGAAAAAGACAGAAACAGAGGGAGGGGCGGGGTGGGGGTGGGGGGGGCGCGGTCACAGAGCGTCTGGCACCGGCTGGAGATTCAGCCAGAGGTGTCGGGGTGGGTCTCAAGGGGTGGGTCTCGAGTTGTCGTAAGAGGAAATGGTCGTGCACTGAGCGTCCTGCCCCTCAGCACGCCCTCGGTCCGTTGTGTCTCCTAAAGCCGATGCCGATCAGAGTCGTATTGGGATCCACAGTGCTTTTCCAGAAGTGCCTCCCTTAGTTGATCCTGCTTCATTTTCTGTTGGTCATGGAAACAACTGGAAGAATGTAATCGTCCGACACCGCCCGGAATCAAAAAAACTTAAAAAAAAAAAAAATCAATTCCAATGTGTTATTGTTCTTTCAAAGGCCCCATTATTAAAGGGTTATGTCTGTGAACACCGGGAGGAGACACAGATCAGAAGTGAGTGGGAAATACAAATAATAAATGTTTCAAGGACCGAGAGAGGAGCACCCAAAGGCTTCTTTTGCCCCCAAACGTGAAGGCTACAAAACACGGAAAGATACATTAGTAACCGATCGTTCCGGTCAGAATAGGTGATTTGCAGCCACGAAGGGTCAACGGGGGCGTTTTTAAAATTCTTCCTGGAGCCCATCCATCATTTGGTACTGTTTTTGAGTTTCTAGAGCCTAGAAATGTCCTTTTCTGATCACTTTCATTCTCGCCCCTCTCTTACCCTGTTTCAAATGTCGCCGAGGGCAATTTTTTCTACTTCAGATTTCCTATATGTACGTTTCTTCCCTATTCAAGAGAGTGATCCTCCCCAAAAAAAGGAAGCGTGGCTTTCAAACTGAGTCACTGCTTACGTGGGGCAGGATCCTCCTGTTTCCCCGTGTGACCTCGAGGTCACAGAATTTTGGAACCAGAAGGAACTGGAAGTAACGCATCTGAAACCACACGGCTGTTTGCAAAAAGCCCGAGAGTGTGACGCGGTCCGGTCCCGTGTTCTTTCCGCCCCATTGTCACAGCTGCCTCAGTGCCTTTGCTTCTACGTCTCCGAGGTGAGACGAGCTAGAAGCGGTGGTACAGCCAGGTGCAAATACACTGGAGGGACACCCCCCCCCCCCCCCGCCGTCGCCACCCCTCCCCCCCATGGAGTCCTTCTGGAGTCTCAGCTTCAGTGACCATCGGGCAACCCCAGCGTGGGGCCTTAGGACTCCACGGTCGGGCCCTGAGCTGAGCTCAGACCAGGGCCTTTCGTCACTCTTGCTCGCAGGCCTGGCTGGCCGAGGTGGAAGGCAGGCTGCCAGCGCGCAGCGATCAGGCCCGGCGCCAGAGCGGAATGTACGAGGCCCAGAACCCGACCACGGTCAACAACTGCGCTCAGGACCGCGAGAGGTACAGTATCTCCCTTGTGTTCGCTTCCCGATTCTGGAGGCTGGAAAGGAGCGTAAGGTCGTTTCCTGACACCAAAGCGCCCGTGAGGCCTGAGCTGCCCTTTCGCCACGACTCGGGTCCCTGATGCCGCGTGGGGCGGGGATGGACGGGCGGGGTGACCCGAGATGGTGTTCGTTAGCGGGGGACGGGGGGGGGGGGGGCGTGTGTGCAAGCACGTTGCTCGCACGGTGGCAGAGTCTGAGCCCTCACCGGGGTCGGTCGCTATAGTTGCTGTGTGCTTTGCTTTCTTGAGCAGCCCGGATGGCAGTTACACGGAGGAGCAGAGTCAGGAGAGTGAGGTGAAGGTGCTGGCCACGGATTTCGACGACGAGTTTGATGATGAGGAGCCCCTGCCTGCCATCGGGACTTGCAAAGCCCTCTACACGTTCGAAGGTGACATGGGCCCACGGGGTTCCCCGCTTGCACACGCTGTCCCTCCTCCTGCTGTGACCGGACCTTCTTCTGAAGCCTTCTAGATCTTTCTAGAAGATTCGTTCTGCTCAGAGTTGCCGTCGTCATCGTCATCATCACGTGGCTGACTGCTGTATAGTTTGCCCTTCGGTCCGCACAACCGAACAGCTTTGGTGGAGTTTACTTGCAGCAGGCAGTGTGGGATGATGATGATTTTTCATCCGTCCTTCCAGTATTTCTGGAGCCCCTGTCTTGGAAAGGCCCCGGGGGCGGGGGGGGGGGGGGGGGGGGGGCGGGGATGTGGGTGGGTGTGGCTTGGCATCCGCCCCCGGAGATCAGAGAGCAGACACATTCGTTTACCAGAAGAGGGGTACAGAGTGACAGGGGGACATCACTCTGGGGGGGGGGGGGGAGGTGAGATCCCATCCTTAAGAGAACTCAGAGAACCCTCCAGGCTGCTGTACATCGGAGGGAAGGAGGGAAGGAAAGCATGGGCTCGTGCGGCTGGAGCTGAGAGGTCTTAGGAATAGGGGAATCTGAGACGAGAAAGTGGTACCTGTGCGGGGGGCCGGGGGTAAGAGCAGCGTTTGGATCTGACTTGGCAATAACGGAGGAGCTATTGAAAGCATTTGAGCAGGGTGTTGGTACCTTAGGATCTTTACTGTCACATGTGCAGGACCAATCAGAGAACAGGGACGGAGGGTTAGAAAGACTAGCCTAGCGTTGCCAGAACGATGTCCTGTAGAAAGCTAACGAGGATGCTGTGGAAGAAGCCATCCGAGCTCGGGTTGGTTTGGGGAAGCCCTGGAACGAAGGGATCTTACAGATTCCCTTGCCACAGACCAAATGTTGATAGTGACAAGAAAGCACCAGGTTAAATGTTGCCGATGTTGCCTCCTTCCCACACCTCGGCCCCACCCCTACGGCACCCCCTGTAAACAGCGCCCCAGACAGTCTGCGCTCAGAACGCTGTTTGAGCCGTGGGGGCTAGACTTTTGGCAACTGTCTCCCGCAAACGGTCTTGGGGACCGCGATTCGAGAGTGGGCACCGAGATGCCGCGGTCAGCCAACCGCTCAGACTCCTGGCTGATGGGAAGCGGGGAACGAAGAGGGGGAGGAAAGCGGAGAGGGGTCCCGAAGGTGCCTTCCTGGGGTCCCCCTGAAGTGGGAAGGCAGGAGGAGGAAGTCGTGGTTTGGGATTTGTATTATTTGTAATAATAACATAACCGTGAGCCCGGCGGTTCAGGTGCCAGGGCAACAGGGAGGTGGACGCAGATCGCAGGGAGAAGTGGAACCTTCGCTCCAGACAAGAACCAGAAAGGGAGAAAGAGAAGTAGGGATGTCGTCTGAAAAGGGGTCATCAAAGCCTTGGGACTTTGTTGTCCGTAAGAGAGAGGAAGAACGGCGCAAAGATCCCTCCTGCCCTTCCCCGGGGAGACACCTGGCTTCCCCTGGCTTCGCCCTCCCAGGAGGAACTGGAGAAGGGCCTTGGGGGGAGGGCCTAGAAGCTTCTGCGAGGGAGGAGGCCTTGGAGGGCAACGGGCGAGGGGGTGGGTGCCTCTGTTGCTGGCTGTCCTTTCTTCACGGCCGGGCTCCCCTGTGTGCCCCACCAGGATGCCGCGAGAAGCCTAAAATACTCTTGATCTTGCTTCCCCAGGGCAGAATGAAGGAACCATTTCAGTAGTGGAAGGAGAAACGCTGTACGTTATAGAGGAAGACAAAGGTGACGGGTGGACCCGCATCCGGAGGAACGAAGAAGAGGGTTATGTCCCCACTTCGTACGTCGAAGTCTATTTGGACAAAAATGCCAAAGGTGCTAAGACTTATATTTAATAACAACTTTAAAAAAAAAAAAAAAAAACTTAAAAAAAGTTGGCGTTGTCTCGCTCCACAACTATGACGGTGACAGGCAGTCCTTCAAAGTCTCGATGGAGGACACCCGCGTGCGTGTTGTCGTTGGGCCGGGCGCGGTGGGCATGTAGGCGTCTCACACCCGGCCTTCCCTGGCTAGTTTTGACGATAATCAAGTTTCACTCGCTAATGAAATATTATGTGGAAAGCTTCCAACTGCCCCCTTACGATGCTGTCATTTGCAATCCACAAACAGTCCTTCCTCTGGCAGTTACCTGTAGGCATCCAGAAAAACAAAGTTGCCCTTCTAGCTTCTAGTCGACGTTTCTGAGTTTAAAACGTCCACGCGCGTCAGAGGGGTGCCGTGAGACCTCAGCCCTCCTGTTTGTAGCATCTGTGTCCCCTTGAACTGCCCTAGGACGTTCCGTTTTGTAACTTAACACATTGAACTCCGCAAGTTGGTCAGTTCGCTCTTGCAGTCGTCCGCTTTGGAAGAAGTCAGAAATAAAACCTCCCCCTCCTGGAGGAAAGAGTGAGGAGATTCCTATGTTGGTACTAAAAAGTGTGTCTTTTTTCCTTAAACACGTTTAAGATCGCGATTGGTTTCTTGTGATGAGCCTGTCACGGCTGCGTGATCCCAGACAACCCACTAAAACCCGGAAAAGCTCGGTGAACGATTAACCAGTTGACTTTGCCATCAGACCACCCGAGCCCTGGTGCTGTTCAGATAACTTAACAAAAATCAGTGCATTTCTGTTGGAGCCTTTGTGGCAAGCGGGGGCCGTAGGCAGCTCACGCTCCCCCAGGTGGGGCCATAAATAGAACCTGGTTCGCCACCAGCTGCCTCTTACACGCAGACCCCGGCTAATCACTTTTCAAAGGTGTTTTGTTTTATTTTAATCCCTGGCATTCTTTAAGACCCAAAATATGAATTTACGGACAACTGTTTGAGAATTGCTCGCTTGTTTTGTATAATTAACCATGGCCGGAGTAAAATAAAGCGTTTCACCGTCTTGAAAGGAATCTGGGTCACAAGGGGATTTGCATTTTTTAAATTGGCAAGATGGGTAGTGAAATTGATCACATGCATAGACGGGTACCGAGCCCAGTGCTTGTCCCCATTTCAAGAATCTACCCTGAGAGCCCAGAGAACCAGCTCAGAATAAAGGGGTCAGGTTGAGATTTTCCTTTTATTTGGCTTCGAAAACCATTTCGTGTCTTTCCTACTTTTAAGTGGGAAATCGGCTCCTGGTTTTTACGTTGTGAGCTCCTTTTATAAGCTCGAGTCAATTTACAGCTGACTTTACCAAAAAAATTTTCATAATAAATAAGGCTGATCTGAAAAGCAACCACAGCTCCTGGGTGGGGGCAGCACCTGGCAGGAGACAGCAGTGCTTTTGCTGCACATTCTAGCAGAAGGCACGGACCCAAGCGCACGGGAGACCCGAGATACTAAAATCCAAGCTTTCTGTCCGCTGCTGGACTCATTTCCGGACGATGAACTGCTTGCAGGAAGCAAATTAAACATTGAAGAAGTCTTAAAATGGCCAAGACAACGTTAGCCTTTTGAAGCCTCCCTTGGGAAGTATGACAGGGCATGAATTCTTTTTTTTTGTTTGTTTTTTCCCCCTTATGGTTGTGCAGCTTTGATTCAGAAGATGGCTCAGTTGGTTTGCGGGGGGTCTGGCGGCCGGTTTGGGCGTGTAAATGAAATGATCACGATTTGCAGCTGTGTGCCCCGGGCCCCTAGCAGAGGCCGCCACAGGATCGGGGACAACGCAGTGACACTTTGTAGCTCCCGTTTAGGCCGGTCAGCGCAGCCCCGGGTGTTAGAAGAAATCCCGCAACGATTCTCAAAGAATCAGGATGCCCATTTCTGCCCAGAGTGTAGACTCTGGTTTCCACTTGCTCAGTTAATCTGCTACAATAGAACACAAGTCTCAGCTTGTTCATGAAGTTTTCTCCTATTTTAGAGGCACACTTAGAGGTGACTAGTGTATACGTAGGGGCCGGACTTCCCCACCTGGTTTCTAAATCTGGTCGGGACCCCCAAGAACACCCTCCCCCTCCCCCCCCCCAGCAAACCCATCCCAGCCTGTGGACTGCTGCTTCCTGACGCCCAGAACTCAAAGCAGCTGTTGTGTGCCTGTGCACTTGTGTGTGTGTGTGTGTGTGTGTCTGTGTGTGTGATCTATGTGACTATTTAACGATTGCCAAAATATTTAGACTAGAGGAGCGTCCAATGGGTCAGTTGGATTGTGACTTACCTTCTTTTATGGTTTTTTTTTTTTTAATTGCTTTCTGTTAAATATGCCCGTAATCCCCTCCCCCCCCCACCGACCCACCCCCACTATATTTGTATATACTGCAATTTAAGAACTAAAAGGATGCTAAGAACTAAAAGGATGCCTTGAATTCGTTGTTTTACCGTTTTACTCTTTTGTCTGTTTGTTTTATTGGTGATTCTGCTGCCTAATGACCTTTTTTGTTTTTGTAACCGCTGGGGAAGCCAGAAGGATTAGGTCCCCCTGCCGGCTGCCTCCTCACTTGAGTTTATTGTAGACACTGGGGCTCTGAGTAAGTTTTGTTTGAATGCGGCCAACATGATTGTCTCGCTCTCCTTACCCTAAAAGAAACGAATCTGTCTGGCACCTTTCAGCTGTACCCTCGTATCTGCCTCTCTAATAAACGTATTTTTCTCAGTGTTGTGTATTTTAAGTGATTCTTCACCTTTCCGAGAAAATTATTCTGTGTAATACGGGTGTTTAACTCTTTTGTCTTCAGTAACGGGGAACTTTTCCGGCCAAATGCTTTTTAAAAATTCTGCCCTTCCCCGCCCCCACCCTTTAAAATGATGCCACCTTCTCTGTTTCTTGCCCTGTGTGCTCCTGAGGGCTTCCAGAATCCGCCTCTCTCCTCCTCTGCCCCCTCAAGATGAAGAACTCTCACTGTTCATTGCTGAGTCAACATTAAAGTGACGGGTTTTCCTTTTCTCGCCAAGATTGTACGCTTTTGTAAAGCACAGAGAGTGTCAGCCGGGGACAGAATCCAGAACCGGGCCTTGAAATGCCTCGCGCCCTCCTGGGAACCTGGTCACATTTTTTTTTTCCCCCCTTAGAAAGAGGGGGTCGGGGCGGGTGGGGGCAGCGTCTCCCATGCGGGCCTCTGTTCACCCCTGAAGGGAAGGCGGGTTCCCCAGGGAAAGTGGGAAGTGAAACCGTGAAAGTTCCTTATCTCAGACGTGCCCTGTGGTGACAGCCCCACTGTTCTGAAGCTGTCCCCCCTCCCGGGTGGTGCATTCTGGGAAACAGAGTGGCCCCCCCTGACCGCCTGCCTTCCTCTAAACCGTCTTTTTCTTTCTGTCTTTTTGTGTTGTAGATTCCTAGAGGCCTCGGGGAGCCTTCCCAGGAGAAACCCTCCGGTCTGCTTGTCTCCACAGGCCTGGGCGCCCGTGCTGGGCTGGACCGTGGCCCTGGACATCTCAGCCTGAAGTGACATTCCCCTCCCCACCCCGCCCCCCCCTGCCACGTAGCTGCTTGCCTTTTTCTTTTTCTTTCCTTTCGACAGCATGCCCCTCGTGGCCCGGCTCCTTCCGTGGCCCAGTCCGGCCACCTCTGCGGGGAGCAGGTCTGTCCCTGTCCCCACCACACACAAAGGGCCACGGAAGGCAGCTAGACACGTGTTCCCTCCTCCCCGGGCTCCCGCCTCGGCCCTCAGTCTACCTGGAGCATCCTGGCCCGTCCATGGTTCACACTGTGCCTTTCGTGAAAACTTTGCCACTGGTCGCCTCCCCCCGCCCTGCCCGGGAGACTAACAAAATCTGGACGAGGAAGGCCAGGTGCGCACCAGGTGAACTGAGCGCCCGAATGTCACTGACGTGTTCCCGTGTCCCGAGTCTGTTGAGTATTCAGTGGTCCTTTTCTGGTTATGGGTCCTCACCTCGCCCCAAACACTGGCCCTTGCAACATGTCATGGCCCGAGCGCGCCCACGGTGGCCACGGGGGCACGCACATGCATGCACGCGCGCACCCCCCCCTCTCCGTGCACGCTCAGTACACACGTGTTTTTATCTGGGGCCCGTGCTCAGTGGCCCGGAAAGGTCTGGACTGGACGTCCTATTCCAGCCCGGGGGCCGCGCACAAAAGCCTGCGTCCACCCGCCTTCTCCCTGTCGTCTCATTAATGAGCGCTGTGGACCCTGGCGCTTTACGAACGAGGGTCTCGCCTCGGCGTTAGCTGGTCGCAGGGCGAGAATTCCCGTCTTTCCATGAATTCCGAGATGTGCGTCTTAGGATTTTGGCGCTTTCCTCACCAAAGACCCTGTGCTGCCCGTGGCTCCGGCTTCTGTGTGTTCTCACGTGTTCTGCAGGCCACGGAGACTGGACTGCGTTTGCCTCTGGAGCTAGGTTGCCCGCCCCTTGCGGATCCTCGGGGACAACGTGAGGCCATGTAGCCTGTGGCCACTCATGCCTTAGAGCAGCGCAGCGTTCCTTCTTTTCTGGTGCAGAAACAGTCGGGAGAAATCACTGGCTGGGAGTGTCTGTGGACGAGACCCCATCCGAAGCCCAAGAAGGAAATCGGGCCTCTTTCTCGTCTCGTTTGGCTTTTGGTAACTAGGCGGTCACCTCGAACCTCCTCAATTTTTCTCGACGTTTACGAATCTAAGACCAGGGTGTCTTCTGGGAGCCGAAGGGACAGGGACAGGGACAGAAACGGGCAGGTGCTAAGGGGCTTGGGCCTGTGTCCAGCGGCCCCAAAGATGGCTCCTCTCAGCAAACCGGGGTTGACCAGACGCCTCCCTCAGAGCGGCTCGGCGACTAGAAACTTCCAGCAAGCAAACGCCCGGGGTTGAGCAAGTGAACCGAAGTCGCTTTGGGTTTAAAGGCGAGCCAGCGAGAGAGCATGAGCCGCCCCCCTTCTGTCTCTCTGTCCTTCTGTCTGTCTGTCCCTAAAGGGGGCTACGCCCTTGGCTTGACGATCACCTGCCGGAGAGGCTGCGGCCACTGGCTGTCGCGAGGCTGCTACGTTGGCGGCAGGCCTCCGGTCCCCACGGTGGCGGCGCACCCGTGGCCGACTCCTCAGTCTCGCGAGAGGGCCGGCTTGGCACGTGACCCGGAAGCCAGGCGGCCAAAGGGCAAAGGGGGGGGGCGGGGCTCCCCTGCGTCCCTGCAAACCTACCGGTGCGTGGTTAGTCCGGGCGGCCCCGGGGGCTCCACGGGCGGCTTCTGCAGCCGCCGGGTCACCAGGTGTCCCCAGGAACTTCTGAATCTCACCAGGCCAAGCTGACCACTCTCCACCCCACAGAAGATGCTAATGGTTTTTAAAATCGAGTTGAGAGCCTCGGTAACGCATGCGCATTGCATCTTTCCCATCCCGGGGCAGAACAGATTCATTTCTCGCAACATAGGGGATACGGTAGAAGCTGCAGTGATGTGTCCTTTTCATGTCTGTTAAACCCGATATAGAATATACTCGTATCTTGTACCCCCTGCGCCTTCCTCTCCCCCCCGCCCCTTCTTTCCTTCTGTACCACCTGCGTCCAAAAAAGAATGCATCGTAAGCACTTCTCAGTGTTCGGCGTGGGGTTTGCGCTGTGAGGCCGAGCTCATCAAAGGAAATAAGTTATTATGTGATAGTTGAGACGTATCGTTCACTCTGGGAGTCCTACTGGGAGCTCATCTATCTATTCGTACGGACCAGTTCACGTAGGGTAGAGACGCGGAATTTCCGACCTGCTTCCCGGCCTCCCCGCCCCGCACCCCCGATGCCTGTGGTTTCCCTGCCGATGCTAGAATACTGTTGTCGTAAGAATGACTAAGTTTTAAGGAGCCTGCCCTGACAATGACCTAAAAACGAAACGAAAGACAGGAACTTGTCATTTACCCCGTTTTTCCTTTGCAGGATAAAAAGGTATGGAAAGCCGTAATGGGATTTTCCTTTGGATTTTGATGGCGCTCGCCTCGAAGCTTCCAGGCTGTGAGGCTCAGGCCAGATGAGCTGTAGCACAGGGGCCCCCTAATGCTTTCTGGTGACTTCCGTAATTACAGGAGAAAGTTTACTGAATGTGGGGGAAAAAAAAAATGTTACATCGATGCTAAGTATTTTTCCAGAAATCTTGGTTTCATACTTCCTCATGCCTCTGCCTCGTGTGCTTCTATCATTAAAAAAAACAAAAACAAAAAAAAAAAACTTCTTTAGAGAGTGATCCAAAATTCTATTTTAACCTGACGTTGAGCACCTTTAAACTTTTTAGTTTATCTGTGCGCGTGGCACTAATTCTAAGCTTTGGAGGCATGTCAAGTGTTGTAACGGCCCATTGCCATTGTGAAGGTTCTGGAACTGCCCATTTGTCTCTGGAGATGGAATTAAACCAAATAAAGTGCTTCCATTGGAAGGCTTATATTGACCTTGTAACTATACGTTAACCCTCTTAAATGTTAAATAAAAGTATAACCTCTGTTACGTTGTCACGGGACTGTTTTTGTTGTACTGGCGGGGTGACCCGGGTCACGGAAGCAGGCAGGGCCCCTGCGCTGGGGGGCGGAGGCGGCTGGGCCCGTCCGCACCTCGCTGATTTACTGTGTGAACCCAAGACGAGTCACGTAGCCGTCGAGACTGGGGGGCCGGGCTCGCTCTGACCACCCCCCCACCCGCTGGGGGAAAAGCTGCCTGTCGGGGACATTGTGATGAGAGATTCAAGTTGATTCAGTCCAGGGATCTGGGGAGGCTCCTTAGGAGCAGGAAGTTTGTCTTTCATGCACTTGGCAGCTACAGGTTTTCAGGGATCCTATGGTAGGAGTGGGGGGGGAGGGGGGGCTGGGAAAATGGGGCAAGTTTGCCGTTGGTTCACTGACGCTCTGCTGTGTCAGGTGCAAGTGCCCGGACCCACCCCCTGGCTAGTTTGGCTTCTGTGGGGCCGCAGACGGCGTGCGACATCGCAGGGTGGAGGCCCAGGCCTGCACGCACAGGATGTGCGCGGCGGGAGGCCGGGTCCCTACCGGCGCAGAGAATCCGGCCCCAGGCTCTGCGGGGGGAGGTACAGCGGTTTGTGCCCACACCTCTTGGGGCCCTAAGGCTCCTCCGAGCCATGTTCGGAGAACATTCTCGGGAGGGAGGGAAACAGCACCGCGGAGCGTGAGCAGGGGCAGCCTCGCCGGCGCCAAGCGGCTGCCGGGTGGGAGGCGAGGCCACCAATAAGAGGCCGGCCCTCCCTGGGGCCTTGGCCTCCTCCCCCAACCCCGGTGTGACTGGACTTTAAAGCCGGAGCTCCTGACTCAGGAGGCAGCGGACCCGTCGGTCAGGCTGCCCCGCTGGGGCCGGGAGTCTGCGGGGGCAGGGCCGGGCCTCTCCGGGCGGGTGGGGGCCTCCCCCGGCCTCCCCCGGCCTCCCCGGCGCCGGCCGCACCCAGGCCCGGCAGCGCGGTCGCAGAGGCGGGGGCGACCCCTAGCGGGAGAGGGGGTCAGCGCGTCAGGGGAAGGACGCCCCCTGGCGGGGGACCCGGTACGGGCAATACGATGGAGGTGGGCTGAGCCAGCGGGGCTCGAGGGTCTCTCTCTCTCTCTCTTTTATTAAAGCAAAAGAGATCCCTGGAGTCCGCCCCACGGGACAGCCTGGAGATCCAGCTCTGAACCGGGGCTGAAGGAGGGAGGCCAGCCTAGCTTCCTGGGACGCGCGTCCCCGTGCGCTGAGCCGCGGGCAAGTCCTGTCCCCCGCTGGAGGAGGCCTCCCCTTCCCTCCCTGGCCCCTGCTGCTCTTTTCCGAGGCAGAAAGCCTGTGGCCAGCACCCTCTCAGACCAGGGATTAAAGTGTGAAGTCTGTGAAGCGACCCTTGGGTGTGTCGGGAGCTGTTTACAGCCATGAGGCCCTGGTTTATTATCTATTTCATTGTTTGTGTTTTCTAATTTTTTCCCATTTTTAAAAAACATTTATTTATTATTGAGAGACAGAGACAGAGCATGAGCGGGGCGGAGAGACGGGGGGCGGGGGGGGACACAGAATCCGAAGCAGGCTCCAGGCTGTCAGCACAGAGCCCGACGCGGGGCTCGAACTCACAGACCGCGAGATCATGACCTGAGCTGAAGTCGGACGCTTAACCGTCGGAGCCACCCAGGCGCCCCTCATTGTTTTTATTTTTTAAGGTGTGGAAGAAAACACAGGGATCTTCTCTTCATCAGCTCTTTGGCCCCGGAAGGAAGCAGCAGGGGCCGGAAGGATCCCGGGCAGCATCCTGCCTGGTGCGGGGGGAGGGGGGGGGGTTGGGCGCCCCGGCAGCGTGCACACCCTCTCACTGCCCCCAGGCCAGCCTGTGCCCGCTCCCACTCACCAGACACCAGGCTGCTCACTGGGGTCAGATCCCGGGAAGGGCTGGAGACAGCATCCTAACACGCCCCTGGGACAGCTTTCCAGAAGGCACCTGGTCCACAGCTCGGACTGCGCTTCCCACAGCTCCCCCGGAGGGCGTTCGTGTCTCCCGCACCTGCTCCTTCCCCGCAGTGACGCTCCTCTCCTGCACGGAAACCAGCCAGAGGGAGGCCCCATTCCAAAACACCACTGGCTTCCCTCAAGGCTCTGTGGGGGCTCAAAATGAGGTGGGGGGAGACTCACAGGCTTGTTTGTGTGGAATTGCAACGGGCACGAAGGTGGGAAGCCACACTTCCTGGGTGGCCCGCGCCTTGCCCGTGTATTTGCGAAGGCGGGTTTGTGAGAAGCACGGGCAGATGGGACGGCAACCGCACACTCCCCGGCCGGGCCGTGGCTCTGGCTCCTCTAAAAGGTGCTGCTGGAGTGAGGCCCAGTCCCAGCCTAAGGGAGCAGCCCGACGGCGGGGGGGGGGGGGGGGGGGGGGGGGGGGGGGGAGCCGGCAGGAGGGAAAGACAGGAAGGGGCCTCCCCTGCTGCCCGGTGGTTGCTTCCTGTCCCCATTCAGTCCGCAGTCCGCGGGGTGAACATCCACGGTCTCCTCTTTTGTCTCCGGATTCCAGCACCTAAGGTTGGCCGAGCCACTTAAAACCTGGTGTTTCTTTTTCAGATTATTTATTTGGAGAGAGAGAGTGCCTGTGTGTAAGCGGGGGAGGGGCAGAGAGAGGGAGAGAGAGAGAATCCACAGGTGGAGACAGCAGGTTCCACGCTGTCAGCGCAGAGCCTAACTCGGGGCACAGTCTCACGAACCGTGAGATCATGACCTGAGCCGAAACCAAGAGACGGACGCTGAACGGACTGAACCAGCCCAGCGTCCCAAAGCCTGGTGCTTCGAGGGAAGATGTAAAGCATTTTAAGGCCCAGTGGTACCTCCCAGTCTCTCCCCCACCTTCCTGTAGTCCAGTGACTGTCTCCAAAACTCCGAATCAGCAGAACTGGTTCTCTCTCATCCTCCAAGGTAAGCAAGAAAAGCCAGTCGTGCAATCTGCACCATGGGAATTCTGTGTAGACGACGTTCCAATGCGAGCAAAGCTAAAGATACTGCTTAGACACAGACGCACGCGGCCACGGAGGCCAGGGGCTACCTCTGGGGTGGGGCGAGGTGGCAGGCGTGCTCAGGAGGGACCCACAGCAGTCCGTGGGGACCGGTGATGGTGACACCGAGGACCCGTTCTCGGCGCTGAACACGCTTCTGCACACTCACGTGTGAGGGGATCTCACGAGCATGTGTGTTTCAAGTTAACACATAAAAGCCGCCAATTCTTCTCTCCCCACCAGACCCCAGGGAGTAGCAACAAAACCACCCCAAACCGTGGGGCGAATAAAACACGAGCGTCACTAAACGTCAGGGAGCTGGACACCGGCCACCGCGATGCAGTGACGCCGGCACAATGTCGGCCGTGCGCCGAGGGAAAGGTCCCCGGGGCCGCGAGGCGGCCTTGCCCGGCCCAGCGAGGGCGGCCCCTGCTCGGTGCGGGGTTACTCGGAGTGGCCAGGGCACGGCGCCGGGAGGGGACCGGCCTGTGGGATGCGGGGCCTCGACACCCCCGGCCCCCCCTCCCCGGTCCCCGCCCCTGCTTCTCTACGCGGCCGGGGAAAGGCCGGCAGACTCCTCTTCCTCTTCCGCTCCCGCGGCTTCCAGACCCTGGTCCAGAGGCCTCCACGCGGAGGCCCCTCTGGCACAGTTATCGGTGACGCCGACCACCCCGGCTCCGCACCCCCCCTACACCCCCCGCGCGGACGCACAGACAACAGCGTGGGCTGTGGGGGACGCATACGTATTTATTATGACATTCTGGACACAAACGAGGCCGCGCAGACCCGGGGCGAGCTCACAACCTGGCGCGGAATCTGTGCGTCCTGGCCAGGGTGACGTGCGGCCGCCCGGCTCTGAGGCGTGGTGGCCGCTGCGGCTCTCTGAAGACTGTGACAAAGGTCAAGGGATTCCACAGCGGCTGGTTCTTTGATCACATGCTGCCTCGGTGGGGAAGGAGCCAGGTAGAGACGGCAGGAGCGAGCTGCGAGCTTCAGCGTCGAGAGCCTCGGGGCTCTGCCTGAACGGCCTGGCAGTTCCACCGACATCTGCCTCTACAGAGACTGAAGGCCACGGCGTGTGGGGGCTTCGGTTCCCGGACCCCTTCCCCATCCCCCACTCACTCTGGCCCCCGGGGCAGCCGCCCCAGCTGCTTCGTCCAGGGGCTTCAGTGCCGCGGGAAGCGAGACCCAGGCCCCCCGTGCTCACCCCGACCGCCCCAGCCGTGGCCTCGCTCGGCATCATCCAGAACATACTTCCACGACGGGCGCGCAACAGCGCGGGGAGGAAGGGGCGGCTTGTGTTTTCTAGCGCCAGCCCCCAGGGAAGCCGCGTGAGCAGCAAGAGACAGTGACAGCGGGGGACCTCTGTCTCATCACCCGGTTCCCCGGTGGGGGCAAGCTCCAGCCAATCCATGGGGCAGCACAGGGACGGAGCTGCCTCCAGAAGTCCTCTCTACTGACAAATGCTGCCCCCACCCCGGATCCCGATCGCGCGTGAGTCCAGAGTCGCTAGTGTGCAGGAGAAACGCTGACAGCAGCGTGGGACTCCGGAGCCTGTCTGTGGCCACGGAGTCGGGCGAAGCGGGGCCCAGGGAAGAGCTGGCCCCCGCACCCCGACCTCGCGTGCTCGGCACCCTGCTCCCCAGCTCTGGGCTGTGAGTCCGGGTGCTGGACGGCCACGGTCCCTGACTGCGAGCCCCAGGGACAAAAGCCGGGCCCGAGTTAGCGCGAGGGCGGGTTGGGGACACGACGCTCGTGGCACACGGGGACGGACACCCAAGTTAACGAACGTCGCCGAGCCTCGGCCGTTTGAACAGCCTGCGGTGGATGCGCTTCCTGGTTGTGGCACGACTCGCTTGAACCGAAACAACTTTTCTGCCTCTTTACACATCTGGGTTTCCAAAGTGGCCGGCCTGTCTTCGGGGTACAAACGCGCCCTCTGCCGGGAGGAGGGCGAAGGCAGGGGCCTGTGGGGACACTTGGGGCACTCAGCCCGGCGGGGCCCACGAGAGGGTTTCTCCCAACAGCCTCCCGGAAGGTGTGTTCGGGGACGCGCTCTTCCAACACGCCAGGGACACGAGAGGGTCCCTGGAAAGGGAGGGGACTTACAGACTGGCCCACCAAGTCACACGGCCCGGGTCTCGGCTTCGATCTTCTGCTCCCCGTGTAAGCTCTCTGGGTCCTGGAGCTGGGCCACACTCTGTCGGATGGCGATCTCGGGGCCACCGCCATACAGGTTGTTCAGGTAGACCCAGGTCTCCTCCGAAATCTGCCCATAGTCAGCTCCTGCAGGGCCCAAGAGGGCACCGGGTCGGGGCCGGGCTCACGTCTGCCCCCTCACTCCCTTGATGACGCCATGGTCTTCGGCAGTGGGGGCTCCGGGAGGTGCAGGCCCCGACAGGGAGGGAGCGCAACTATGCGTTTCCGTGCAAAGCGGTGAAATGCAAATCCAGGATGCCCCAGCAGGACGTCTGTGCTCTCAGGACCCCAGAGGGTGCATCTCTGCGCCCCGTTTCCGGGGGTATGGGGTTCACACAAAGGGCAGGTGGAGGCCGACACAGGGCACGGGTGTGAGCGGCGGGGGCTCCTGGGAAGACTGTGACTGGCAGCTGGGGGGCGGGGATGGGGGGGAGCCCGGCCGGCCCAGAAGCCCAGGGCTGGAGCCGGCGAAACTCACCCTGCTTCAGTTGAATGTGGCCGCTTCCCCTGGCCTGTGCGATCCTGCTGTTGTCAATGGGCCCGGGGGGCTCTGGAACAGAAACAGCTCAGGCTCAGCACCTCTGGGCCTCTGCAGCGGCGGGAAGAAACCCCAGCCCCCCCCACCCCCACCC
This sequence comes from Panthera tigris, assembly GCF_018350195.1. Lineage (NCBI taxonomy): Eukaryota > Metazoa > Chordata > Mammalia > Carnivora > Felidae > Panthera > Panthera tigris. The sequence goes on along the minus strand of NC_056672.1, from coordinate 87,402,820 downwards.
CGGCCCTCCGCCTCTCAACAGGTAAGAGCCATTCTCAAGGCGTCACTCCAACACCTGTGGCCCCCGAGAGGCTGTCCGGGCCGCAGGGGGTCAGTGTGACGTCCTTCCAGGGGCAGGTGTGAGCTCGTGCGTGGAAGTCTGAGAGCCAGAAGGGACTCGTAGCATCCCTGGAGCCCGCATGGGGGACTTCAGGGACCCACGAGCTAGTTTCAGACCCCTCACTGTAGACGGCAGCTGCCACGCGCCGGGCACCCTTCCCGAAACCTCACGGAAGCCTCGACCACCTGATCTGAGAGCCGTCACAGAAGCAGGGGAAGCAACAGCCCAGGTAAGAGCTGGCAGGAATAAGGCTGGGGCCGGAGGTAGGGCTGTAGCTCCAGAGCCCGTTTCTCCATCAGGGCCAAGCCCCACTGCTTCCACCAACACGAGGGAGGCCTCGGGGTGTCCCTGGGACCTTGCCGCCTGACACGGGCTGGACAGCGGTGAGGTCCCTCCCTCCCTCCCCTTTCCCGGAGTCCTGGCTGGAGCTTATGCCCTGAAAGGCAAATGTCCCGTTCACAGAACCCACTGGCTCTGCCGACCCTGCCAGGTCCCCAAGCCCCCCCGGTCTGGGAGCCCAAGTGTGGGGCTTGAGGGTGGTGAGGGTGGCCGCAGGCAGGCCAGGGCTCAGGCTCGGCTGTTTCTGACTGCAGGGGACTGCAGAGGGCTCTGGGAGCTGCCTTGTGATGGGGCCTGTCTCCGCCTCTGTAACTCGTGGGGTCAGAGGACACTGTGTCCACTGTCTTTCCTAAGAGCTTGAAGCCATCTATCCACTAAAATCTAGTATTTAGGGCAAGAGAACCCTCAAAGGAAAGGGCCTGGCAGGAGGAAAGAAGGCCTCCTCTGGGCACCAGCAGGGACGGGAGAACAGGAGAGAAGGGGAGGGAAGGGGCGGAGCCAGACGGCTTCTCTCCCACTACAGCAAGAAGGCGTGGCTCCAGGACACTGGGTGGTCTGGCCCCCGCTAGGTAGCCCGGTGGGGACAGCGACCCCAGCGCACCGGGCTGGCATAACACCCAGTGCTCTTCGCTCCTCCAGGAGGCGGGCGCTCGCCTAAACCTGCTGGGCAGCCACCGACCACCCCAGGCACCCCCTCTCCCGCCTCCTGGGGCCCTCCCCGCAGATCTGAAGCCCCAGGGCCCTCCCGGCGGTCGGGCGGAGTGCCAGGCCCGTGCTCCACTCACCATTGTCCTTGCCCTTGACAAAGGCTTCCCACTCCCGGAACCACTGCATGCTGATGCAGTAGATGACGCCGGGGGACTCCTCGGCCTGGAAGGCTTTGTTGAGCTGGGCCGGCCAGGGGAGCAGAGGGGAGGGTCGGCGGGATGGTCCCAGCACCCCGCCAACCCGCACCCTCGACTCTCAGAAGACACCAGATCCTCCAGGCAGAAACCGCGGGGCCCCCAGACAAGCTCAGAGGAACGTCCCCCCGCGGCCCCGCCACCCGATGTCTTTTCAAGGACTTTAATCCAAGGGAGAAGGCACGCAGATGCGGCTCTCCCGCACTTCACGGACGGCGGCCGATCGCTCCCTCGTTAACTATTCTGACGCGTTTTGTTTTCTCGTGGGCACAGAGCGCAGTGTCCTTTAACGTCTTTCACCTACGCGTCTGCTACAGGATGATGGATGGCCCCCGGTCGCCTGTTCTGAACAGCCCCGGGGCCGGGGTGTGCCCGGGGCCCCAGCACCACACCGCACGAGCCCCTTTCCTACACGGCATCGCCCTGGGTCCTGTTTTGCCACCTGATTTTTCTCACTCAACGCCCCTTTCGGGGTCAGTGGGTAGCACCCATGGTTCTCAGTGGGAGGGGGAAGGGACACTGCCAGCGTCTGGAGGTCATTTTCGTGTGGCTGGCACGGAGGCAGCCAGGGATGCTAACTGTCCTATCACCCGCAGTCCAGTCCCCACGACAAAGAACCATCCAGCCCCGAGCCACGGTGCCCGTGGCTTACCAGCACACCCGGCAGATGGACCTGAGCCTCCCGAAGCCCGCCCTCCTGCTGGTAAAATCTTAAATGTCCGGCCAGGCCTCTGGCCACTCCGTTCTCCCCACAGAACGCGTCTTCCAGACGGAGCCTGGCTGCACGCGGCTCTTCAGTCCCCAAATCCCCGCGTGGCCCCAGCGGAGGCGAGAGGCGCCCCACCCCCACCCGCACGCACCTTAATGAAGGTGTCGATCTCCGTCCGCCTGCGCTTGGCCAGTGCCTCTATCTCCACCTGGCAGATGGAGCACACGTACAGGTGGTTCACGGCAGGGCCGCCCCCAAACCTGCACCGGGAGGGAGGGCCAGGAGGGGGGAGCGGAGAGGGAGGGGGAGAGGGAGAGAGAGCGCGAGCCCTGAGGGGCGGGTTCCAGTAGGGGAGGCAGCAGAACTTGCCAGAGAGCCACGACCGCCCTCCACGTGGTGGGTTTCTCCTCCTCTGGGGAGGCTCCCCAACGCTGCAACCCTGGGTGCCCTGTGCACAGCCCGTTCGCTTTTCGGTCTTCCTCGCCAGTCTGGCAAGGGCACCCGTGTGCCAGCACGACCACGGCACCCGGCACAGGGCCTGCCCCGGCACGGGTGTGTCACAAACAGATGTTTAATGGCTGAAGGAGGGATAAACGTTCTCGCTTCCTCTCTTGGCTGCTGGGCGGGAGCCCTTGCGGCCAAGAGCCCACCCGGCCAGACCCCGGGGACGATGCCAAAGGGACGCAGAAGGTTGTCCCTCTGCGGGCAGGAGGGTGGAGCTCTGCGGGATATGGGGACACATCTCCCTGTGGGGCTTGGCCCACCGTCCTGCAACCGGGCAGAGTCCGCGCCTGATCTGCCAGCGGCCGGGGCAAAGCCTGTCCCGACCCGTCTGAGCACGTGCTGGGCATGGCATGTCCTGCCCACCTGTCCGCAGAGCCACCTGGGCCTGAAGGCCACCCGAGCCGGGCCTGCCCCAAGCCGGCGCTCCCAGGACTATCCGTGACAGAGACCAACACGCTTGCTTTTGCCTGAGCCGGTTTTGTCCCTCCTGACCGGAAGGATCCAGCTGGATGCCCACCAGTGTCTTTTTCCCTGCAGTTCGTGTGCCAGGGAAGCCCCTGCAGCCGCTTCTGTGCGGCTCTGCCCGGAGTGGAGGGCGGCGTGGGGCCCACGGTGGCGTCCGTTCCCCGAGCTCCTTCCCTGCCCCGCCGAGCGCCGGGCCCTCCCGGAAGAGGCAGGCACGGCACCTACCTGTTGTAGAGGTGCTCCCAGACGTTCTGGGGCAGGATCACTACCAGGTCGTCGATGTAGTGGTATTTGTTGGGCGGGATGCCTGGGGAGGAAGGCAGAGGGACGGGGAGCTGGGGGCTCGGCCGCCCGCCCCGCGCCCCCACCGCAGAGAAGGCGCCCTCACCTCCGTGGGAGCAGAGGAAGGTGTGGTTGGTGATGGGCCCCGGCTCCGCAAAGGTGTTGAACTTGTTAAGCCATTCCCGGGACACGTAGAACCGCAGCAGGCTGGGCTCCCGCATGGCGGCCAGGGATACCACCTGCTGCCGCTCCCGCACAGCCTCCTCGCTGCTCTTCCTGGGGCAGGGGTGAGGCGAGGGCCGGTGGGTGGGGTAGGGCAGAGGTGGGAGGGGGTTGGGGCAGGAGCATTGCGCGCAGCTGTGCCTGGGCTCACTCCATGCAGGGGCACCAGCCACAGCTGGCAGAGGTGTGTTCGGGGCCACCTACCGCCACTCCCCCTGCCTGAGCCCCACCCCTGCCCGAGTTCCGGCCACCGTCCCCTCCCACGGGACCACCACGGAAGACCCAAACTCAACTTCTTGGGCTTCCCACTTTCCCGCGGTGGCCACAGAGCTCTTTCTTCCAAACTGAAACCCTTGCTGCCCGAGTCTAGAGCCCTTCCAGGCCCCACCCACCCTGACGGAAGCCCCAGGGGCCAGGGGCGGGACGCCCAGGCCCGCAGGTCACCAGCTCTACCCCGACGGCCCGCCCAGGGCCCCCACCTGTAGAAGAGGACGTAGGCCTCGGCGTTCTGCACCACCGTCTCGTGGACCTCGGTGACATACTGGTCATCGAACTCGTACCACTGCCCGTTGATGACGTTCTGGCAGTAGGCGATGTAGTGGCCACCTGCGGCGGGAGGGGCGGGAGGGGCGGGCGGGTCACGGGTGGCCTAGGGGACGGGGACAGGGAGGGGCAGGGGTGGCCGGACTCACTGCCTGCTGTGCCGTGGTGGCAGATGACAGAGAGGAGGTCGTAGGTGGTGATCTGCGACGTGCACTCCTTGGCAAGGAATGGACGCAAGTCAAGTCCCTCGAGGGGGAAGGAGACGTGGCTGCTGATTTTGAACGAATACATGACCTCGTGCCGAAAGCGCTTCAGGTGGATGCACAGGATCTGCGGGGACCGGGGGCAGGTGTCGGTCCCCCCAGACGGGGCTGGCTGGGGCCCTGCGAGCCCTGGTAACCAGGCGGGGTCTCGAGGCGAGGCTCTGGGACACCCGCCAGCCCGCTGTTCAGTCCACTCGGGTCTTGCCATTCAGGTGAAAACAAGGAACCTAGTGGCTAGAGCCTTCCAGAGGCCCAGGCGGGTGGGTGGGTCACACCCACTGAGCCGCCTGAACAAGGGAAGAGCCCCGCGTGGGAGCCGAGCTGGCTCGCCGCAAGACACGAGGAGAGGCACGGGTGACGGCAGGGCCACGCCGACGGCTGCCGAGACGGGCGTCCCAAACCTGCTCGGCACGGCCCCGAGCTCCCGCCTCTCGGGCACCGCTCCTCTCTGCTCAGGTTTCAGTGAGCCCGTTCCTGCCTCGGAGCTTTGCCCGCCGGCTCCTTCCCCCCTCGCCCCCACGAGGCCCACACAGCCCCCGCGCTCAGGGCCCACTCAGACCGACTCCCCCAGAGAGGCCTCCCCGCACACCCACCTTCCCCGGGGTGGCACCCTCCGCCCCACGCCCGCCCCAGTCCCACTGGGACTGGCACAGTGCGGGAGGAGCTGAGGGAGGGCCCACGTCGCCGTCCAGACCCCTCCCAGCAGGCCTCTCAGCCAAAGCAGTGGACTCCCCCCTGAAGTGGTCAACTCTCCCCAGCCCCGGGCTTCTTGGGGGAGGAAGGATGCTCAGTGACAGGCAGTGGCGGGGGCGGGGGCGCTGCTCCACTCACCTCGGGCAGCCGCAGGACCTTACAGTATTTCACCCCGTTCCGCAGCCTGGCAGGGACAACAGGCGAGAAGCAGTGAGTGTCCGGGTGTGGGGGTAGAGCGGCACCCTCCCAACAGGGGCACGTCTGTGAGGTCAGGGTCAAACTCCCCGGGCGAGCAGGGGAAGTACGCGGGACACAGACGGACGGAGGGGTCGGAATGGGAAGCGGGGGAGAGGCCCCGGGACACACACACACTTACTTTTTACACCGTTCACAGCTGTACATGTTGTCACCTAGAGCAGTAAATGCAGACAACGGTTAGCGGGGACAGGGAATGGCAGAGGTGGACACGATCATTTATGCTGACGGCACACAACCCGACGGGCTGCCTGCAAGAGACTCACTTCAGTGTTAAGGGCACACAGGCTGGGAGAGAGGGATGGAAGGAGACATTCCCTGCAAATGGAAACCAAGAGAGCAGAGGTGGCCATATTGGTATCAGATAACACGGACTTTCGGTCCAAATCCGTCAGGAGAGACGAAGAGGGTCACCATGTGGTGATAAAGGGGTAATTCAAAAAGAAGAGGTAACTATTGTAAATATATGCATCCAACCCCACTGGACCTAAATATGGGAAGCGAATATTAACACAACTAAAGGCAGAAAGAGTCGGCGATACGGTAACAGTTGGGACTTTAACGCCCCACTTTCAACGCTGGGCAGATCATCCAGGCAGAAAATTAATAAGGGAACCAGACCTGAAGGACTACAGACCAAGTGGGCCTAACAGACACAGACAGAACATTCTACCCAACAGCACCAGAATACACGTTCTCAAGTGTGCACGGCACATTCTCCAGGACAGATCCTTTGTGGGGCCACAGAGCAAACTTGGAACAAACCTGGGAAGACAGATATAGTATCCAGATCTTTTCCAAACACAGCGGTATGAAACGAGAAACCATTAACGGGAAGAAAACTAGAAAATTCACAAACATGTGGACATTAAACAACACACTCTTCAACAACTGACGGGTCAGAGAAAAACTCAAAAGAACTCAGGAAGCATCTCAAGACAAATGAAAATGAAAATATAACATACCACCACATATGGGATGCAGGAAAAGCAGGTCTAGGAGGGAATTTCATAGCAATAAGTGGCAACATTAAGAAAGCAAACAGATCTCAAACAACCTTTTTCGATGAAAGAGAAAATGAAAAATAAACTAAGGCCAAACTTGGCAGAAGGGAGGAAACGACAGAGATTAGAGCGTAAATAAACAGAGATGAGAAAAAAAACAATAGAAAAAAAAAGATCAGTGAAACTAAGAGTCGGTTTTCAGAAAAGATAAAATTGAAAACGCTTTTAGCTAGATTAGCAAAAGCAGAGACAGAGAGGATGTAAGTAAATTATAAATGGAGGGGGGCTCTTACAACTGACACCACAGAAACACAAAGGATCACAAGAGGCACTGTGTCCAATTCGCTGTACCCCAAATTGGATAGATAACCCAGAAGAAACGGACAAATTTCTAGAGATATACAACCAAGACTGAATCATGAAGAAAGAGAAAATCTGAAGAGACCAGTAATAAGGAGATTAGAGCAGTATTCTTTCCACCTTGCAATAGTAGTAAAAAGTAAAAACTTCCCAACAAACAAAAGTCCAGGACCAGATGGTTTGCCGGTGAATTCTACCAAACATTTAAAAAAAAGAATTAACACCAATCCTTTTCAAACACTTCCAAAAAGCTGAGGAGGGAGCACTCTCAGACTCATTTTATGAGGCCAGCAGCACCCTGATACCAAAGTTAGATAAGGACACTAAAGGAAAAGAAAACGATGGGCCAATATCCCTGATGAATGTTGACGGGAAAATCGTCAAAAAAAATTCTAGCAAACCGAATTCAGCATCATATTAAAAGGCTCACACACCATGATCAAAGGGAATTTAAACCTGGGAGGCAAGTATGGTTTATCACACACAAATCAATACACAGGATACTCTACGTTCATAGGATAAAGGGTAAAATCATCTGATCCTCTCAACCCAGAGAGGAAAAGCATTTGATGAATTTCAACACCCTTTCACGATAAAAGGTCTCAGTAGGTTAGGTGTAGAGGGAACACGCCTCGGCATACCGGAGGCCACCTAAGACAGGCCCACGGCCAATGTCATCCTCAATGGTGAAAAGCTAGCAGCTTTTCCTTCAAAATCAGGACCAAAACAAGGGCGCTCACTCTCACCAGGCCTATTCTAGCCAGTACTAGAAGTCCTAGCCAGAGCAATTAGGCAAGAAAAAGAAATAAAAGACGTCCAAAAAGGAGAAGAGGAGGTAAGGAGCTCAGGCTGCCTGTATGCGGATGACGCGATCCTACACATAGGAACCCTAAAGACTCCCCCAAAAAACTTTTAGCGCTGACAGATGAATTCAGGGAAGATGCAGAGCACAAATTCAACATATAAAAACCAGCGGCATTCCTGTGCACTGGCAGTGAAATATCTGAATGAGAAACCAAAAAAACAAACCCATTTACAATCGGGTCAAGGATGATAAGACACACAGGAAGACGTTTAACCAGGGAGGTGAAAGATCTGTACACAGAAACCACATGTCATCGATGAGAGACACGGACAAAGATGGCCGTGAGACCTTGGAAAATACAGCTGTTGGCCTCTGCCCCAGGTTCCTGGCTCACACTCCCTAAGGTCCTTCTACTTTCCTAAGTGGTAAGAGCACTAGAAGCATCATCTGTTCTGATATTTGGTCTTTGACCCTTTGACCCCACTTCCTGGCAGGCTCCTAAAGGTCCCTTGGAATTTCCTAGGTGATGGCGGTGGCTTTTGTCCTAACAAGGTGACTCTGGATGGCTCTGGGATTGGGGCTGATCACCAGAAAGACGGAGCCATGATTAGAAGTTTGGAATTTTCAGGGGCGCCTGGGCGGCTCAGTCGGTTGAGCGTCCGACTTCGGCTCGGGTCATGATCTCATGGTCTGTGGGTTTGAGCCCCGCGCTGGGCTCTGTGCTGACAGCTCGGAGCCTGGAGCCTGCTTCGGATTCTGTGTCTCCCTCTCTCTTTGCCCCTCCCCTTTTTGCCCCTCCCCTTTTTGCTCCTCCCCTCTCTCTCTTTGCCCCTCCCCTCCAGATGCTCTGTCTCTCTCTGTCTCTCAAAAATAAATAAACGTTAAAAAATTAAAAAAAAAAAAAAAAGTTTGGAATTTTCAGCCCCACCTGTGTCCTACAGAGGGAGGGGCTGGAAATGGGAGTTTATAACCGATCATGCCTACGTGAGGAAGCCTCCATAAAAATCCCAATGGCATGGCGTTTGGCCCCCTTCCAAGTTGGTGGACGTGTGGAGACGAGGGAAAGTGCGAGCTCGGAGGTCAAGGAAGTTCTGCCCCTTCCCACATACCCTGCCCTGTGCAGCTCTGCCGTCTGGCTGTTCCTGAGTTAAATATGTTTTTTTAACATTTATTTATTTTTGAGAGAGAGAGAGACAGAGTGCGAGTGGGGGAGGGGCAGAGAGAGAGAGGGAGACACAGAATCCCAAGCAGGCTCCAGGCTCCGAGCTGTCAGCACAGAGCGCGACGCGGGGCTCGAACTCCGAACTGTGAGATCATGACCTGAGCCGAAGTCGGATGCTTGGCTGACTGAGCCACCAGGGTGCCCCTGAGCTACATCCTTTCACGATAAACCAGTAATCCAGCAAGTAATGGCTCTAGCAAATTAATCAAGCCCAAGGAGAAAGGGTTGGAACCTTCGAGCTACAGCCAGTCAGAAACACAAGTGACAACCAGGACCCGTGACTGGCTTCTGAAGTTGGGGAGGGGAAGTCTTGTAGGACTGAACCCTTAACCTGTGGGATGTGATGCTGTCTCCAGTGTCAGAATCGAGGCGGATTCTCAATACCCAGCTGGTGTCACACAACTGCTTGGAAGGGGAACGGCACCACGCATCTGGCATCGGGAAGGTAGTAAGAGTGATAGGAGACTGAGTTGTTCCCACACGGTGACCCAATACATGAGAATAAATGAATAAATTCACGGATCAGAATACTAGATATTGTCAAAATGTCCACCCTACCCAAAGCCATCTATAGATTCGATGCAATCCCTGTCACAATCCCAGTGACCTTTTTCACAGAAATAGAAACAAAAAATCCTAAAATTCACATAGAATTATAAAAAAATCCCAAACGGCCAAAACAATCTTTTTTTTTTTTAATTTTTTTTTTCAACGTTTTTTATTTATTTTTGGGACAGAGAGAGACAGAGCATGAACGGGGGAGGGTCAGAGAGAGAGGGAGACACAGAATCGGAAACAGGCTCCAGGCTCCGAGCCATCGGCCCAGAGCCCGACGCGGGGCTCGAACTCACGGACCGCGAGATCGTGACCTGGCTGAAGTCGGACGCTTAACCGACTGCGCCACCCAGGCGCCAAAACAATCTTGAGCAAGAACAACGGTGGAGGCGTCCCGAGTCCCGATTTCAAACTACACTACGAAGCTACGGTAGTCAGAACAGTATGGCACTGGCATAAAAACACACACAGGCCAATGAACAGAATTGAGGACCCAGAAATAAACCCATGCATATACGGGCAACTGCTGTCTGAGAAGGGAGCCAAGAATACTTGACGGGGGAAAGACAGTCATTTCAGTAAATGGTGTTGAGGAAACCGGACATTCACACATGTGACAGAAGAATGAAACTGGACCCGTATCTCATACCGCTCACAGAAATTATCCTAAAATGGATTAAAGACTGAAATATAAGATCTGAAGGGACGCCTGGGTGTCTCAGTCAGTTGAGCGTCTGACTTCGGCTCGGGTCATGATCTCGCGGTCCGTGAGTTCGAGCCCCGCGTTGGGCTCTGTGCTGACGGCTTGGAGCCTGGAGCCTGCTTTGGATTCTGTGTCCCCCCTCTCTCTCTGCCCCTCCCTGCTCATGCTCTGTCTCTCTGTCTCAAAAATAAATAAACATTAAAAAAAAATTAAAAAGACCTGAAACCACAAAACTCCTAGAAGAAAACATAGGGGAAACGCTCCCGGACGCTGCCCTTGGCAATGACTTTTTGGATAGGACACCAAAAGCACAAGCCACAAAAGCAAAAATAAACAAGCGGGCCGATATCGAACGCAAAAGCTCTCGCAACACAAGAAACAATTTGCAAAGTAAAGAAGCAACCTACAGAACGGGAGAAAACACGTATCGGATAAGGGGTTAATATCCAAAGTACGTAAGGAATTCATACAAATAGGAGAAAACAAAACAAAACAAAATCAAAACCCAGATAATCTGTTTAAAAGCTGGCAGAGGACCTGAACAGACATTTCTCCAAAGACGACAAACAGGTGGCCAGCAGGTACACGAAAAGCCGCTCGACATCACTCATCCCCAGGGAAACGCGAATCGACCCCGCGATGAGGTGTCACCTCACCCCTGTCAGAAGAGCTCTCCTCAAGAGATTTGGCAAAATGAGATACAAAGTGTCGGCAAGGACGTGGGGAAGGGGGATCCCTCGCGCGCACCGCCAGTGGGAACAGAAATTGGCGCGGCCATCGCGGAAAACAGTGTGGAGGCTCCTCAAAAAGTTAAATAGGACTACCCCGTGATCCGGCAATCCCACGTCTGGGTATTTATCCAAAGGAAATGAAATCGGTCTAGAAGGGACCAGGTACGCATCCAGGTTCACTGCAGCATTGTTCATGACAGCCAAACGGCAGAAGTGAAGCCCACGTGTCCACCGCGAGAGGAACAGGGAAGTAAGACGTCGTCTATCAAGAGTACTATTCAGCTCCAGAAAGGGGGGGGGGGGTTCTGCCACCTGCCACGACACGGATGAGGAGCCCGTCACAGGAGGACAAAGACCATATGATCTGACTTAGATGAGGTCCCCAGAGTCATCAAGTGATGGAGACAGAAGGCAGAATGATCAGCGCCAGGGCTGTGGGACGGGAGAAGAGAGAGTTGCCATTTAAGGGGTAGAGTTTCCGCCTTGCAGGATGAGAAGGTTCTAGAGATTGATTGCATGATAATATGAATACAGGAACGCTACTGAACAGTGCACTTAAAAATGGTTAAGGTGGGCAGGGGTGCCTGGATCGGTGAAGCAACTGACTTGGGCTCATGTCATGTTCTCGCGGCTTGTGGGTTCGAGCCCCGTGTCAGGCTCTGTGCCGACAGCTCAGAGCCTGCAGCCTGCTTCGGATTCTGTGTCTCTGTCTCTCTTTGTCCCTCCCCAGCTCATGTTCTCTCTCTCTCTCTCTCTCTCTCTCTCTCAAAAATAAATAAATGAACTCAAAAATTTTTAATACAATTTTAAAAAATGGTTACAATGGTAAATTTTATGTTATTTTACCACAACTAAGTCTTGTGGGGGGGGGGTTGTGTTTGTTTGTTTGTTTGTTTGTTTTTAAGAAAAAGAGCTTTCCCAAAGGTAAGATGACAAGCACTCAACAGAAAAATGGGAAAAGTCAGGAAGAGGACATTTTAAAATATGAAATACCAACGGTCAATACGCTCATGGAAACTGTCCAAGCTCATCGATAACCGAGGAAATGCAAACTTAAAAGCACAATATCATTTTTGTGCATCAAACTGTTAAACAAAAGAAAACCAGGTGAAGCCCTAAGGGCCACCAGGTGGTAGGGCTGGGAGAACACGCCGTCCCAGGCCCAGCCTGGCAGGTGGGGGGGGGGGGGGGGCGATAACTGACAGTGAGTTCCAGAAACCAGCCGTATGCTGACCCAGCCAGCCCGGTCCACTCACCCTTCAGCTCATCAGCAGCGAAGAAGGCAGCAAGGCAGTCTTCCAGGGTGACGACCGGCCCCCAAAACCAGCTAGGGGTACAGGATACCACAAACCTACGGAGACAGGAAAGGGGTGGCGGGGATGCAACCAGGGCCTGGGCAAGACTGAGACCTGGCGGCTTTGGGCCCCGGGAGGCACCTTGGCCCGGTGGGTGGAACGGGTAGAGGTCCCAACGCTTGGGAGCACCAGCCGGCAACCCAGGGTCCTTGGGAGAATGACATCACTTCTCCCTGAGCTTTGTCTTTTCACGTGTGAAGGGGCCCTGATCCCACTGGCCTGTCCTCTGGGCAGAGACGGGCTCCTGACATCAGGCGGGTATAAAGCGGGCTTTGCAGCACACAGCAGGGGCTCCGGAAAGCCGCCCACCGCTCTCCCTGCGGGGTCAGGCCCGCTCTCCAGCTGCCGCTCCTTTCTAGCTGTCACCTGGTGACTCCCCTGTCATTACCCGCCTTCAGATCCATGGGCCCACCCAACCCAGGCCATTCCCTCGTGGCTGAGGAAGCCCCCGCCCCACTCAGCCAACACCTGCACATCCTCCAGCTTCAAGGGCCCTTCGGGACTCTGCCCTTGGCCCTGTAACTGCCTGGACTTTGCCGTTTACGGCCTGCTGCCTTCCAGGGCCAGGGCAGCGTCGTGTCTCCAGCAGGCGGGAAGGCTGGGGTACCTCCGGATATACTCCACGATGAAGGCGAGCCAGCCCTGGGCGGTGTAGCTGTCCCCGCAGGCGCCCGGCTTGGCTGGCACGTTCTGGTAGATGGCCGAGTGGAGCTTGGCCAGGTCCTCCTTGCCAGGAATGGGCAGCGACAGGTCCTGGAACGTCTCTACCGTGGTGGACACCTGTGGGGTTGAAGGTCAGCCTGGGTTTCCACCTTCTAGGGTTCCGTCCTGCCCAGAACAAGCAGAATCTGTACCCCGAGCCCCAGTCACCACCAGATGGCAGGTATAGGGCGGAGGGTCTGCTCCCTAGTCTGGCGACCGGGGCCCTCCCCTACAGAAAGGCAGGGGGCACCAGGCGGAGCCCCCGACCTGGGGGAGGAGCACCGGGGCACTGAAGGCCGGCGCGTCACTCGTCCCGCCCCAGCACACTCACACGGTCACAGGTGAGACACTGCACGAGGCTAAGGATGGAGCCGTCGAAGATGTCGGAGATCACGCTGCGGTAGTGCTGTTCCTTCCGCCTCCGGCTGCCGGCACTCAGTACCTGGGCTGGGGGCACAGCACGGGACTAGGCCCAGCCCCTCCGGCCTGTCTGGGGCAAGGGGCGGTGCTGGGGCTTGCTTGGCCGGGACCTGGGGGGTCCTACGTGCGTCACGTGCCGGGGCTCACAGTTCACCTCCCGGCGCCTCGGTCACGGTCAGTGAGACGGGGCGCCCCCGCTCGCACCCGGTGGCATTAGGAGGGCTCGGAGACGCTGCTGCTCCCAGGGGCAGCCACGGCACGACCCGCGCTCCCGGCCCCGAGCCGCGCGTGCGGCCGCCCTGCCGACCCACCCTCCCCGCCCGACCCCGCCAACCTTTCTTGAGCACGTACGACGGCCCCATCCTCACGGGGCTCGCCCGAGGAGGGCTGCTGGCCAGCTTGGCGTGGCCCTCGTGGTGGCGCACTGGGCTGCAGGGGCGGGAGGCGCTGCGCATGTGGGCCTCGTTGTCCGGCTCTGGGGGCAGAGAGGGGGCCGTGCTGGGCCGAGGCAGCCACGCCGGCTGCGGGGCCGGGTCAGGAAGAGGGCCCGCCGGCACCTCCTAGGGACCGAGGCGAGAGCCCGCCAACGCCTCCTCTGGCCCGTGCCCACCCCGGCCGCCACCAAACCCACAGAATGCCTGTCCTCGCTCCAGTCTCCAGCCGAGGCGCGGGGCCGGCTGAGCGGGTCCGCACCTGCCTCGTGGCCGACCCCCGACCCGAGGCTCCGGTGGTGGGACCCCAGGGGGCGGGAGAGGCCAGCGGGCCGGTGCGCGTCGGCGCCCGGCACACGGGAGGCGCCGGGCAGAGCGGGCCGGGGGCCCCGAGCGGCTGTCTGGCACCTGGGGTCCGGCAGGGGCTGGGGGACCGCGGCGACGGCGGCCGGGCCTCGGCGGGCTGGTCGTCAAGGGCGGCCATGGCCGTGTCCACGTCGGCGTCCTCGTCCACTTGCTCCGAGCTGGTGCGCTGCTGGCCCCAGGAGAACTTGCGGTCCTTCATGCGCTCCTTCTCGGAGATGGCGCGGCCCGCCTCGTCGGGGGTCAGCAGCTCCGCCTCGGCCTGCGAGCCGCCACGGCCCTGCCCATCGCCCTCACCCCGGTCGCTGCTCGAGTCACAGGACAGGAACTCGTCCTCGGACGGGCTCCTGTCGCCCTCGCGCTTCTCGTCCGTGTCGCTCGAGTCTGAGTCCCGGGCCTCGGCCGGTGCCGCCGCGGCCGCCACCACGGGCTCCTTGAGCTCCTCGTGCAGCTGGTCCATCAGGCAGCGCAGGAACTCCTGGGTGTCCTGGAAGCAGCGGCCGCGTCAACGGGGCCGTCCCCCCGGCGGAGGCACCCCCGCCGCCCCTGCGGCCGAGGACACCAGCAGGCCCCTCTCGTGGGTCCCGGCGGTACCCCGTGCAGACGCGTCGAGCGGCCCTCACGGGGGCCTCCGTGGCGGTTCCGTCCCAACCCCCGCTCTACCAGGAGCGCCGGGGCCAGAGAGGCCGAGCCACCCCTCCCCAGTCACACAGCTGTCAAGTGGCAGAGCTGAGGTCCCCACCGGGGCCGTGGGACTCCCCAGCTCGTGCCCATAAGCACCTGTAGCCCGGCCTCTACCTCAGTGTGGGACAGTGAAGGAGCCATGTTTGGCCCCGAAAGTCACCTTGCTGCCTGCAGGCGGGGCCCCTGGGGCGGGCGGGGAGACTGAGGAGGGATGAAGGTGACAGAGAAGATGCGTGTCCATGTGACGACCCAGCTGACTTGGGCGGGGGTGATGACGGCCAGCAGGCCCGGCCGCCCGCATCCTCTACCCTTCCTCTGGTTTCCCCCTGCCCTCCCAGCCTTGCTGCCAGCTCCCATGCCCACCCCTTGCCTCGCCAGTGTGGCCGTGGCCCCGGAGGGAGGATGGCACCTTCCCAGAGACGATATATCTAAGCTGTCCCTCCGGGCCGCTTGGGCCTCAAATCACAGCAGTGGCACTTTTATTCTGACCTCTGACTAGATCGCCAAACCGAGCAGGAAGCCCGGGCAGCGAGGCTTCCAGCACCCGCCCACCGAGCCCCGCCGAGAGCGGCGCACGCAAAGAAGATGCCAGAACGTGGTGGCGGCGGCTGGGCTCCAACAGCCGAGGGCACGTGGTGCCACGCTGCCCCTCACAGTGCCCGGCGTCAGAAGCAGTGCCCCCGGCCCAACTCCTGACCAACACGAGGCTGGATCACTCAGCGGCCAGAACCAGCCAAGCCTCCTCAGCCTCACGTCACAGACGCGGAGACCGGGCCTCGTTCTCTCGGTTCCAGGAGAGGGAAGGGAGGACTCTGGAAGGGTTTCCTCAGGCAAAGTGTCAAACTCGAAGACCAGAGAAAGTAACCACTAGCTTATCTTGCATTAGGGAGTGGAGAGGATTCATGGGTCCCGTTATCAGGGGCGCGGAAAGGTTCTTTTAAGAAACGGGCCTTTGACACGCCATCTCCTTTCCTTTCTGGCTTCTCCTTGTCACAAGAGTACTGTGCTTGGGTTGCTAAAATCTCAAGCCATGTGTGGAAGCAGGACAGCATCCTCTGGCTGTTAACAGAGGCCCACGCCTGCATCTATGTTTCGGACTCAGAAATGATCCGTGTGCCGTGTCTAAGAAGCAGACGAAGAGGTGTTTCTGGAGTCTGAGTACGTGCTGGTAGCAGCCGGGCAGCCCTTCTCTTCACAGAGCGCCTGAGGAATGGCTCAGCTCGGCCTCAGTCCCACCCTGCCCCTAGGTGCTGTGTGACCTGAGCGAGCTGTAGAACCTGAGCCTCGGCTCCTTACCTAGAGCCTGGGGGTGATGACAGGGCTCACTCAGGAGAGCTCTGTCAGGAGAAACAGGGCTGTACTTGCGTGGCAGGGAGTGACAACTTAATAAATGGTAGATGGTGAGCTGTGATCGTGGAGGATGTTATCGCTTTCCAAAAGGGTGGTGTTCAGGCAGCGCTGGGCTTCTCGCTCAGGAGCCTGGCGATCCTCCAACAGAGGGTGTGAGCAGAGGAAGCCCAGCAGCCCTCAGCCAGGGAAGGGATGGCAGGCAGGGTGGTGGGGGCCGAGGGAGAGGCGGAAGGCATTCCCCGCCCGACCGCGGCTCTGTTCCCGGGCCCCGCATTCAGGCCGCAGGAATGGCGACCCAGACAGGGCCAGCTCCCCCCGCAAGCCCAGCAGTGAAACCCCGGGCCGCCGGGCAGTCTGGGGCAGGGACCCGGACATGTGAACGATCAGCTCGGCTTGGGACTGGGGCATACAGGTGGCTGCATTCAACTGCATCTTGGTCCCCCGAGGGCACGCCACGGGAAGGATCACTGATTTCCAGAGGGTTCTCTAGACGTATAAAAACTTGTAATGAAACGCTTAGCAGAAGTGAAATGCCGCCTGTGATCTGGAGAATGAAAAAGCACGTTCTGAACGCAGTGCTGAGGCGCCCGGAGTCTGCAGTCAGCCTGCCTGAGGTCAAATCTCCCCTCCGCCACGCACCAGCTGTGTGACCTGAGCCAGTGACTCTCCCGGCTGAGACCCAGCCTCCAGCCTCCTGACCTGCCGAGTGGGGAGAACATCCGCAGGCCCCGGGGGGGGGGAGGGGGCTCCAGTGTCCTCACACACACCAAGGGCTCAGGCAGCGAGAGGACCCGCCCAGTAACGCCGAGCCGCTGCTGGTGTTTTCCATGCCGGTCTGGGCTTCAGGGCCAGGCCTGGTAACGGCCCTGGGTGTCCCCGGCACAGCTCGGATGGCCTACCTGCTGGGCATAGCCTCGGAACATCGGGTTGACCAACTTGATCCCGTGAGACAGGCTGGTGGGAACCACGTAGCTTGGGCTGTGGGAAGACCAGACCCATTAGCGCAGGTGGCCCGGCCCGTTCAGGGCTGTGCGGTCCCTCGAGGGTCGGTAGGGCAGGCAGGTGGGGTGGCTGGATGGGACTCAGTGAGGTGTCTGCTGTAACTCTGGGAACGGCTGACTTGGCCAGGAGCCCCTGCGGGCTCGCACCTCCCCACACTCAGGGAGGAAAATGTCAAGTCACGGCTCAGCCAGGCAAAGAACTCCCGACTGGGACGGCATCATTTCCCGTTAGTCCACAACAAGCCGACCTGAAAACTGGTTTCTTTCTGAAATACTTCTTGTGGTTTTTCTAATTTCAAAAGCAATCCATGTCCATTTTTGAAAAACCCCGAATTTTAGAGAAGCTCGACAAGGAGACATCACCACTAACAGCACCACCCAGAGATAACTGCCGCTGAGATTTCTAGATTTTTCCATGGAAATAGATACACCCAGGAAACAAACTTGGCTCCTGACAGAACCGGAATTATACTGCATCGCGCTGTTTTATGATCTGCTCTTATACACTTCTACGCGCTCCTTTTAAATCATTCCCAAGTTTCCCAGAGAAACGGGTCTAATCCAAACTGCCGGCCTTTAAATTTGTTTCGCGCTGCGCTAAACCCCTGCCCTGTCGGCACCGGCCACCACTTATGAGACTCTCTCCCACGTGGACGGGGTGGCTGGGGCTTCGGAGGAGTCATGGTGAGTGTCTCGGCCTCAGCACACATGTCTCAGAAGTGGTCGCTGGCTCAGGGCAACACCAGGTTCGAACGCTAGCTCTACCCTTCCCAAGCTGAGTGACCTTGAGCAGGACACGGAAATCTCTCTGAACCTCAGGTTCCCCAGTTTATAAAACAGCACTGCCATGAGAATCACACGGGTGAGGCGTGGCAGGTGCACAGCAAACAGCCGAAGGCAGTCCCCAGCCCCATGCACCTGCCCAGGGTCTGGGGCTCAGTCACTCACCGTTTCCTGTGCCAGACCTCAGAGACCAGCTTCTGGTAACTTTTGCACAGGGCTGGCTTCTTGTCTGTGCGCACCAGGCCTCCACACTCCAAGAAGAACTGGGTGAGCGGAGGGCTAGGGGCAGGGGAGGGAGCCGGGTCAGAAAAGGAGGGGCGCGTGGCATCGGTTAGAAAGAGCTGGGTAGAGAAGAAAAGCTCACGCAGGGGGCATCCTGTAGCCCCCGGAGCCAGAAATGCCTGCAGATGACTAGAAGGATCCCACCTGTCGTGACTGAATCGTGTCTCCCCAAATTTACGAGTTGAACGCTTCAGAATACGACTGCATTTGGACACAGGGCCCCGAAACAAGGCAATTAGGTTAAAATGAGGTCCTCAGGGCGGGCCTTAGTCCGATATGACTGGTGTCCTCATACAAGGAGGAGATTTGGACACAAACATGCCCAGAGGGAAGATGACACAGGAAGAAGGTGGCCATCTAGAAGGCAAGGAGAGAGGCCTCGGAAGCAGCCACCCCTGTCTGCACCGTGATCTCAGACTTCTGGCCCCCAGAACAGACAGAGAATACATCTCTGCTGTTTAAAGTATTCTGCCAGGGGTGCCTGGGTGGCTCGGTCCGTGAAACATCAGGCTCTTGGTTTCGACTCAGGTCATGATCTCAGGGTTTGTGAGTTTGAGCCCCATGTCAGGCTCTGTGCTGACAGCTCGGAGCCTGCTTGGGATTCTTTCTCTCTCCCTGTCTGTCCCTCCCTTGTGTGAGCCCACTCTCTCTCACAAAAATAAATAAATAAAAAATAAATTACAATAATAATAATAATAGTAATTATAATAAAATAAAGTCCCCTGACTGTCATGCTTTGTTATGGACGCCCCGACACAGAAACAGCGCCCTTCCCTCTCCCAGGGCTGCCGAGCTTCCCGCTTCAGGGCCCCTGGGGTCAGGGCGCGGCTGTCGCTGCACCAACAAGAGAGGACCCAGAACCTGCTGCTCCCACCAGCCCGTTCTGTGGAACCTTCCCGAACCTGAAGGCATCTTCCTTTTCCCTCGTGTTTTAAAAACTTATCTCATTACTTAAGAAATACGTATTCATCGTAGAAAGACTGGATGAGCAAACACTAATAAAGGGCTTTAATCCTACCACGTGAAGACAGCTACCCCGAACATTTAGGTGCATAATGTTCCAGACTTTCCTGCAGACGCCCCCTCCCTCCTTCACACATATGCGCACCGAGTCCCCACCAGGTGGGACATCTGTGTACCGGGCGCAGGAAATGCCCTGGCCTCACGGACTTAACAGCCTACCTGAGGTAGAAATGACTAATTTTTTCCCCCAATGGGATTGCACCGCACAAAACTTGTAACTTCCTTCCTCCCCCTTGCCATAGTCTGACCCCTTCCCACTCAGGAAAATACTGTCCTACACTTACTGCAAAGTTGGCCTTTATTCTTTTTTAAGTTTTTTATTTATTTTGAGAACGGGAGAGAGAGCATGAGCAAGGGAGGGGAAGGGAGGGGCAGAGAGAGAGAGAGAGAGAAGGAGAGAGAGAGAGAGAGAGAGAATCCCAAGCAGGCACTGAGCTGTCAGCGCAGAGCCTGACACAGGGCTCGAACTCACGAACCGTGAGATCATGACCTGAGCCGAAACCAAGGGTTAGACGCTTAACCGACAGAGCCCCCCAGGGTTCCCTAAAGCTGGCCTTTAAATTCGGGCCTTCAGATCGTTCCCTACAAACACAGAACATGAACATGGCACAGGTACCACACGCCACGTCTCAGGTCGCCTTCCCGGGACTAACTCTGACGGAAGGGGGGCTGCTGGGTCAAAGGGCACATGTGCTCCAAGGGGGGCTGATACACGTCTAAATACATGCATCTGTGGGCAACATACACAGCACAGCGTGGGGGCTGCTGCCGCTACTTCCGGGGCATCTGGGGACAGGTCCTGGCCTCCCGGCTCCCAGACGAGGTGACAACCTACCAGTTGGACAGGGCCTGCAAGGCGGCGTTCATGTAGCAGGAGTTGCCGAGGTTCTTCATACCCGTGAGGCCTAGGGAGCCAATGCACAGCGGGGAGGGAGGGTGAGGGTGCCACCGCTCACGGATGAGCCGCCAGGACCCAACCAGAGGAGGACGTGGGTGGCTGGTGTCCTGCCCCAGAAGTCTGCCGGGTTAGGTTACTGTGCCTCCTGCTCACGGTAGCTGTGGGCGCCCAAGCATTTCAGACGGACCGCTCTGCCCTCCACCCAGCCCGGCCCACTGTCCGCGTCGCACAGGCAAGGAGGCCGGGTGTGGAGGGGCCGGCCTGCCCGGGGTCACACGCCGAGACCGGGGATGAGGACCGGCAGGCCACGAGGACTCGGCTGGATGGCCAGCACCCCAAGGGAAGAAGCCACCACACTCTACGGCCCGTCGGCCACGCCACCCTTGCCCGCCCACACGGCCCAATGTGCCGCAGAACTCCCCAACCTGCGTGGAGGCCCCCGGCCCGGCCTGACAGCTCCCCCAGCTCTGGGGTCGGCTACCTCGAGGTTTCAGGTCATCATCCTCGGACTCGGACTCTCCTTCGTCGGCCACGGCAATAGGGACAGCTTTCAGAGGGTGCGAGGGCAGCGGAGGGTCCTGCGGGAGAGACCGAGTGAGGAAACTGGGGAGGCGAGGAAGACGGGGTGGGGGGCAGAGGCCCGCAGGCTCCCCAGGGGGAAAGGAAGCCCAGTCGCCCAGCCCCCGCCCCCAGCCCACACCGGATTGGCCCATCTGAGCCGAGGACACCCCGGAAAGAGATGGCTCTGGCATCTTGTATCTTACTGACGGGAAACTTGTATTTTACTGACGCTGATAAAAACGTAGTTATAATAAATTTGCAAAAAAATAGAAACAACGAATCACGACCTACAATGCAACTTGCCTCAGCCGACCACTGTCAAGTCTGTACGCGGTTGCGTAAGTTTTTCACCGTTCGTATACACACGCCCCCAAAACAAGATACTGCACGCACACTGTTGCATAGCCTTTTTTGTAAATAACCGTAAACAGCTGCCACGCTTGCAAACGTGTTCCGTAAACATTTACTGAGCGCCTACTACGCGATGGTCGCTGTGTAAACGCGGAAGAGACACGCTCAGGCCTCCCCGAGCTCCGACTCCAGCCAGCCAACCCCGCGACCTGTGTACTGGCCGGAGCCCGAGGCGACCCTCCGTGCGTGCGTCTGCCAGGCCTACCACCTTTAGGTGCCCCACGGTGCCCTGCTCGGTGCCTCGTTAGGGGGGTTTCTGGTGTTTTCCACAGAGAAGCGAACCGCAGGTCACCGTTCGGCATTCGCCGGGGGGCAGGGTTCGTCTTAGGGTTGGGGGGTGCCGGGGGCTCCACACAGGCCCGGAAGCATCTGCACTGGCCCCAGGCCCAGGCTCGGTCAAGCCCTGCCCTTGCGCGCGGCCCGCCCACGGCCTGTGAACGAACTCCCTTCCCGGAGGACTTTTGTGTCCTCAACCCCCACCCCGTGTGGGCCTTGGCACGCAGCCGGGGCTCAGCAAGGGTTCGCTGGCACTTGAGAACACGGGCCAGGCACAGATGCCATCTGGGACCCACCAATCCCCGCTCCCCCGACGCTTGGGTCACAAGGCCCTGCCCCCAATACGTCACTACCGACTGCGCTGACGCCCCTGCACCCCCTCACCTGCTCTGAGAACTTGGGCGAGGGGCCCACCAGGGGTGCTGCCAGCCTCTGCTTCAGAAACACTTCCTTCTCACAGGCGTAACACCACACCCGGAACGTGGTCAGGTTCACGGTCAGGTTGTGCTTTTTTGCCTAGAGGGCAAGATCCGAAGTGAGGCTGAGGACACACTGGCCTAACGGGTGCCCTGAGGCTGCATCCAGCGGCCTCAGTAAAAGGCCTGGAAGCAGAGAACATGCTCACCCTCCAGCCAGGAAGGCCATGGGCGGCCATTGACCATTCACGTGTTTGTGATATGGGTGCACCTGCATTAGCTCTGGTCTCTGTTGCAACCCTGCTAGGCCTGTTCCTATTTTATAGACAGAGCCACCGAGGCCCAGAGCGGGCGGCTGGAGCTGGGAGGCGGCTGGAGCCGGGGTTTGAATTCTGGGCCATCCGCCCGCAGGGCCCACACTCCCAGCCACGGCGCTCACCTGAGCGTGAATGGTGCTATGGTCAGCGAAGGATTCTCCGCAGCCAACATAGGAGCAGGAGACCTGGGGAGAGAGGGAAGGAGAGAGGATGGGGGCTGGACCATCTCCGCCACCAAGACCAGGCCTGAGGCCCTGCCGCCCCACAGGAACACGTGTGTGCGTACCTGAAGCTCCCGCTGGAAAGGACGGCTGCCCTAAAAGCCGCCCCTGCCCTCCGAGGAAGGTGGACAGGGTGCCCTGGGCTACTGGCCTCCTACAAAAAAGCCCAGGTAGGGGCCCAGCAAGACGTGGGCCAAGCTGTGTGGCGCCCAGACCCTCTCCCCTACTTCCTTATGGGCCGGTAATTGAGACCCACTCGGGACCCGCAGGGGGCCTGCGGGTCTCTGATGGCCTTGCCTTTGGCCTTGCACTTCCCTGTCCCAAATCTAGCCACCCACCAGGCCCAGCAAGTGCCTCCACTGCAGGCCTGCAGCCCAACGATCAGCCTGCTTCTCCACAAGAGATCAGCACCGCACGGGCTTGTGAGGGCCTTCCGGTCACAAAGGACACATCCCTTCCTGCTGGGGGGGCTCCCAGGACACAGGACCATGCCACACATTTCTTGCTGTCCCCCAAGGGCCCAGACGGTATTCTGCAATCTGCTTTAGAACTGGGTGACGGGCCCTGAAGGCCGAGGCCGGAAGAGTCCCCTGGTGGCCCATGTGTCCTTTTTTCTTCTTTTCTACTTGGATTTGTTTTCAAAGAAATTTTTAGTAGCCATTTTCAATGTGACTTTAAATGTAATAAACATATACTTGTAGAAAATTGTGGAAAATGCTGTAAGAATTCCAGAGAAAAAAATGAAAACCATCCCAAATCGTGCTCCTCATAGAAAGTGGCCACGCTGTGATACAGCTCTCTTTAAGAAGCAATGACAATGAACCATGACTGGATTTTCCTGGATCCCGTCCACAGACCGTGCACCTTGCTAAACCCACTGCAGGGGTCATCTTGTCAAATCCACCGCAGCCCCGCAACGAGGGGACAGCTGCCCAGCGACAGTGACCTCTCCTTTACAGGTGGGGTGACGAGGCCCAGGCTGGCCCAGGGACAGGCCACTACGCAGAAGAGCCAGGGCTCAGAGCCAAGATGCCTGCATCAAGTCTCACAGACACATGCACATACAGACCTTTGCCTTTCGTGCAGATGGGATCATTTGGTCCGGAGTCCTGCACAACCTGCTGTTTTCTCTCAACATTCCTGGTGGCTGCCCAGGCAGGCAGGCGGCCAGCAGGGGGACTTGCTGACTCTGGCGCCCTCTTGGCTCAGGCCGTGCACCTGAGACATCCATGCCCCGTGTCCCTGCCCAACGATCCCAGCAGTGCCGGCCAGAGACGGACATTCCCAGCCCAGAGTCTAGACCAAGCTCCAGGCCCCCAACAGCGGCAAGGGTACTTTACCTGGAGACAGGCCCACAGGTTCGGTCCAGTAACACCACACGACTGACAGGCTCCCTGGGCAAGGGGAGGGGGGAGGGAAAGAGCCAAGCGTGAGCGGTCGGGGAGCCGCTCCAGCCAGAGGCATCACACACAGACCCCACTGGACGCCGACGGCTGTACCCCAGAGCTTTCCACCGAAAGGTTTTTCTGCCTCGGAAAGGCCTTCACCAGCCTGTCGATCTAAACGTCCTTCCTCACAGGGCACTTTACGCTTTACTGTTTGTATTTTGCTTCCCCACGTGCTACAAAAACATTTTTAGTAAAATCCTTTGAAACGTAAATAAACAGACCTGTTAATATGCATTTTATCGCACCCTCGACTCTTCCTTTGATGACTGTGTAAGCCTTTCTTCCCACCTAGACTCTGGGCTCCGTGAAAGAGGGACGGTCTGTTTTGTCTACCTCTGTGACTTCACAGAGCCTAGTACAAATTGGGACATCAATACGCTTTTTTTTAAAGAAATTTATTTATGTCTTTATAAAGTATATTTTTGAGAGAGAGAGTGACTGCAAGTGGGGAGGGGCAGAGAGAGAGGGAGAGAGAGAGAATCCCAAGCAGGCTCTGCACTGTCAGCACAGAACCCAACGCGGGGCTCGAACTCACGAACCATGAAATCGTGACCTGAGCCGAAAACAAGAGTTGGATGCTTAACCGACTGGGCCACCCAGGCGCCCCAAGGGACACCAATACATTTGAGGAACACAGAAAACACCCAGGTTTCTGGCGTTCTGGTGACAGAGCCTGCTTCTTGTCTACCAGTGTCCCCCTTTCCTGCTTTAGCAACAGGATGCTCGGATGTGGGCCGAGCCCACGGCCAGCCAGCTGCAGACTGGTTCTCGGCCCCACTGTGGTCTTGGGGCTCGGTTCTAGTCAATGAGATGACAGCGAAAGTGACGCGTGCCATTTCCGGGCTGTGCATCCCCCCCTCCCCGCTCCTCCTCCTCCTTCCCCTGGAACACAGATGGGACGGCAGGAGCGGGGGCAAGCACCTTGGACTCAGAAATGAAAGCCATGTATTGGGAAGGGAGGGGCTGCCCTGCCATCGTACGTATGCCCGGACTGTCCTATGACAGAAAAGGAAGCGTCGCTCTCATTTAAGGTGCTGTATTTCAGGGTCTCTTCGTTACAACTTAAATCGTGCCTTAAATAATCTTGTCTGCTGCACGTGTCTAAAACAGCAATTCCAACTGAGGCTCCACAATGCCCAAGGTGACCCCCTCAGCCGTGAGGCGGATTCTAAGTACCCGCTCTGATGGCAGTTACGACACGGGGCTCAGTCAGAGCCAGAGCGCCACCTGCCAGGGATGACCACGGCTAAGTTCTTCATACCTCGCTCCTGCAATCCCTGCCAGTGTGCGCAGCAGCTCTTTTGGACAGATGAGGAACCGAGGCTCAGAGGGCAGGCCCTGCTACAGAGCAGGTCAAGAGGGGAAGCAGAGGGGCCTGGGTCACAGGGCGCCCCCCCAGCAGGAAAGTGGGCTTCCCCCCCCCCCACTCACGTCTCGGCGGGGATTTTGCGTTCTCACCGAGCCCAGTTTCTAGCTGTATCGGTAAAGGGCCCGAACCTGGAGGTCCCCGTAGGGTTGTGGTCAAGAAGGTGGGACTTGAGATCCGCGATCTGCCTCAGGGTCTCCCGCTGAGGACGCTGGGGGCAGCAGCCCCCGACCTTCCCGCGCTTGCAATCTCTTTTCTGATTTTCTGATTTCACGATTCACTTCCCTCTTCCAGGGCTTCCTTTTTGTTTCAGTCTTTTGAATGACGACGGTACCCTACGCTTGTTTGGTTTTTTTCTGTAAGCGGGCTCACCGCCATCGCGGGGCTCAAACTCAAGACCCCGAGATCGAGAGTCACATGCTCTACTGGCTGAGCCAGCCAGGGGCCCTGGAGGTTTGTTTTAACAGTTCAAACGACACATACATGCTGTATACGATCTCAGGGAGGGTATATAACGTGTAATAAATACATATGCTGGAATAACGTGAGGCATATCCCTCCGTGTTTTCACATACAACGTATATGCATACACTTAGGGGAGGGGGTGTGATTTTTAGGAAAAACAAGATCATACTATACACGTTTCTCTGACACGTTTCTGTCACCTTTTTATGGTCACCTTTCCAAGTCTGCACACAGACACTGCATCTTCCCGTCTGCCGTAATGACACGGTGCCCCACGCTACGGGCACACCGTAATTCGCCCATTCCCTTCTTTTAAAAAAAAAAATTTTTTTTTTCTTAACATTTATTTATTTTTGAGAGACAGAGCATGAGCAGGGGAGGGGCAGAGAGAGAGGGAGGGAGACACAGAATCCGAAACAGGCTCCGGGCTCCGAGCCGTCGGCACAGAGCCCGACGCGGGGCTCGGACTCACGAACTGCGAGATCGTGACCTGAGCTGGAGTTGGATGCTTAACTGACTGGGCCACCCAGGCGCCCCTCACCCACTCCCTTCTTGATGAGTATGCAGACTGCCACCAGTTTTCTCCTTTGACAAATAAGCCTCAATAAATACTGCTGTCTTTGTGTCTTTATCACTGGTACTCGCACCTCTACGGGATAAACTCCCACACGGGGAGTTGTGTCCCTGAAGTGACAGGAATGCCCACCTCGCCCCACCACGCGTGCGGTCTCCTCCCCTCCATCACCAACAGCCCGGGTCGGATCGGCCTGTGGTTTGTCCGGCAGAGGAAAAATGCCATCATCTCGCGATCCGCGGCAATGTCCCAGGTCACTGGTGAAGTTGAGCACTTTCTTTCAGAAGTTTCTTGGCCATTTCCGTTCCCTGCACTGTGCCTGACCTGTTCACCTCCCTGCCCCTTCTGGTATTTTAAAACAATCTTCGTTTCATTCTGCAGATTTCTGGGTGCTCAGGGAAGGGCGGGACACATGCTCTCTGAAATACAGGCCTGAGACGTTCCAGACGTTCTCGGTCCTTCTGCTCCAGAAGGACCTACCACTTCCGAAAGGCTGCCGTGGCCCGGCCCGGATCGCGCCTCCTCGCTCTCCTCTTTGCCCTCGGATCCCCCTATCCCTGCCTCCTCTGGAGGCAAACCCCCTCGGTCTGTCTCATTCATTCCTTGGTGCAGACTCAGAACCCAGCGTGAGTGCGAATGCATCACAGCCTCGCTCTGCCCTCCTCCGGACCACACGAGAAGCGAAAGTGCTTCGAAAGAAGCCACAGGCACTCTGAAGGCCTGATCCCTCCCGCAGGCCCAGGCTGAACCAGCTCAGGCCGAAGGCCACCCAGGACCTGCTGGGACAGGGAGGCTGAGCGAGCCGGCAATTTGTCTAGGAACGCGACTCTAGACCCCGCTGCCCGGAGTGTGCCCCCCACACGCTCGGCCCCCACGTGCGACAACACTTTCAGGAGGCCGTTTATCACGGCACCGCATTCACCACATGCAAAGAGCCTGGGTGTCTACCCGCAGAGGCTCAGTTACGGGGTCCACACGACGAGATGCCGTGCAACTCCAGGGCAAACTAGGACAAAGCGGTCTTCACGGACCAGGGTTGAAAGAGCTCCAGAAAGATGTACTGTCCTGTGAAGGAAGCAAGTTGCCAAAGTGTCTAGGGGCATCTGGGTGGCTCAGTTGGTTAAGCACCCGGCTCTTAATTTCAGCTCAGGTCATGATCTCACGGTTAGTGGGTTCGAGCCCTGCATCAGGCTCTGCGCTGACAGTGCTGAGCCTGCTGGGGGTTCTCTGTCTCCCTCTCCCTCTGTCCCTCCCTCCCTCATGCCCTCCCTCCCTCCCTCTCTCTCAAAAATAAATAAATTAAAAACAAGAAAACAAACAAAAAAAGCATCTATAGTATAGTAGGTTACCTTTTATATAATGAAGGGGGAAATGAAAAATAAGCATATTTGCATGTATTTGCATAAAGAAACTCAGAAAAAGTATAAAAGAGACCAATATAAAAGGCTCCCTAAAGGTGGAATTGGAGGGTGGGAGGAGGATGTCTTGACAATGATTTTTTTTCATTTTATTTTTTCGTTTTCTCATGTTTATTGTTGAGAGAGAGAGACAGAGCACGAGCAGGGGAGGGGCGGAGAGAGAGGGAGACACGGAATCCGAAGCAGGCTCCGGGCTCCGAGCCGTCAGCACAGAGCCCGATGTGGGGCTCGAACTCGCAAACTGGAAGATCATGACCTGAGCCAAAGTTGGACATTTAACCGACTGAGGCATCCAAGCACCCCTGAATTTTTTTTAAACAATTTTATTTTAAGTAGGCTCCACACCCAACGTGGGGCTCGAACCCTGAGACTAAGAGTCCCATGCTCTAGCAGCCGAGCTAGCTGTGCACCCCCCTACTTTAAAAATTTTTTTTATTGACATCGATACTTTTATATTGCTCGATTCTGAACCAGAGAAAAGTATCACCCGTTCGAAACACTTTAACAAAAAAAGACACATTTTTTTACTCCCCACTCAGAGAAGCCCACCTTCTGGCTCTGGGCCTCCCCAGACCCTCCTCGGGTCACGCTCGTCAAAATGCCGGTGGGCTCTCAGAGCATGATTCGTTCCCTGCCTCGGAAAGGCTCCACGGCTAATGCACAGGGCATCAGTGGCTCCCAGATGGACTGATCTAAGTGCTAATTAATGGCTGTTAGGACGCAGCCCCGGAAAGCTTCCCCCACGGACGCCAGCCCTTCCATTTACACAAAACGCTAAGCAGAGAGTGTCGGGAAGCCGGTTCCTCAACTCTTTCAAACCTTCCTTTGGAAACACCTGTACCTTAGGAACGCAGCAGCCCTGGGTGTGGGCCCCAGCTCTGTAAGGTCTGACCCTTTACCTTCGATTTGAACAGCAAGTCCTCTTTGGTCACCTCCCCTATGGAGTCAAGGTGAGGGCAAAGGTCCCTGGAGTCCCCCATGCTGGCCTGGGCTCACCTACAAGAGAACACAGGGAGCCTGGGTTAACGGCAGCCACCGCTGGAGCGAGGCGGGGGCTGCTGGTGCAGTGCACAACTTTGGTCTCAGGTCCTGGCTCTGCCGCATATCCGCCGGTGAGTCGAGGAAGCCACTTAACTTCTCCGAGCCTCACTGTCCTCCTCTGGGAATTGAGTGTGACGGTAACGCTCGGGGGACTCACAAATGGGTACGCGTCAAACTGGCGACACGTGAACAGGCCCTGTGGATTGTCCCAACAGTCCCTTTAGCGGTTGTGACGTCGTACTACGGATATGCCAAAGATGTGGCACCCCTGGGGGAAACTGAGTGAAGGGTACGTAGGCCCTCCCTGGGACATCCGTGGCGACTTCCTGTGAATTAACAATTATTCCCGAAGAAAATGTATAAAAACAAGTAACTGGATTGGCTTCAGCCGCCTCATATTTTAGCAGAAATCACACCTAGGAACCTGACGGCTGATTCTAGCTCCAAACCGTTGCCAAGAAAGTTCCGGGCCAACCGAAGATTTAGTGGAGCCAAGGTGGTTTAACCAAAGGCAGGGGCGGTGTGTCCACTGAGGGAAGTGGACCCCCACCGTCTCCCCGACATGGTCAGCCAGGGGGTCCACTGGCCCAGGCCCCCCACCAGATCAGGTGTTACGGGTGCTGATCAAGTTCCGGGTGGCAGACTAAATGGTTTCCGTGCGTTATTTCTTGGAAAACGTCCCCAGGCAGCTGTGATCAGCCCCGTCTTACAGATTTGGAAACAGGGGTTCCTTCTTGTCTCAGGTCTCACAGCGAGGAATGCTAGAGCCAAGGCGGAAGCTCGAGCTGCTCAGACTCTTAAGGCCTCACGTGTATTCTCTCTCTTTTTAACTTAGGGCAGTGGAAACACGCAGAAGCAGACAGCTCGCTCCCACGTGCCGGCACCCAGCTCCAACAGGGAGCCGTTCACAGCACCCTTGCTTCGGCTCAAACTCCCACTTCCTCTTTTTGGTGGCAGACCCAGATACCGCCTCATTGCATCTGTGTGTGCTCTTAAAAGATAAGGACTTGAAAAAAGGAAAAAAAAAAAACAAAACCCATAACCACAATTCCGTTATTTCACCTGAGAGAATTTCCTCTTGGGTCCGTGCTTAAGGGCTACGCCTGAAACGGGGAGGCTGTGGGCCTACCTCTATGCACAGCGACACCCCCAGGGAGCGGCCAGCATCTGTATTCTCCGCGGACAGCCGATGGTGGTGGGGCGCGAGGGCCGGAGTGAGCGCAGGCCTCTGGCAGGGAACCTGCGGGGAACAAACCAGCTCACTTCCTGCAGCTCCATGATTTTAAGCTCACTCCTAGCGCTGACCGGCGGCTACGAAGAGGTCAGAATTCCTCCTGGGAAGGGCAAGTGAAATTTTGGACATCTGGGGCAGCCGCGGGCTGGACAGGCTCCCAGTCCATCCACGGGGACCATAGAAACACACTGCTCCGGGGTAGCTAACGAAGGCTGGTGTGGAGCTGGTATAGGTAGGGGTAGCCCCTCCTCGGGGGTCGTGATCCCCGAGAGCAGAGGCCCGCAAGGGTCTGCACGAGAGGGCCGCGGGCCTCTCTAGTTATTGCCTTGGCTGCCACAGCCCGTTAACCTCCTGGACGGAAGGCTCAGCCCGTTCCGTGCACGCCCCTGGGACCCTCAGATCATCCTTGGATCCTGTGCTGCTCAGAACCTCTGACCCCCTCTGCACACCCCTGGGACCCTCAGATCATCCTCGGATCC
Organism: Panthera tigris; assembly: GCF_018350195.1. Lineage (NCBI taxonomy): Eukaryota > Metazoa > Chordata > Mammalia > Carnivora > Felidae > Panthera > Panthera tigris. The sequence continues at coordinate 87,372,645 of NC_056672.1, read as the reverse complement.
CCTGCTGCTCAGAACCTCTTGGATCCATCACCCACAGGATCCTGTGCTGCTCAGAACCTCTGACCCCCCAGTCTTGAGCAACCCCAGGCCAGAGGCACAACTGAGTCCATTCATGTGTCATCACCGACTGCACCTCCCCAACCCTGCTGGGCCACAGTCTCCCAGACATGGGTCGTTCAAAGAGGGAGAGGCAGTTAGAAGCTAACATTTAAAATGCTCACATGGCAATGACGGGTTCAAGGTTCTAAACTCCAAGCCTCTTCACCTGAAGCCAGATTTTTTAGGTTTTGTTTTTTGTTTTGTTCTCACTGAGGTCAAGTGCACCAGGTTGGCAAGCTGCAGTATGGGGGCAGGAGGGGGGCAGGGGAGGGAGTGGCTTTGGTGTGTGTGCCCCCCGTCTCTCCAGCAAGATGGCAGAGCCCGCTTGTGAGCTTGACACCCAGGGCCACAAATGGAGGCCGGGACAAGGACACTGGTGACAAGCCTGTCTTGATTCACACGTGCAGTGAGACCATTCAAGTTCCTCCGTCTTCAGACAGGGGAGGGGAAAAAAAGCAAAGCCCAGTGGATAACGACCCTCCACGTACCCTCACTGCCCCCGTGCTACAGAAGAAACAGAACAGAGAGCTTAAGGAAGCGAGAGACTTGGCCAGAGTCAGTCCTCAGCTAGTAAGTCGTGGGTGGGGACTCAATCAGATTGTCTGGTGCAGGGCTGTGCTCTAAATCGGGGGTTGGCAAATCATGTCTATAAAGTACCAGGCAGTAAATCATTTAGGCTTTGTGGGCCCTGTGGATCTTTATCACATATTCTTTGTTTTTGTTTTTGTTTTTTTACAATGTGTTAAAGATTTTTTTTTTTTTTTTTTTTTTTAATTCTTAGCTTGAGGGCCTTGCAAAAACAATGCTAGCCCGCTGCCACAGGTTGCTGCATCATGCCCTAACTCGCTGTGCTGTTGGGGCCTCATAAAAACAAGCCCGGATCACCAGGATTCCATGTTTCACCGAACACAACGCACTAGTTTAAATAAGGCAGGTAGCAAAGAAGAGCCAAGAGGGTTCACCTGGCCCCAGGTTTTTTTCTAAGTAAGTATGCAGGATGCATGCAAACACGGACTGACAAAGATATGCACTGTTTATAATGGGGGAACTGGATACAATGTAAACAACAGGCGGTTAGATAAACAAGGACACAACCACACTCTGTCTACTGCGCAGCCATTAAAAATGATACATATTGAATCTTCCTATCCATGAAATTAAGTTAGATCTAAATACATGGAGAGATATACCATGTTCATGGACTGGTACACTCAACACTAAGATACCACTGTGCCCAAACTGGTCCATAAATTCAATGTAATCTTCATCAAAATCCCAGGAAGCTTTCTTGTAGAAATCGTCAAGCCAACTTGAAAGTTTATATAGAAAAGGAGACCTAGAGGGGCGCCTGGGTGGCTCAGTCGGTTAAGTGTCCAACTTCGGCTCAGGTCATGATCTCACAGTCCGTGAGTTGAAGCCCCGCGTTGGGCTCTGTGCTGACAGCTCAGAGCCTGGAGCCCGTTTCAGATTCTGCGTCTCCCTCTCTCTCTGCCCCTCCCCTGTTCATGCTCTGTCTCTCTCTGTCTCAAAAATAAATAAACGTTTAAAAAAAAATTAAAAAAAAAAAAGAAGACCTAGAAGAGCCAAAACAATTTGGAAGAATCACAAAGTTGGAAGACTGAGACCCTCTGGCCTAAGAATTTCTATAAAGGTTCAGCAAACAAGTCAGTGTGGTGTTGGCTCAAACACAGACATACAGCTCAAGGGAAAAGAAGTGAGAGTCTAGAATTAGACCTGCACATATGTGGTCAACTGATTTCCAAAAAAGGTACTGACAGAATTCAACCAGCAAAAGACAGTCTTTTCAACAGAGGCTCTCCATATAGGGAAATAAATGACCTTTAACCCCTACTGCATATCATCCACAAAACTTATTTAGAAATGGATCACAGCCTTCCTGTAATTGGTGGCCAACAGAAAGCTTAAAAAGAGCTTCCCTTTCCTCTTGTTCTTTCCCAGGGTTCTGGAAGAGTCAGGTTACTCTAAAATGTGTTGTTGATGGACTCCCAGTGTGCATTCTCATGTTCAAACCAACGACATTCCCCCCCTAATTCTTTCTCCTCTAGTCTTTCATTTGCTCGTGGCACTGCTGGAACTCAGCTTCAGAGTCCTTCGGTTTTCGACCTTTTTCTCCGGCTTTCATCTCAAACACCTGCTGCACCTGCAGCTCCTTCACCTTTAGCCACACACTCTCCCTCCTTCCACTCATGCCCCGAGAGCTCTGGGTACGCTGCCCTTTGCTCTTCTTGCCCACTCCACTAACAGACACAGCTGCCGTTTCCTGCTTCTGCACATGTCTGGGCATACGTGATCAGTGACATCTTTCAAGCCTTGCACACGTGTTGTCAACCTACTTCTTAGAACTGCAAAACCTCAAACATCACCATTCTCAGCTCCGGCAGCACGCAAGGATGCCGCCTTCCTCTGACCCTTCTGCAGTTAACTCCTCTCACGTCATCACGCCCTGCCATAGCGAGAGGTAAACAGTCCTTTGGGTTGTTAACAAAGCTTTCCTTCTTCTTCACCTTCTGCTTCTGGGAATTCGTAGGTTTTCTTTTTATGTGCTTGGATTTATCTGTTTTTTAAACCCTTGCCACACCTCTGGTGTGAGCATGTCTGCTCTTGGCAATAAGTGGGATGACGTTCACTTTTTCATAAACCCGGTGTCCGATGGTTTAAGTCCGTCTCCTCAAGGGGCAACACCGCACCCTGTTATCAGGCTTCCAATGTCTGTGGACTAGACACTCTGTGCTTAGGTAGACTTCCCATTTACTATCGACATAGTCAATAATGGACTACCAGCAACGACCTCATCGGCTACATCTCCAAACCCTGGGGTATCAGCTATTGTGGGCAGCAACTGAACGCCACCTTCTTTGATTAAAACTCTGGACTGTTCCAGTCTTTTTTATTTTATTTATTTATTTAAAAAAATTTTTTTTTAACGTTTATTTTTGAGACAGAGAGAGACAGAGCATGAACGGGGGAGGGTCAGAGAGAAGGAGACACAGAATCTGAAGCAGGCTCTAGGCTCTGAGCGGTCAGCACAGAGCCCGACACGGGGCTCGAACTCACAGACTGCGAGATCATGACCTGAGCCAAAGTTGGCTGCTTAACCTACTGAGCCACCCAGGCGCCGCATGTTCCAGTCTTTTTTATTCTGTGGGAAGGACCTGGATGCTCTGGAGAATACAAATACGTGAGGAAAAGGAGTTGATGAACGTCTGCATTCCCAATCGAGACTCGCCTACAGCCACAATCAATGTGAGTTCAAGCCCTCTGTCCACCGATTTTCGGTATGCTTGGTTTGGGAACTTTGCAAACCTCGCAGAGCCTTTGCGGTCCATCTGTGGAACCACCACGGTGCCCCTGTGGACGTGCCTCCCTCTGCAGGGGTGGGACCGCGCTGACCCACATCCCCGACCCTGTGGCAAGCAGCCCGGTGCGGCCCAGGCCGACGGTTCTCCTGATCTCAGACTTTAAACAACAACTAAAACTCTCAAACTTGTAGAGGAAAACGGGAGAGCATCTTTGCAACTCTGGAGGCCACAAAGATCTTAGGACACAAAGGGTGTTAATTATAACAAGATACATTGAAAAACTGGACTTTTCAAAATTAAATGCTTTTCTTTTCCAAAGATGATCCTAAGGAAAATGAAAAGGCAAAAGCTACAGACTGGGAGAAAATGTTCACAACACATGTAGGACAAGGAGGCAAGGAGCTATTGATTGACAAAAGTCTTCATAAAGGTGCATTTCTGGGGCACCTGGGTGGCTCAATCAAGTTAAGCGTCTGACTCTTGATTTTGGCTTAGGTCATGATCTCATGGTTTGTGAGATCGAGCCCTGCATCAGGCTCACTTGCTGAAGCGTGGAGCCTGCTTGGGATTCTCTCTCTCCCTCTCTCTGTCCCTCCCCTGCTCACGTGCGCTCTCTCTCTCTCAAAAAGAAGAGTCATTTATTGGATATAAATTATACCTCAATAAGACTGATTTTAAACCCTGAATAAAAAAACCCACACTTTGACTTAAGACGTCTATTATCAACATGGCTAAATCTCAGAGAATGTTGAGTAATGAGAACAAGCTGCACCACTCACACCCATTGGCAGGGCTGCTATCAAAACACAAAAAAAAACCCAACCAGAAAAAAAAAAAAAAAAAAAAACAATGCTGGCGAGGACGTGGAGAAACTGGAACCTGTGCGCTCCCAGCGAGCCATAAAATGGTGCCGCTGCTCTGGAAAACAGTATGGCGCCTCCTCAAAAATTAAACACGGAGTTACCATGTGGTCCAGCAGCTGCCCTTCTTTTTTTTTTTTTTTTTTAATTTTTTTTTAATGTTTATTTATCATTGAGAGACAGAGAGAGACAGAGCATGAGCAGGGGAGGGGCAGAGAGAGGAGGAGACACAGAATCCGAAGCAGGCTCCAGGCTCTGGGCCGTCAGCACGGAGCCCGACGTGGGGCTCGAACTCACAAACCGCGAGATCATGACCTGAGCCGAAGTCGGACGCTCAACTGACTGAGCCACCTAGGCGCCCCGCAACTGCCCTTCTTGATAGACACCCCAAAGCACTGAAAGCAGGGACTTGAACGGACGTTTGTACGCCCGTGTTCGTAACAGCACCGTTCACAGGAACCAAAGGGGGAAAGCAGCGGAAGGGGGCCATCAAAAGATGAATGGATAGACAAAATGTGCTCTATCCATACAACAGATTATTGCTCAGCCTTAAAAAGGAAGAAAATTCTGACTCGTGCTACAGTAAGATGAACAAGGTTCAAAGACGGGCTTTGAGGGCATTACGCTATGTAAAATAAGTCAGACACAAAAAGATAAATGCCGTAGGAGTCCGCTTACATGAACTACCTGAAGGAATCAAATCCATAGAGATGGAAAGCGGAACGGTGGTTGCAGGGAGAGGGAGGGGTTAATGGTCAATGGGGATACGGTCTCAGTTTGGGAAGATGGGGACGTTCTGGAGCCAGATGGGGGTGATGGCGATACAACGGTGTGAACGTACTTAATGCCACTGGACTGCACCCCCAAAATGATGAAGATTTATACGTATTTTACTGAAATTCAAAAAAATGCAATTTTCAGAAATGCAAAATGAAATTCTCAAAACTAAAAGATAAAAATTTCAAAAGTTGCATATACACACACGCACATACTATGACACCATTAAAAAGAAAGTTTAAAATGGGGGGAGGGGCAGACAACGATGATGATGATGAAGCAAAACAGTCCATGACCAGGAAGCACACCAGTCTCCATCAGGCCCCACCATGTGCTGTCCACTGTCTCTGTCCTCTCTCGGCTGCATTGTCCCCTGACCAAGAAAGGCATCTGCGCGCCACCCTGCCGCACCCTGTCCCGTCCCGCCCCGCCCCACCCCACCCCACCTCACCATCCTCTCCTCCATGGAAGGCCTCTACTTTGCATGCTCGGTAACCATTTTGGTCGTTCGCCCATTTTTCGATCTAATGCCTGTCCCCTCTCAAGAATGTGAGCTCCCCGAAGGACCTGTCTGTTTTGTGCACTGTTGTATCCCAAATACCTATAATGGCACCTGGAGCACAGCAACTTCTCAGTAAATACTTGCTGAACGGATCAAAAGTACAAAAAGCTGTAAAACATGATCACAGTAAAATGCCATTTTGGTAAACCAATCTTGCTTTGTGCCTGCAACAATGATGCTATTGTCATCATTTCTGGGAGGACGGGGATCGAGTTGATTTTTGTTTCCTCCTCTTTTGCCTATCTGCATTTTCTACAGTGAATTGATGTTGCTTTGGTAACATACAATCTGATAGGTTCCTTCTAATTCTCTTTAAAGTTCCCAGGGGCGTCTAGGTAGCTCAGTTAAAGTGCCTGACTCTTGATTTTGGCTCAGGACACGATCTCCTGGTTTGTGGGTTTGCACTGACAGGACAGAGCCTGCTTGGGATTCTCTCTCTCCCCCTCTCTCTGCTCCTCCCCTGCTCACATGCTCGCTCTCTCTCTCTCTCTCTCTCTCTCTCAAAATAAACACTTAAAAAGTAAAGTTTCCAAAATAAAAAGAACTATGCATCTGTCCTCTTTGGTATGTGCGGTATGGAGGGGGAGCATGACCTCCATCCCCTGGGGACTCTCGGGGCCCACAGAGTGTGAACAGGACACCTGAGGTCCATTTAAGAGAGGGTGCAGCCGCTCCAGAGTAGGTTCCAGAAGCCCTGACGGAGAAATGCCTCAGCTGCCAGCTGGGTGGTTTGAAAGTATAACCTTTCACCCTGTGGCTCATTCGTTTGAAGATCTGCCCTTAACGCCTTTGTTTTGTTTTGTTTTGTTTTGTTTTCCTCATTAACTTCCATGTTAGATGAAAAATTTTCATCTCCTCCTTCCTACCCTGAAAGTAGAAAAAGGTTTTTTTGTGTGGTTTCAATAAAATTAATATTCACCTCTGTAGAAGCTGGAGGGTGTCTTCACTAAAAACTGGAAAAAAAGATGGTCACTGCAGTCTTCTTCATAGGCACCAATGTGTAATTCAAGAAAGGAAACTCAAAACTCCAATATAACAGATACAACACGTATACAAGGTTTTTATGTTCATATCATGTACTTTTCTCATGACACTAAACTTCAACAACTTTTTTTTTCCCTAAGGCAGGCTTCACGCCCAGCATGGAGCCCAACACGGGTCTTGAACTCATGGCCCTGAGATCAAGACCTGAGCTGACATGGAGTGGGATGCTTAACTGACTGAGCCACCCAGACACCCCAACAACTTCCTTCCTAATGGCTAAATAATATCCCACATACAACATCAGCTACACCTTAGCCGCTTTCCTATTCTTGGACCCTTAGGGTATGTGTGTGTGTGTTGCCAATATAAATAAGGCAGCGCGAGAAGTATTTTGGAGTATAAACCTTTGGCCACATCTTTGCCCAAGGAAAAACGACTAGGTCAAAATGTATGTTTTGAAGGCTCTGGATATATATCGACAAACTTCCCTCTAGATCCATATTCTATAAGTGTATCTGTCTACCCGCACTGTATGAGCACACCCAACATAGAGGGCTTGAGGTTTACTAACATTTTTTTTCCCCAAAGTTAATGGTTAAAAAATCAGTTTGTGTCAAGGGAAAAGCTGAGGGGGTAGTGCCGGGAGCTGTGGGTGTTTACGACTGCGCACACAGGAGCCGAACCATCGGAAGTGCCTGGTCTGCAAGGGCTGTAGTTCGTTTATCTCAGTTCCCTAGGAGTCTGCACGTCGTTTTATCTCGGTGCCCAACTGGCTTGGCTTGGGGCAACGGAAAACGTGCCGGGCGTGGGCCCTGTCCTCATGGGGTACAGAGGCCCGTATCTCAACACCAGGGTACCCGCATGCAGCCTCCGGGAGGTGATCACTACTACGTCATCCACCCTTTCCTGGGCTCCCACCCCGTGTCTGTTGCACCATACATCAGCCCCGGAGTTGACTGTAATTACAGAAGGCAAGAAGAGACACCAGCAGCCCGCCTTCAGCTCCTCGCTTGGCGCTTGCTAAGCTCTGTGTCGGTAGATAAGTCGGTCGCCCCTCAGTTCCCCCATCCATGAGATGGGGACAAAGACAGCGAGGAGGGTTACGAAGAGAGTGCAGGGAGACAATGCACAGGGCCAATTTCACCTAATGGCTTCCGATCACGGGTCTGTATTGGCCCGCACAGCAAGAACGCTCAGAAACGTTCTGTACCGTAATTTGGGTTACTGGCCGTGTTTTTTAGATCGGGGAACTGAGACAGGCGGGACTGCGAGTCACACGCCCAAGGGTACCCTCCATCAGCTTTTCAGCCAGGGCTCCGCTGCCCAGGACAGCACTGCCTCCGAGCAGTCGCTACGCCCGGTGCTTCGCCTACACTCTTCACGGAAGGACTGCTGTTTCTCGTCTTAGGAAGAATGGAGCCCCTGGCACAGGGAGCCATTTGTCCAAGACCCTACAGCGAGGACACAGCCAGGAAGGAGCCGGGTCGTATCTGCCTTCACAGCGCTCCCTGCTCTTGCTTCTGTGCAAGTAAATGGAGTGCACGCAGCAGGCACTTGATAAAGACTGAAAGAGACCTGTGCGGCCGAGGGAGCTAGATCCCAGGAACAGGCCCTCCAGGAGCAGCCGGGCTGCTGGGAGTCAGCAAGGCACCTGCCACAGCCAGGGAGCCAGGACACCTCCCCTTCCCGGCCAGCCAGGCCAGCCTCCTCTCCTGGGGCAGAAAAAGCAGGGGGAGGGAGGCCCTGGCAGGCCTGGCACAGGGCCCACCCAGCTCAGGCCCTGGCGAGGCTTCTGAGACTGTTCAGCCTTAAGGAGGGCAGGCACTCCCCCCCCCCCGACCCCGGGGCCCACAGCAAGGAAGGGGGAAAGTGCCCCCTGCCCGGGGGCAGGCAGGCAGCATCTCTGGGCCTGGCACCAGCTGCTCAGACCGGGCCTCGAGTGCCCATTACTCATCATTTTCCTGGCCGTTCTGGCTACGCCCTCCTCCCGGCTAGGAGCCTAGCTCCTTAGGATGGGAGGGGGGTCCTGCCAAGCCCCCGCCAACTTAGGGAGACACCCACCTGCCCCGATCCTTGCCACACTAGCCATCCCACACCCCTGCCCACATCCCTCCACACCCCTCTGACCCTCAGAACGTGTCCCCTTTCCCTCCCTCCTGCCCTCTTCTCTCCATCCTACCTCCAAGCAACTCCATTTTTCTTAAAACCCAAATACATCCCTTCTGTCAACCCAGTCTTAATTCCCTAAGAGCCCGCCATCCTCCTGACTCCCAAAGCAGAGCCCCACAGCCTACTCCTGCCTTGAAAAGTCTTGCTTCCCCCGCACCTCTATTTCTCCTCATTGGCCTTACCCACCTAGTGTCTGCCCGGAATGGCCCGGTGTAATGGAGCTGATATGAACAGACCTCACCGAATCCTTACCACCATCCTGGAGGCCAGGCAACAATGGGAGTTAAACCCATCTCCACCTACGTCACGAAAGGAGGAGAGGCTGAGGCCCAGAGAGGCGCAGTAAGTGGCTGGAGGTCACACAGCTGCTGAGCTGCTGATCCAGGGTTTGAACCAAGGACTGCTGGCCCTGAAGTCAGTGCTCTCAACTGTCTGCTCCACAGTCTCCCCAAACAGCCCCGGCCAGCCTGGAGTGGGGGATGATCTTTACCTCCTCCAGCCCAAACACCCACATTCCGAGGGCAGCTTCCTCTGGCCTCCTTCACAAGAGCCACCTCTGAGGCATGCTTCACACAGAGCATTTTTCTGCTCGGCTTAAACTCCTCAAGTCTAGGATAACACCTCTGAAGCCTAGCACTGCAATGTGTTCCAGGCTCTGGGAGAGTCAGTTAACTGGAAAGGGCATGGGTTCGGGGCCACCCCAGGCTGGCAGTTCTTGGGGGTGAGCAGGCTGGAAGGAGTAAGTGGCCCAGGTCTCCGAGAAGCCATAACTCCTGGAGTAAGTAAATAGAAGCAGAAACTCAGACTAAGACCCCTAAAACCCCAAAGCAAGAGAGGGTCAGAGAGGGTCACGCCAAAGGTCACACAGCCAATAGATGGCAGAACGGGAACTTCAGGGGGGGGAGTCACGTGCTAAGTTGGCACAACTGGGGCTTGAACTGAGGGTCAGGACCTATACTTCAGTCCCCCGTTTTATAACGTTACCGACCAAATCACAAATGAGAATACACCAATTTAAATGTGCAACTCAATCCCCCCGCCCACTCGTGATTCCTTTGCCTTGCTCTGTTTCCCTAACCCTCATCACCTTCTAAGACACTTGACATACTTGTGTTATTAGAACCTGACGTCCACCGGATCAGGGACCTTTGTCTCTTTTGCACTCTGGCATACTTCAAGCACCTAGAACAGTGCCTGCTCCATATAGTAAATGTTCAATAAATATCTGAGTAAGTAAATCAGCCCAGCAAACTTTTATCGAACGCTTATTACGGCCCAGCTGTGAACTGCAATCACTTTGCCGGGTCCCAAACCGACCTAGACACGAATGTTCCCTAAACCCTGTAGCAAGCCTGGTTCCAGAAAGGAGCTAGCAAACCAACCCCACTTTGAGCCAAATCCATCCATGTCCTTAAACAACCAAACTCTCAAACAAAACGAAAACATGACACATCTCCGAACTGAAGAGAACCCACATTTCCTGGAGGCTCCCTCTGAGAAGCAACTTCACCTCAGCCCCCAAAAGGCCCAGCAAGACTTAGAGAGTCCGCAGCCCCTCGGCCCAGCCACCCAGATTCACAGCTGCCGCTTTTCCAGCATTACTTTGGCGAAACAGGTCTCAGATCTGTCATGGCCCAGCTGGTGAGTGGCACTGGGCCAACTCATTTGTAGTGGACGCTCCTCCCCGGGATGTCAGAGGAGAAGAAGGGTCCAGAAATGTCCTTGGCCTTCTGGCCTTCTCTCTAGTGCTGTCCAGTACCTCCTAGTGGGAGGGTCGCTGCAGGGGCGGGGGTGGGCAAAATCAGAGCCACCTCTGAAAGTGTGACATCTGCAGATGTGGACTCCCTGGGTTCCTGCAGCAATTCCCAAGGATCCTCCCCTTCAGTCAGCAGGGACGGGAGGGCCAGTGATTCCCAGGCGCCTCTGGGGTTGGCTGAACCAGACTGCAGAAGGCAAGACTTGGAGATTTTCATATACAGCTTTTGACCAAAGCCAAAAAGCTGTTCCAAGAAGTCCTGGGTCCGTTTGTCTCAGTCCAGGGAAGAGAACAGCAATTATCAGGAAAGACTGTTCCAGAGAGCCGTAGGGCATTCCAGAAGGGCCGCCCTGCTTCTGAATGGTCTTCCAGAAGAGGAAACCAGTCTCCATCAGCACCCCCCCCCCGCCCCCAGCCAATGGGCTACAACAGCAGCTGCAGCAAACATTTAAGGAGCTTCTGTGCCAGGCACTCTGCGTAACCTGCAGCAGAGTGGGGCCTGCCACTGATCCCCGCCCCACTTTCCAGCTGTGCAACCTTAGGCATCTACTGCCTCTCTGAACCAAAGTCTTCTCATCTGCAAAATGAGAGACCGCCGTCTACTTCGTGGGATTGCTGTGGGAGTTCGCTGAGATAACGCTTAGGTGAGCCCCGAGCCTGCCACACGGTAGCGCTTAAAAAGGCGCAGTGCTTTCAAAGAAAAGGATGGGCCTATATGGAGAAAAGGGAAATTAAGAGGTCCCTAAAAGTCCTGTAAACCATTATTTACACATTTAGTTATTTCCTAAGCGTTCGTTGATGCCTGTTTGTTTTGTTTTTCAAATAAACTTAACCCTCGCAGCATCCTGGGGGGGTGTAAACGGCAGAGGGCAGAGCAACAGTCCTAATGACAGAGGACGAAAACAAGGCCCCTTGAAGGTCCGGGGAGGCGGCCGGCAAGCACCCGAGGAGGGGCCCTCCGCCCTCAAACCCTCCGGAGTGGGTTCAAAACATCGGACGCGGGGATAAACTGGCTGGAGGCCATCATCAGCGGGGCAGTCGGCGCCAGGACTTTAATTCCCCACTGCTAAGAAGTGGTCATCTTTTATCCCTAAAGGAAAAAACGCATGCCGGGGCCCAGACCCTGGGGAAATAAGTCAGCGTCCCGAGACGCCACACTCGTGCTTTCAACGCTGGGTCAGGCCCCGCAGAAATAAAGGAGATGGCGGCCCCCGTTCCGGAGAAACAACGAGCCCCCAGGGCTCCAAGTGGGGCACCGGGGCCCCAGAGGACACCCCCTGAGCGCCGGCCGGAGGAGGGGAGAGGACGGCGGCGGCCGCTCACCTGGCAGCGGCGTTCTGCGCTCCTGGCAGGGCCAGACCCCAGCCCGCCCGGAGCCAGGCTGGGGTCGCCCCTGCTCGGAGAGGCCCGGCCCCCCGAAGCAGCCGGCGGCAGCCCGGAACTCACCTGCCGTCGCAACCGCGCCGCCGCCGCCTGTCAGTCAAGCGCACCCACCGCTGCACCGCGCAGGGCCGTGGGGCCCGCTGGCTGCGTCCCGCCTCCTCCCCCTCAGCCGCCCAATCGGAAGAGGCGAACGCCACGAATGGGGGCGGGGCCAGGCGGGCGGTGCGGGCCGGGGGCGGGGCCAGAAGGGTTTGGGGCGGGGCAGGGCGGTGCCGGCGCTCTGCGCTCTGCGCTCTGACCTCACTGCTGCGCGCCGGAAGCAACCCGGGCCACGGCACAGGGGCGCGGCGGCCGGACCGCGGGGCCGGCAAGACCATGCCGGTCACCGGGAAGAGTTTCCGCCGGCGCCGGGCCGATTCGGAGTCGGAGGAAGATGAGCAGGACTCAGAGGAGGTTCGGTGCGTTTGGGGTGGGGCTTCCAAGGGGCCAGAAGAGACAGCGGTTTGTGATACTCATCACCGGCCAGGCTCCTCGTTGACTGTGAGCCGAGGTTGTTGTCCCTTTCTGCAGAACAAAAACCTGAGGCTCCTAGGGCTGCGGCCGCCGCCGCAAGGCCGCACAGTAGCGAGAGATTTCCCCCAGGATGCGCGGTGGGTCTGATTGCAATGGGTCTAAGCGCAGGGTTGCCTTCTGGATCATTGTGCCTGCGGCTCAGCAGTTGGACAGGGATGCCGGTCGAAGTTGCCTTTTGAGTCTGAGTTCCGCGGAGGGTGTCTCAGACTGTGCGTTGCCTCTTTGCAGATTAAAACTGGAAGAGACCCGCGAGGTGCAGAACTTGAGGAAGAGGCCCAACGGGGTGAGGTGGGTATCGCAGGGGCCCCGCAGGAAGAGCAGGCGGAGATGACAGACACATGCCCCCGCCTGAGTCGCCACCACAACTATCTCTTCAGACATAGCCCCTTCTCTTGACACACTGTACACCTAACATTGCCCTGGAAGGAGTCCAGTGTTCTTTGCAGACGTTTACCCAGGAGATGGCCCGTGCCGTGTGGTCTTGAGGTTTGCTCCAGAGGTGCAAAAACAGGTTATCAATTCGTGTTTTTATTGCACCTGATTGCGAAATGCACACGAATTGTTAAGTTTGGAAAAAAATTTTGAAGTATAATCGAAAAAGTAAGCAGCACCCGTAATTCTCCCATCCACAGGTAACCAGCGTTAACGTGTAATGTTCTGTCCAGTGTCTCTCTTTTTTGGAGATTGCAAGTACTCTTATTCCATTCTGTTTTCAGCTCATCACGTTTTAGGCATTGACATTATGGATTATTTTTCCCAAAAACCTTTTTAGTGGGCTGCATAGTATTCCACTGCGTGTATATGCCATAATTTAACTAATCCCTTACTTAGGGGCTGTTGGTCATTTGTAAATTTTCACCACCAAATATGGGTGCAATAGGTATTTTTCTACATTTGTCTTTAGCTTCCTTTTCCCGGAAGTCAAAATCTTAGAAATGAGATTTCCAAGCCCAGATAATGCCAAATGGCTTTGTAGGAAAGCCTACCACTTCACCCTACCCCCTGACCCAGCATCTAGAGTGCTTTATTTTTAAACTGTTTTATCCTTGTAGGCTTTGCCAGGTGGCTTTGGTGCCCACTCCTCAGATCTCGCCTTTGCTCTAATGTTGCAACCTACAGACTTTCTAAGTGTTCTGCCTCGTGTCTGAATTGTGCCATTTCTCACTGTCTCTGTCTCACTCTGCCTTTTCTTTCTGCTCAGTGCTGTGGCCCTGCTGGTAGGAGAGAAGGTACAAGAAGAGACCACCCTCGTGGTGAGTTGTGGGGTCCTCCTTGGGAATGGAAAGCTGTGGCTGCTCTCCAGTAGGTGACTGTGTTTTCTTTTTTTAAAAAAGGGGGGGGGGGTGTGCCCGGGTGGCTCAGTTGGTTAAGTGTCCAGCGTCGGCTCAGGTCATGATCTCACGGTTCATGGGTTCAAGCCCCACGTCAGGCTCTGTGCTGACAGCTCAGAGCCTGGAGTCTGCTTCAGATTCTGAGTCTCCCTCTCTCTCTAATCCTCCCCCACTCACACTCTGTCTATGTCTCTCTCAAAAATAAATAAAGTTTTTTTTTTTAAATAAACATTAAAAAAATTTTTTTTAATTAAAAGAAATTACAAAAAAAAAAAAAAAAGACCACTGCCAATTATACAGATGCTTCCTCACAGCTGTGTTTGCTTTCTGCAGGATGACCCCTTTCAGATGAAGACGGGCGGTATGGTGGACATGAAAAAACTGAAGGAAAGGGGCAAAGATAAGTAAGTGGGGGACTCACTGAGATACAAAGTAACCTATAGCCCCTGCCTGGGTCTATGTGCCTCCAAGAGAGCTGGGGCCCACAACAGCAGCTCTAGTGGGGCATTCTGAAGTATCCTTCATGCTTTGTAGTTTAAAAACAAATGAAAGCAATGGGGCGCCTGGGTGGCTCAGTAGGTGAAGCCTCTAACTTGCAGTTCGTGAGTTCGAGCCCCGCATCGGGCTCTGTACTGATGGCTCAGAGCCTGGAGCCTGGTTCAAGTTCTGTTTCTCTCTCTCCCTCTGCCCCTCCCTTGCTCACACTTTGTCTCTCTGTCTCTCTCTCACTCTCAAAGATAAACAAACGTTAAAATATATATACATATATATATATATATATATATGTATATATATATATATATATATTTTTTTTTTTTTTTTTTTTTAAATGAAAGCCAGAACTCTTTAAAAGAGTCCTTTAACTCTTCTGCTTAGAGTGCTGTGGGTACTCTCCTTCGGAAAAGGTGCATTGTGTAGTGTGTTTCAGACCCAAGTGGAAATGTTGTTTTTGTTTTTTAAGAAACACGTGCTCTGTCTCTCTCTCAAAAATAAATGGTAAACATAAAAAAAAAAAAAAAAAACACATAAGAACACAATTATAAAATAATACATTTGAATAGTGTAAAAGTATCTAGTCATTCCCCAGAGGAATCTGCAACATTTTGCTTGCTTATATTTCTTCTGTTTACATATCACGTGTGTTTTTTTCCACAACCACAAGCAGGATGGGCTTGGGTGTGTGGGTTTTACTTGTATGATATCAGACTCGGCCTCACCGACGTGTGACTCAAAGGTTCCGCTTCTTTGCCCCTCCCTCCAGGATCAGCGAGGAGGAAGATCTCCACCTGGGGACATCGTTCTCCGCGGAAACCAACCGAAGGGACGAGGATGCCGACATGTGGGTATCAGCCTGGCTGTGATCGATGAGGCGCTGGATCCAGCCAGATACAGTCCCGAGATAGCTAGTCACAGATGACATTTCTAGAACCATCCAAAGGCCAAGGCAGAGTTGGCCCCTGTCACTCCACCTCCCAGGCTCGTGAACTTTGAGGGAAAAAAAATCCTAAAAATTCTTTGAAATGATGGTTCTTGGGATTTTAGATGCCCCGACTAGTAATAGTTTTCCCCTAAATATTGTAGGAATAAAACACTGCACTTGCCCACCTTTTCACTGACGAGACTGTTAACCAAATAAATGACCACCGTCGACCGTTGCTTTCTGTTTTCAGCGAACCTTAACATCTATTAACAGCAATAGATTGGGAGGACACAATCTCACCACAGAGGTTGGTGCTTTAAAGTCAAAAAAAAGTTCTGCGTGGTGAAAAAAACTCGAATTAATTTTCACGTTTCTCATTTTTGCACGGACTGATGAACACTCCTGGGCCATCACTGCTCTGTGGGCCAGTGTTGGGGACCACTCATTTTAAAGAGAGGTTTTGTGAGCTTCCCGCCTCTCCCTGAGGCCTGTGGGTTTCTCATTTCAGGATGAAGTACATTGAGACAGAGCTCAAGAAGAGGAAAGGGATCGTGGAACACGAGGAACAGAAAGTCAAGCCAAAGAATGCAGAGGACTGTCTTTACGAACTTCCGGAAAACATCCGTGTCTCCTCAGCCAAGAAGACCGAAGAGATGCTTTCCAACCAGATGCTGAGCGGCATCCCCGAGGTGGACCTAGGCATCGAGTACGTTTCAGACCCCGATCTAGCCTCTCTCCTGCCCTGGGCCCACGGAAGAGCGCTCTGCTTTCCGGCTAAGGGGACTGTTTCTTACCCGTCTCCTTGGAAACCCACAAATAACTCTATTTTCTCGGGTAGGCGGAGATGCTTGTGCCCAGAGCGTCCGAAGGATAGGTCAGCGTTGCTAGGGAGATGCTAGAGAAGGTCTCCTGAAAGCAAAAGCGTGGTGTTTTGTTTGTTGAGATATAAGAAACACATAACGTCATGCTGGTTTCAGGTATACAACGTAAGGATTATTTGTATGCAAGCGTTTATTTTTACGTGGTCTTTGTTCACAGCTCTTCGGCTGTTCTGCTCAGGCCCTTGTAGTCCTCTGTTTTCTTACCCATCCCATGAGCCTCCTTTTCATTTTTGCAAAACACCTGCTCTAAAACAGGATTGTCATGGAAGAAATATGACAGTCAGAATCCTCTTTGGACGTAAGAGAAAGTTGGGAGGCTTCTGGATCCTCGCCTCTTTTCTGGAACTAGCTTCGAGCCTTAGGTAGTTTTCTTTCCTTCTCTGGGGCTCAGTTTCCCCTTGATCAGAAGAGGACAGTAAGGGGCGCCTGGGTGGCTCAGTCGGTTAAGCATCCCAACTCTTGATTTTAGCTCAGGTCCTAATCCCAATCCCAGGGTCGTAGGATCGAGCCCCATGTCGGCTCTGCTGACAGGGTGGAGCCCGCTTGGGAGTGTCTGTCTCTCCCCCCACCCCCACTCACATGCACTCTCTCTCCCTCAAAATAAGCATTAAAAAAAAAAAGAAGAAGACAATAGATAGATAATGCATCTTCGACAGCCGTGAGAACACACGAGCTGGGAAACTGCGGAGCCCCGTGCTCCAGAGGGTGATTTCCTCATGCGCCGGTGCGTTTCCAGCCTGACTGGCAGTTCTGTCTGAGAACCGAAGGCGGGAGGACTGAATACATGGCGTGACTCCCTTCTCCCCACAGCGCAAAAATAAAAAATATCATTTCCACGGAGGATGCCAAGGCCCGTCTGCTGGCAGAGCAGCAGAACAAGAAGAAAGACAGCGAGACGTCTTTCGTGCCCACCAACATGGCCGTGAATTACGTGCAGCACAACCGATGTAAGCTGCTCTGGGCAAGCAGCCCTGTCCTGTTGGCTTGCCACCCCCCCCCCCCGCCCCCCAAGTTCCTGTATTTTGTCTGACGCGTCCCCTGGTCTCTTTCGATCCAGTTTATCACGAGGAGCTCAATGCCCCCATTCGGAGAAACAAAGAAGAGCCCAAAGCGCGACCCTTGAGAGTGGGTGACACGGAGAAGCCAGAGCCTGAGCGTAAGTACAGCAGAGGCCCCAGAGCTGCCCGGAGCAGTCATCAAGCCCCTGGAGGCGGGGTGGACTCTGCAGGGGTGGGGCTTGGGCTCTGGGGCTGGGGCATCTGGGCTCCACTCCACGTTCGTTTCCCTTCCCCTTGCCCAGCCTCGGTTTGCTCATTTGGAAATGGGGATAGTAACAAAACCTACCGTTAGGGCTTGCTCTGACGATTCACTGGGCTATTAAATATCAAATATAATAGAAACTCGAAAACTTAGCATATTTCAATAAGCAAAACTAAACTCAGAGTTACTCATAATTTTGCCAAAAGTGAGCGCCGTTAACATTTTTATGTGTCGCCTTCCAGACTTTAAAAAAATATTGACGTAGGGGGGCCTGGGTGGTTCCGTCGGTTAGGCATCCGACTTCAGCCTAGGTCATGATCTCGCTGTTTGTGAGTTCGAGCCCCACATCGGGCTCTGTGCTGACAGCTCGGGGCCTGGAGCCTGCTGCGGATTCTTTGTCTCTTTCTCTGTCTGCCCCTTCCCCACTCACACTCTCTCTGAAAAATAGAAATAAACGTAAAAACTATATCGATGCATACAGAAACATATGCCGTACACATACTTCATAGGGTCTCCTCGTTTTTCACTCAGTAGTGTGCCCTGCACGGCTCTCTGGGACAGTAAATACGTATTTTCCCTTTCAGTCGCCTCGTGTTCCGCGGCATGGAGCTACTCCGGTTCCCTCTAGTCGGATGCTTACGTGGTTTCTCATTTTCCCCCATTTAATCACTGTCGGGCTGACCCTTTTTGCCTACATCATGTCCTTCGGCTACATGCCAAGAAGTCGCCAATGCTCCTCTAGAAGTGGGGTGCTGATTTGTCCCTCCCCCTCCACTAGCAGCATCCAGCTGTGCCCCTTTCCCTCCAAGGGTCTTCTTTTTCGTACCAATGGGGTGAGCCTAAGGAAATGCTAAATTTGCTGAGGCTTCTGAAAATCCAGGCTGTTTGCTTTTTCTTCCTTCCTTCTTCTTTTTTTTTTTTTTTTTTAATATTTTTATTTATTTTTGAGACAGAGACAGAGCGCGAGCAGGGGAGGGGCAGAGAGAGAGGGGGACACAGACTCTGAAGCAGGCTCCAGGCTTTGAGCTGTCAGCACAGAGCCCGACACGGGGGCTCGAACTCACAGACGGTGAGATCATGACCTGAGCCGAAGTCAGGCGCTTCACCGACTGAGCCACCCAGGCGCCCCCCTCTTTTTTTTTTTTTTTTTTTTTTTAAAGATTTTAAGTAATCTCTACACTCACCACAGGGCTTGAACTCACAACCAGATCAAGAGTCACTCATTCCGCTGATGGAGCCAACCAGGCGCCCCGCTTTTTCTTCCTTCTTACTTGAGAAATTATTTTCTATACCGTCTTGGGTGCAGTCATTAATTCCCAAAGAGTTTTGTGTTATTCCCACATAGTAAGCAAGGACTTTGGAGTCACCAGACTTGGGTTCAACTCTCAACCTACGTTCACTTTCCGAGTGACCTTGAGGAAGACCATCTAAGCTCTCTGAACAGTGATGGCAATATGTCCCCGTTTGAATTGCCGTGAGGGTTAAAAAAAAGGCATATCTAGGGGCGCCTGGGTGGCTCAGCTGGTTAATCGTCCGACTTTGGCTCAGGTCATGATCTCGCGGTTTGTGGGTTCGAGCCCCGCGTCGGGCTCTGTGCTGACTGCTCAGAGCCTGGAGCCTGCTTCAGATTCTGTGTGTCCCTCTCTCTCTGCCCCTCCCCTGCTCATGCTCTATCTCTCTCTGTCTCAAAAATAAATAAACATTAAAAAAATAAATAAGCCGTATCTAAAAGTATTTAGCACCAGGCCTTGTACCTAATCAAACTCTCCCTGAAATAGAACACCTGTTGTCACCTGGTCCCATGCTGATGTCAGCATACCCCACCGTACCGTCATCTGACTCCACCCTGTGTTTATTTCACTCACTCAGTAACCAGTCTTTACTGAGGCCCTACTATGTTCCTATTCACCAGGGTAGGCCCCGGGGCTTCTGTGGGGAATGAGGCAGGCGTGGTCCTAGCCTAAGCAGAGCTAAAAACCTGTCGGTTGATTCCAGCACGGCCAACAGCTTCTGCTCTTTTCCTTCTCAGGGTCCCCTCCTAACCGCAAGCGTCCTGCTAACGAGAAGGCTACCGATGACTATCACTATGAGAAGTTCAAGAAGATGAACAGACGCTACTAAGGGTAGCAAAAGGGAGAAGTGCAGGATGGACGTAAACAGCACTGTCCCCTCCCTAACCCCTTGACAGACGGCTTCCCAGACAGAGGTGGACAGAAGTTTATTTGCTACCAGACAGTTCCCCAAACTGATCTCCACTGGTCCTGCCACTTAGCTGCTGGATTTTCTGGGCACTGCGTTTGTGACCTTTGAAACAAGACAATGTGGAGTTTTCCTGTTTGGGGGCAAACTCCGTTCTTGTGTGAGCATTATAAAATCTTGTTCGTAAATCTATTGACTTTCTCTGAATATTTGCCCTGGGTCGGGAAGAAACAGCGGTGTTCGAAGCAAGAGAACACCCTTTCGCTCGTGCTACTATTATAATATATACGCAATCGTGTCTTGTACTTTCAAATTCCTGGAGGTCGGGAATGCGCCCTTCACCGTGTGTAGTGGGTCCAGCTCACAGCAGAAAAGTCTAGGATGGAATCAAAGGGACACTGGTATTTTCTGACTTTTACAAAGTTACCGGTTTCTTTTCATTAAGAAAGAAAAAAAATTTCTATCACTTTCAGCACTTAAGTATTAAATATGAAATGAATCCAACCATACTATTCGTACTGTGTCTCCTTATACCAACCCCAGGTAATGTGTTGAGAGCCTGTGGGTTGGGCAGCGCAAATGCAAAACTCAAGTTACTAAGAGAGACTGTCTCATTTAATTTAAAGATGTAGGGGCGCCTGGGCGGCCCAGTCGGTTTGGCACCCGACTCTTGGTTTCGGCTCGGGTTGTGATCCCAAGGTCATGGGATCAAGCCCTGTGTCGGGCTCGGCACTGAATGTGGAGCCTGCTTGGGACTGACTCTCTCTCTCTCTCTCTCTCTCTCTCTCTCTCTCAAAAAAAAAAAAAAAAAAAAAAGTAGGCTTCAACCTGCCAGCTCTCGGGTACAGTGCCCCCGTGCTGTCATTTTCCTGAGGCACTGACACATGTTGAGATGAGAAAAGGGCAGGTGGGTTGACTTCTGGGCTGACTCATTGTAGGTGTTGCAGCTAGAGGAGTTTGCCTTTGGAGTCCAAGCTCAGCCCTGCTTATATCCTTCAGGCCCCGAGCCTGTTATATCCTTCGACAATCTCTCTCGGAGCCTGTTTTCTCATCTGTAAAATGGAGATCGTTTTTCATTTTTATTTTTTTCCCTCCACTAAAATGCATGGTAGTGAAGGCAGGAATCACCTATGCCTTGTTTTTGTTTTTGTTTTTGTTTTCCCTTGAATTCCCAGGGTCTAGTCCATAACCCAACACATTGGCAATCCTCAACCCTATGAATGAATGAGTGAATGAGTGGAAGAATCCTTAGTCATCATGTTGATAGTATGTATCCTTCATATGATGCCATAAAAGTAGCACTCTACCCATGTAACGTTTCCTCCTCAACGCTCATAACCACAGTCTAATCAAAAGAAAAACATCAAATTCCAATAGTGGGCCATCCTCTGAAAGATTTGACCAAGTACTCCCCAAAACTGTCAAGGTCGTCAAAACCAAGGAGAGCTTGAGAAACAGTCTTAGCCAAGAGGAGCCTAAGGAGACATGAAAACTAAATATAACGTGGTATCTTGGGACAGGATCCTAGATCAGATACAGGGCATTCGGTAAAAACTAAGGAAACGCTTTAGTTCTATCAATATAGGTTCGCTAATCTTAACAAATGTTAACACGTTAATATGTTAATACGGGAAATTATGTGGGAGGATATATAGGACCTCTCTGTACTATCTTCTCAATTTTTCTGTAGATCTAAAATTATTCCCCACCGCCCCCCCCAATTTTTTTTTTTTTTTTCGTGGACTCCAGCGGCCTCCGTCTTTCACCTCCCGGAAGCAAGAAAGCGCCCCGCCCCGCACAAAGATGGTGGCCACAGCGGCGCGAGGAGACCCGCCCCGCACAAAGATGGCGGCCGCGCCCGGGAGGAACCGGAAGCGCGGTCTGGCAGCGGCGCGGGTCCGGGGCAAGCGCGAGAACGCGCGGGCGGCGCGGGTCCGGGCATGAAGCTGGGCCGGGCCGCGCTGGGCCTGCTGCTGCTGGCGCCTTTGGCGGTGCGGGCGGTGGAGCCCATCAGCCTGGGACTGGCCCTGGCCGGCGTCCTCACCGGCTACATTTACCCGCGCCTCTATTGCCTCTTCGCGGAGTGCTGCGGCCAGAAGCGGAGCCTCAGCAGGGAGGGTAGGACGGGGGGCGGGGGCGGGGGCGGGCCCGGGGCCCGAAGCCGGAGCGGCCCGGGCGGGGTGGCGCCGGGCTCCCGGCCACGACCACGACCACGACGGACCGGGGTTGGTCGGAGACCCGAGCAGGCGAGCTGCGGCCCGGGCCGCTTCCTCCGCCGAGAGTTTCGCTCCTTCCTGGAGGGGCGGTGGGAGCTCGGCCTGCCGATCCGCAGCCCTTTCCGGCCGGGCGGTGCCCGGGGAGGGGCAGAGCTGGGGCGAGGGGCGCAGGGAATGGGCAGGGCTAGCAGGGGGAGGGCCTCGAGCCCTCCCGCCCTCCCCCTCCCCGCCCCGGCCACCCCCGGGGGCCCGGTGCTGACGTACCTCCGCGTTTCACAAGGTGCTCCGAGAGCTGAGCTGGCCTTGCTGGCTTTCACGGGCGCCTGTAACCCTGGGCTAGATTTCGCCAGACACACGGACACCCCGTCCCTGATCGGCTTTGTTTTTCCCAGCGCTGCAGAAGGATCTGGACAGCAAGCTCTTTGGACAGCATCTTGCAAAGAAGGTCATCCTAAATGCTGTGTCTGGCTTCATAAGCAACCCGAAGCCGAAGAAACCTCTCACGCTCTCTCTGCACGGGTGGACGGGCACCGGCAAAAATTTCGTTAGCAAGATCATCGCGGAGAATATTTACGAGGGTGGTCTGAACAGTGACTATGTCCACCTGTTTGTGGCCACACTGCACTTCCCACACGCCTCCAACATCACCCTGTATAAGGCAAGAGCGGAATTTTGGAATCCTTCCTGGATGATGCTGGGTTTCCGGGGTTTCTTTGCTGTGGGGTGGAACGCGGGAATTGCGTGTTGGAATGAATGAGCCGGGAAGACGGCTGCCTGCGCCTGTTCCCCTCTGAAAGGTGTGGAAGTTCGGGGGAGTTTGAGGTGGAGCGGTTAATACCGTCAGAGCTTTGTGACGGTTGCTGGTGAAAACAGGCTCAGTATGCTACTTATTTTAATAAGGGGAGTCGTGGGATTTTGAGATGGACGTGATCAAATCCAAGCTAAAGATCATTGCGTCTAACTCGGGTCATAAAAGAGGAAATGTTTCCAGAAAGGCCTAAGGTGGTTTAGCTAAAGTGTCGCAAACTGCTTTTACGGTTTAACTCGCTGGTAAACAGCCTGGACTTTGGCAACAGACACGCCTAGATGTGAGTCCTAATTCTCCCACCTGCCAGCTGTGTAGTCTCGGGACTGTCCCCTGAGCTGAGACCCAGGTTCTTCTCTGTAAGGCGTGGTTGTGAGAAATCCCTGAGCTCTGTCGAGCTTGTAACATGCCACCTGCCACACGAGCCTTCAGATACATGTCCACTTTTTTTTTTTTTTAATTTTTTAAATGTGTATTTATTTTTGAGACAGAGAGAGACAGAGCATGAACAGGGGAGGAGCAGAGAGAGAGGGGGACACAGAATCTGAAACGGGCTCCAGGCTCTGAGCTGTCAGCACAGAGCCCGACACGGGGCTCGAACCCACGGACCGTGAGATCGTGACCTGAGCTGAAGTCAGACGCTCAGCCAACTGAGCCACCCAGGCGCCCCTCTGCCTTCTTCAAGAAGGCTGGTGTAGGGGCGCCTGGGTGGCTCCGTCGGTTGAGCGTCTGACTTCAGCTCAGGTCACGATCTCACGGTCCGTGGGTTCGAGCCCCGTGTCGGGCTCTGTGCTGACAGCTCAGAGCCTGGAGCCCGTTTCAGATTCTGTGTCCCCCTCTCTCTCTGCTCCTCCCCTGTTCATGCTCTGTCTCTCTCTGTCTCAAAAATAAATAAACGTTAAAAAAAAAAATTTAAAAAAAAACAAAGAAGGCTGGTGTACAGAGGATACCTGTTAACATCACCATTTTTTTTTTTTAGGTCTATTTATTTATTTTGAGAGAGAGCATGCAAGAGTGGGGGAAGGGCAGAGAGAGGGGGAGAGAATCCCAAGCAGGTTCCGTGCTACCGGCGCAGAGCCCAACACGGGACTCGATCTCACGACCTGGTCCAAACTCGAGAGTCAGGCGCCTAGCCGACTGAGCCACCCAGGCGCCCCTAACACCGCCATTTTAATGACAGGGACCAGCAACTCAATGACACAGCATCATCATGATCTCTCACAGCACAGGAGTTCTAACCAACCTGGGGCTTTGGAACGAGGCAGGGCACAGCTCAGATCCCAGCTCTCCCACATCCTAATTTTATAATCTTGGGCGAGATGACGAAGCTGTATGCCTCAGTTTCCCGATCTGTGAAACGGGTATGATCGTGCCCCCTGCACGGAGGTGTGGGGAGGAAGCAAAGAGCTTGTGTGTGTAAAGTTCTGAGCACAGTGCCGAGCACACAGTAAACGCTCTGTGAGTGCGGCCGTTGTAGCACTAAGGCTCGTGCCGGTTGTTTTCCGTTGCACCTGCTGAGAACTTCGCCTTGGCTTCTCCCCTCTGTAATTCAGGATCAGTTACAGTTGTGGATTCGTGGCAACGTGAGCACCTGTGCAAGGTCCATCTTCATATTTGATGAAATGGATAAGATGCACGCTGGCCTCATAGATGCCATCAAGCCTTTCCTCGACTATTATGACCACGTGGATGGGGTCTCCTACCAGAAAGCCATCTTCATATTTCTCAGGTAAGGCCAGGGCTGGGACACGATTGAAGCACCCCGGCCGCGAGTCCGTGGGCTCCGGGATAGAAGCCGGTCCTCACTCACGGGAATTCTGTTGCAGCAACGCGGGGGCAGAAAGGATCACAGACGTGGCTTTAGATTTCTGGAGAAGCGGAAAGCAGAGGGAAGAGATCAAGCTCAAAGACATGGAACCGGCCTTGTCTGTGTCGGCCTTCAACAACAAGAACAGTAAGTGCGGCCAGGCCAGCCGGTACTGACCCCTCCCGTGCGTGATCCTGCGTCCCGAAGTCTTAGATTGTCAGCCTCACCGTCGCCTGGGAGCTGGCTCGAAATGCAAATTCTCAGTCCCTTCCCCAGACCTTCCGAGTCAGGATTTCTGAGCGGAGGCCGTGTGAAACTCCAGGTGACTCTCATACGCTCTCCCGTTGGCCGAGTGCTCTTTTAAAGAGAGAGGGACATTCTTGATCTTCGAGGTCTTCAAGATTGGTTCCCTGTTTTCTTTAGTTTAATCATTTTCCTTGGTAGAAGAAAAGCAGGTGGTTGAGCAGGGAAGGCCGCTGTGGGCGGCCAGAGAGGACCAGAGAGGACTGGTCCGGTCCCTCTTTCTGTGTGTTGCTCCAGAACTGGGAGGTTCTGTGCACGAGCATAAGGGCCGAATAGCGGGTGGGCCCGCGTTCTGCACTCCACCTGCCCATTTCCTTTATCTTCACGGTGACCTCGTGGGGTAGAAACTGTCATCCTCCTCATTTTATAGATGAGGAAACAGGCTCAAAAGAGAGCCGCTTGCCCAAGGCGCACAGCCTGCTCAGTGGCTCTGATTGCAGAGCCTGATCTTTTCGCTACCAAGTTCACGGCTTTTCCAGTGACCCCACACACCTTTGACCTTGAACCCTCAGAGGTGGGAAGTCCCCATGATGCAGAATGACTCACCGGGTAACCTGTGAGCCATGCGGGTGGACTGTTGCCATTTGAGCCTGCTCTGTTCGGGTTCCTTCTTGAGCTTAGAGAGCAGAAGTTCTTTGAAACAAGAAGTCGATATTGCTGCAGAGATACTTGGACAGTATGGGGTGTTCATGTCCATTTGTGTAGCTGGAATATTACTGATGGAAGACAGGATATTTTGTAACACGTTCACTGGTTCTCTGGCGAGCCAAACAGTATGAGCACTCGCAGCAGATGCCTTCGCCTAAACGCTTCAGCAAGATGAGGCCAGTTGCCTAGAACCACATTGCGGGAGGTTACAAAGGGTCCCAGAGTATAAGCTTCAGGATGAGGCGGACCTAGCTCAGCCATTTACTGACTGTGGCCTCAGGCAGATGGCTGAACTCATTCATTCATTCATTCATTCAGCAAATACTGAGCTCCTACTAGGTGGCAGGCACGGGTCCCAGAACTGGGGATGCAACAGCGAACAAAGACAAATCCTTATCCTCATGGAGTTTTATATCCTAGTGATAATACACCAGGAAATGTGTCAGATGATGGGATATCTGTTATCTGTATAGAGGCAGAGATGTATCTTCCTTTCCATCCCCAACAGGTAAAAAGTTAAGTCCATAAAGAGGGCTTGGGGGTGCTGGAATGAGGATGGGTGGTGGTTTTACTAGAGTGGTCAAGGACGGCTCACTGTGAGGGTGACATTTGAGCTGACCCGAGGACTGCGGGAGTGAGCCATGTGGGCACCACAGGGAACAGCATTCCATCAGAGGGAACAGCACACGCAAGGGCACTGAGGTGGGGGTGTGCCCAGGGTCACTGTGGCAGTCCAGGATGAATAAGGGAGAAAAGGGGGTCGGATAAGAGGCAAGTCTTGGCACTGGGGGTGCTGGTCACAAAAGGCCAGGGTCGGGGGGGGCCTCGGGCAGGCCTTGGGTTTGACTCCCAGTGAAGGAGGGAGCTGCTGGAGTGTTTTGAGCAGTGACGTGACCAGACTTAGTTTATCAGGACCACGCTGGCCACTGGGTGGAGCATAGACTAAAGGCAGTGGGGGCAGGGACCCCAGGCGGGAGCTGTGGCCTGGACCCGCGTGCTAGCAGTGAGCCGAGTGGGGTGACATGCTGTGATT
This sequence comes from Panthera tigris, assembly GCF_018350195.1. Classification (NCBI taxonomy): domain Eukaryota; kingdom Metazoa; phylum Chordata; class Mammalia; order Carnivora; family Felidae; genus Panthera; species Panthera tigris. The sequence goes on along the minus strand of NC_056672.1, from coordinate 87,346,259 downwards.
AGGATGCGTGTTGAAGGTCGAAACCCTCAGAAGGTGGAATAAGATTTCCTAAAGGATTGGTGTGGGAATGAGAGAGCCCCAAATCAAGGGTCCGGCTTGAGCCATGAGACGGGTGGTCATGCCCCTTAGGGGGACAGGCCGTGGAGTCGCAGGTTTGTGGGGCCGGGTGGGAGACGGGCGTGGACAGTGAGCAGGGCGCCCCTGCGGAGATGCAGAGCCGATGGCTGGCCGGTCCAGTGGGGTTCCAGCGGGGCGCTCAGGCTGAGGGGACCCACTGGGGAGTGGTCTGTAGATGGTTTTGAAAGAGACTGAGGTCATTGTTCCGCCAGAATGCTCTGGCTGTGGTCAGGTTCTAGTCCGGGCTCCGCCCAGACGTCACCTCCTCAGCCCGGCCTCGTCGGCCCACAATGGCAGAGTAGCCTGTCCTCCGTGCTCACTCGCCCCATCTCGGTGCTCACAGCACCACCCCCCCGGCACTATCTGAAATCGTCCGGTTGCTGGCTTGTGGGGCCGTGAACCCCTGAGGGCACTGGCCCTGTCTGCTGGCTCTGGGCTCTCCCGGGGACCCAGAGCTTGCCTGTCCGCAGAGAGGGCCTTCAGGAAATGAGCTGTCCCACCCTGCTCGGCCATTGGTTTTGTTCTTTCCCACGGCCAGACTCCACCCCATCCAGGCACTGAGGTCTTTCCTGAGCACCAGGCGTGTGCAAAGCACTGCTGGGAAAGGAAAGCATACAGTCCGGTTGTGGCACTGGGCGTTACGATGAGAAACACGTATTTGGCCTTTGTCTCTGCTTCTGGCCCAGATCTCCTGAAAACACTTGGAACTTCCTAAGTAATAAAGGTGTCTTGATATTCATAACAAACCCCGGTCAACCACATCTGAGTTTGCGTTAATGAGGGGACTTTTGGGAAGCACCTAAAGGGCACGGGGCTGGCTTCCAGGGGAACCAACCGTGTGACTGGAGGGTTGGAACTTTCAGTCCCACCCCCTGATGCCGGGGAACCAGAGGGGGCAGGGGCTGGAGGTGGAATCCGTTGCCAGCAGCCAGTGAATTAATCAGTTGTGCCCATGTAACGAAGCCTCCATAAAAACCTGGCAGGTTGGGGTTCGGAGAGCTTCCAGGGTGAACACATGGAGATCTGGGAGGGGCCTTCTGCCCCTCCTGTCCCTTCTGCCTCTTCCTGTCCCTCCCTGTCTCTCCTGTCATCTGGCTGTTCGGGAGTTAGGTTCCTGTATTGAGCTGAAATTGTAGCTCACCCAGCCCGTGTTGGAGAATTGCTTGGGGGTGTGGGAAAAAAGCCCACACGTTGGAATTGGTGTCACAGACCAGGATTGAGGCACCAGAGTTGAGCGGCAAAGCGGAAGGGAAACGGGTCACTTGGAGGAGTGCGGGGTGTGACCCAGCGGGTGCCGCATGGTCAGGAGGGGGTGCGTGTGTGCTGGGCCCTCCCGGGAGTCCAGGAGGGGACGTGCGTGGGTCACAGGGCGGGTGCAGGCCCCGCACTCGCCCTGGGTGAAAACACACAGCAAAGTCTGTGCCCTGCGGCCGCAACAGGGCACCGTCTTCACACTGTATCGCTCTGAGGGTTCCAGTTCTCGGTCCCCAGATGCGCCGTGTGGTCTGGACATGCGGGCAGTGGTGGTAGGTTTCTGTCCTGTTGTCGATCCAGCCGCTGAAAGTCCAGTGAATCCCAAGTTCCCCAAGTAGGGGAGTGGCTGGTCCTCTCCTGGGACTCTTCTCCCCTTGTGCTTTCTCTGAAACCCTGCCAGCCTGGGAACCATGTCCCTCCGCGCTCCGCTCTGCCTCTCAGCTTGTTGCCGGCACCCTGGGCTGGCGGGCCTCTCTCCCGCTTCAGATCTGTCAGCCCATCGGAGAGGCCTCCCCTGAGCCCGAGGCTAAGGTGCCCCGTCACCCCTGCTTTGCTTTCGTGGAGGCATCACCGCTCGGTCTCGCCCGTGGGCACACCCCCGGGTTACATCTGCCCCCGTGGACCACAGGCTCCGCCTCCGGGTGCGGCACCCCTTGGACGCCCGGCGGATGTGTGTCGGATGGCTGGGTGGGCAGGGGGACGATGGATGAACAGCACCTTTTTCTTTTTCCCAGGTGGCTTCTGGCATAGCAGCTTAATTGACCGAAATCTCATTGATTATTTTGTTCCCTTCCTCCCCCTGGAATACAAACACCTAAAAATGTGCATCAGAGTTGAAATGCAGTCCCGAGGCTTTGAAATCGATGAGGACATTGTAACCAAAGTGGCTGAGGAGATGACATTTTTCCCCAAAGAGGAGAGAGTTTTCTCCGACAAAGGCTGCAAAACTGTGTTCACCAAGTTAGATTACTACTACGACGACTGACTGCTTCGAGTTGGAGGAGAAGGAACTCGGCACTTGGCTCCGTGCCCTGGAGGAGGACAGAGCAGATGCTTCCTGCTGGACCGAACGGGAACCTTCCTGAGCAGTTTTCATCCACCGGGGCCTCCGGGCGTCACACCCCCTACAGATCACGGACCTCGGAACAGCCCCAGAGCCTTCCGAGGAGGTGGCAGCGGCCAGCTCCCCGTCCACTCGTACGAGGGCTCATGATTTTTAAAAAAATCATGTTTTAATTTCAAGTGTTTCTGTTTCAAGGAAGGATGTCTAAGTTTTACTGAAAATGTGGTAACTTTATTTAAAATGTTTTTAACCTCATGAGAAACTTTTCAGACTCTATGTTATTGGCCTTACGTGTTTTTCGAAGTTCCCGTCACCATATCCTAGACACCGATGTCTTTACTGAAAAGAAGCCCAAGGCTGGGTCCTTGGCACACGGTCCCTAGGATGGCAGAACCGGGGACCAAGGCTGGAGCCGTGATCAGACCTGTCACAGGATGACCATCGCAAGGGGCAATGATGTGTTTGGATACAGGGAAAGTATGTAAGAGGACACACGTGGGGGGGCGCCTGGGTGCCTCAGTTAAGCGGCCGACTCTCGACTTTAGCTCAGGTCGTGATCTCGCAGTTCGTGAGTTCGAGCCCCGTGTCGGGCTCCTTGCCGACAGTGCGGAGCCTGCTTGGGATTCTCTCTCCCCGTCTCTGCCTGTCCCCTGCCCATGCTCTCTCTCAAAAATAAATTTTAAAAAATTTTTAAAAATTTAAAAAAAGGAGGACCCACTGAGGCCCCTCACAGATAAGCCTTAAGTACCCTTTCCAAGGGTTTTGATCTCGGTAACATTGTGAACATTCGCGAGAGACAGAGTTTCCTTGCAATAAAAATGTTTCCAGCTTGTCGGTTGCCATTCAGCTTTACAAAGGAAGACCCCTCCCTGTTTTCCATTCCTGAATGAGCCATATGTCGTCTGGCAAGTTTTGCCATATTTTTAAAAGCCATCCTCGTTACAGGTTTTGGTGGTTCAACGAGAATTCCCAAAACCTGTTAGGAAAGCGTAGCTGCCCCCTCCCCCACCCACCCCGATCCTGAGAACAGTATTTTTACTTATAACTACAAAGAGCTACCATTTTACAATTAAAATGGGTGTGTAATTTGCGAGTGCATCTTTAAAGGAGACAAAAGCCCGCTCGCTGTAGGTCTTTGGTGCTTCAGCCATGAACTGAGACCTAAGAGGCGCAGTGCGGGCTGGAGTGAAGGCTCACGCAGGGAATCTGGATCCGTGCGGCTCTGGCTCTTTGCTCAGCTGCACCGGGTACCGCAAAGTTGTGGGGTTCATGGAGCTCCCGACACCCAGCCGTGGGGTTCAAGTCTCGAGGCACAACCCCAGCCGAGGCACCAGGCGGGCGTACAGGGCACAGGAGACTAGACGGACCTTGGTGTTTGCAACGCGCCTGTGTGCCTGCTGGTGGGGGGAGCTCCCGTGGGGTGTGGCGCCCAAGCAGTGCTCACCGGCCCGTTTTTCTCAGGCCCAGAGGACTGGAGGGCCCCCTGCTGCCCCAGGACTCCTCTGCCTCCAGGTACCTGACCTGCACGGAGGCCCTTTAAGGGCATCCAGGCCTCTTAGGGACGGCTGCACGTGTTGGAAGGCTCTTGATGTGGATCGGAAGCTGGCCTGTTGTCCTGTCCCCAGGAGTCACAGATGGGGCTCATCATTCTAAGCCGGCAGCCCCAGCACCTGGGGGTCCCTGGCTCGGGGAACACAGGGGTCCCCCGACTTAATTTGGCAAGTTCATTCTTTGTATATGAGGCAGGACAGGCTGGAGCGGGAACCACTCTTGGCTGGAGACCAGATCCGGGAAATCCAGTCTCGGGACTTGACCACCTTCAACCGAGAGATGACGGGACTGGGTGGGATGTTGACGAAGAGGGTTTGAACTTTCTAGAAAGTCGCTGACTCATCCTCAGTCCTGGAAAGAGGATCGGCGTTAACGATTCACTGACAGACAGGAGGCCAGGTGCAGTGCGATCGAGCAGACCCTGGTTAGCTTAACTGGGGTTTCGCTGTTTACCAGTTCTGGTTTACTGATCTGAGCCCGGCCTGGTTCGAGTTCAGAGTGTCAGCACGGAGTCACGTCCCCACCCCTACCCCTCAATTTCCTTCCTATGTTAATTTCAGGAGAAAATATTTGCTAGGAATAAGTCCAGCTGTTCTTGGCATTTTCACCCGTGGAATTAGGGCGTATAACCCGTCACCGAACCCCACGTAAGTGTCTCTGTTTGGAGATACCAGCCTTTAAGGTAAATTCTGTCTGATGCAAAGACTACCCTCCGGCATGTCCAGGGTGTGCTGAGACACCCGAGTCACCCGACAGCCTTTCTCCCAGGCTCCAACTTCTCAGGGTTCCCAAAGAAACTAGGGGAAAAAAAAGTCTGCAAATAACACGTCACACGATAAAATTTAGTCTTTATTTTCTCTTCAGTAGGTCAATTCAAGTCCTCGTCTGCATCCTACACAGGGTGAGGGAGGCTGGGCTGTGGTCAACCGTGGCCTCCCTCTTCAGGTGACAAATCAGTAACTGCAGTCCAAAGGTGGCCCACACGTGTCCAGGGAGTTGCGTCACTGTCAACAGGGAAAATCTCCGTCTGTGCCTGGCCAGACGCTTGCGGGGCTAGGAAAGAGATGTCACTGGGCTCCAGTTCGAGAACACGTACTCAAAATGTGAAGCCTTAACTTGGCATTTTTAAAAGGCTAAACGTGACCCTCCAGAAGGCCCTCCGGGGTCACGAAGACATTCGTTCTAAATTGTACACATAAATTCGCTGCACGTCGTTCTTATCACGTGTCTGCGGGTGCACTGCAGTTATGACACGCACGATTCACACCGGCTGGCATCCGCCTTATTTCCCGGCGGCCAGGGCAGCCCAGCCTGGTGCTGCCATGTAGGGTGTCCTCAGATGACACCCAGGACCAGCCGCTTTACATTGACCTTGTTTGATCTGCATCCGTGACCACGTCTGACCACGCACCTCGTAACAAAAACGCAACTGTTTTTGCTAAGAGTTTCTGATCAAGGAATAGACAATTATTCCATCTCGTGTCCTTTCCCATGCTTTAAAATGAGCTGTGTCCTATACGTTTTTCTATCATCTAAGATTCGCGAGTAAAAACATTATAAAAAATATACATATCTTCGAAAACCCTAGCGTTTCTGGTGTGCGATACCTAAGGCTTCTTTGGCAACGCAGAGCCTGCAAGCTGACCACTCAGTGGCCCGTGTCGTCCACGGAGCCTGAGCACGTCCCACAGATTCCAAATGGTTCTCTGGAGTAAAGTGACAGATTGGCCCACGCGTACATTGTAACAGACAAACGTTTCACCACGGCAACCAAGGACTCAAATTCACAACTCACGGTCTCGTTCTGATCTCACCCTAGTGATGACATATGGTTGGGGACAAATCTAGTTCAGGAGAAGGGGGTACAGGGAAGGTGGGGTCGATACCAAATGACAGCAAAGGAATTCCAGGAGCCTGAGAGGCCACCTGTCCGGGTCTGCTGGAGAGGCCTCGGACGGAGACCCCGCACCGCAGGCAGGCCGGTCACCTGGCTGAGAAGGCTCGGTGTGCAGGCCCACATCGCCACCGGACCCTGTGCCTGAGGGTGCCACCGACTTTAACTGAAAATACTTCAAGCCAGTGGACACTCTCTGTGCAAAGGAACAGAGCAGGTTCTTAGCAGGTGCAAACCAAAAGCTCCCCGAATTGCGCAGGGGCCCTGGGACTCCTTGAGTTAGAGCAGCAGCTTCTAGAGCACCTGGAGCAGGTGCTGGGGGAGGGGGAGGGGCGGGGGGGGGGGGAAGGGGAGGTCTCACGCACACAGCTGTTTGCAAGGCACTTCCGTCAAGGTCAGTAAGTGAGGGGAGGGATTTTAAAAGTTCACCTTCCACCGCAGTTGACAGATGGACTGCCGTCTGGTCCAAACTGACAGGCGCGCTCGCCAGATCGGCGTCTTTTCAAAACTCAGCTCTTAGAAACTTCTAGATCCCTAAAATCCACAGGTGCAAATGTGCAAACCCCGAAGGAGTCTTCAAAGTGCTTCCGGAAGGGCAAGGCCCTCGCTTGCTGAGCTCCCGGGGGGGCCTCTTCCCCCGCGTGGATGAGAGGTCAGTGAAAATCCAACCGTGACTGCACAGTCTTACAGCCCTTGTCTGAGTAGATTTTCTCGCCTTTGGGGAAAAACGTCATTTCCTCTGCCACCCTGGTGACAATGTCCTCATCTACGGCGGACCCGCGGGCCCTCATCTCGGCTCGGACACACATCTTCACGTGTCTGTACTCCAGGGGGAGGAAGGGGATAAAGTAGTCGATGAGGTTTCTGTCTATCAGCCCGCTGCGCCACAGGCCACCTGCAAAGCAAGACACAGCTGGGTCCCCCCCGTCTCCGTCACTGTCACCTGGCCCAGCTCACTGCTCCTACGGGGCCCATGTGGTTATCCCGACCCGCGGTACGTCCTTCGTGTCTTTACCCGTCGAGATTCTCTTGTCATCAAGGTGGGACAAGCCTGACAGAGGCACCGGTCGGCCACCCCCTGCTAACTGGCTTCTATTACAGGAGGCCCCAAGGAAAAGTCCCTACTTCACGGATTCGGTGGCTTCGTGGAAGGCTTGAAGAAAGAGGAGGCTGTGCTGGCAGGGTCACGGGGAGCCTGGGGGACTCACTGTGTTTATTGTTGAAGACTCCGACGGACAGCACGGGTTCCAGGTCCTTCAGCTGGATGTCCTCCCTCTTTCTTCCTGCCCGCCAGAAGTCAAGGGCGGTCTTAGTTATGAGGTCCCCACCGGCATTGCTGCACGTGCCAAAGCAGAGTAAAATCACACGTTAAGATTCTGGGTCTAAATCAAGCAACATGTATGCTCTGAGGCTTAAACTTTTTTTTTTTTTTTTTTTTTTAAGTTTTTTACTTGAGACAGAGAGAGACGGAGAACAAGAGAGGGAGGGGCAGAGAGAGTGAGGGAGACCCAGAATCCGAAGCGGGCTCCAGGCTCCGAGCTGTCAGCACAGAGCCCGATGCGGGGCGCGGGCCCACAAACCCTGTGACCGTGACCTGAGCCGAACTCGGATGCTCAACCGACTGAGCCACCCAGGCGCGCCCCCCCCCCCCCCCCGGGCTGACTTTTTACCCTCAGAGACACGTGCAGGTAATGAAATTGCCTGTTATCAGCAATAATTTCATTCATTTTTCTCCCACCCACAGCTGCCATGCTGAGAGTAGCAACCCCAAAGTAACAGAAGTCACCAATTCACTTTTGCCAGGCACCTCTGTCCCTCGGCAACAGAATCCCGATGGTTGCCGGGACCTCCTTCTAGCACTAGGAGAAAGAACGGCTTGCGGGGCCCCCGAGAAATCCCCTCCCGCTCACCTGAGAAACATGAAAATGGCCTTCCGGTAAGACACGCCATCAACCTGCTCGTAGTAGTCTAGAAACGGCTTGATCGCGTCGATGACCCCGGGGTGCAATTTGTCCATCTCGTCAAATATGAACACGGAGCTGGCACACGCACTCACGTTACCCCGGATCCATCCCTGTAACTGGTCCTGGACCAGCCATAAAAGAAACAGAAGCTCAGAGGATGTGCCTGGAGAGGCACACGTGCGACCCTGTTCCTCAGGCTCCGAACGATGAAAAATCAGAGCTCTCTGGGATTCGACAAAGAGCTCTTGGAAACTGCCTCCCAACCGACAGCTTTTCCACAACTTTGTCTATAAAAAGTCGAAACTGGCAGATAGGTGCTAGGGTGTCAAGCCGTTTTTTTTTCCCTAACTCAAATGACGTGCCGGAGAGGACTTTCTAAAGGTACAAGAGGGGCCAAAGGCATGAAGAGTCATCAGTTCGCTGTTAACCCATCATTTCCACTCACTGTGAACTGAAACCTCAAGTTAATTTCACCAGACATACTGGGGAACAAGAAACTGCACTGAGGTTGGCACAGTGCCCCAAACCAATGCCTCGTACCGACGCGGCGAACGAAGGCAGTGGCGCTCCCCAGAAAGCACGTGTTCCTGAAACAAAGATACCCAAGCAATAAACCCTCAACCCCCAGACACGAAAGGCTCCAGAGGCACCCTCACCCCATCACTGGATTCCTAGAGATACAACTCTTTATCCAAGGATTTGGAAAACGAAAATCCCTTCTTATTCTTTCTTTTTGGCAAGCTTCCCTGTCTCACGAACACCCACTTTCAATTCCTTGTCCCGATCAGTTTCTGTTTCTTCTGTAGGCCCCCACCTAACAGTAAGACGATTAACCTTTACAAGGACGACATTGATTTAAATGAGAACCCTACCAGACAACTTATAAATTAAATGCAGGAAGAGTATCTCAAAAGAAAAAGTTATCTCTTAGGATTCAGTTCTTCGCAGCTTTCGTGTGAAGAAAGAAAAGCAACACCAAGGATTTGGATGGGAGGCACAAAGGGAACAGAAGCTGGGGCAGGGAACCCTCCAGTCTACAGCGCTAAACACAGAGTGCTCAATGCACATGCTGCATCACAGGGGAGACTTAAATGAAGCTGTGTCCAAACACATCGTCTGAGACCTGCTCCGCTCCACCAAGGGCTGGGACGGGAATGCCGAACACGCTGGGTCACTGCAGAACGTGGCTAGTGGGAGTTTGGAGAGCTGAGTTCAAGCGTGTGATTTGCCACAAGGCCAGAAAGACTGTAAGGAGCAGGTCCCCTGGCCTCTCTTGGCTCCACCTTTTAATGTAAATAAACGTCACCTGTCCCACTGTATTATTTTGGAACCAAACGAGGAAAAGAAGTGGTGGGAGAGCTCGGCCAACAGCAAAGGGTTACCGTGGGCGAGTGTGCCTTAACTCAGCGGGACCCCGGGCTACTCCAAAGCCAAGAGAGGCAGCAGAGGCCAGAGTTAGTGAAGGTCGCCCCGACCAGAGTGGCCGGTGGACAGGGTAACGGGATTCTCTTGCCTGGTACAGTTTTATGTGCTGCTCGTGAGGGAAGTGCAGAGTCGAGACAAACAGGTGGACAAAGTTACTCTTCAGGCCTTTCGAGTGAAGATTTTCAGCCACAATTTGGCTGACAAAATTCTTGCCCGTGCCAGCCCAGCCGTGTAAGGACAGAGTCAGCGGTTTCTTGGGGTTTTTATTGTTCTTGAAGCCAGTCAGCGCCTTGAGAATCACCTCTGTGGCCAGATGCTGCCCAAACAGCTTCTCCTCTAATTCCAGCTTGAGGGCTGCAGGAGCCAGCCGGAGAACAGAGAGAAAAATATACATTAAACAGGCACCAGAAAAGCAGCGCTTTCCCCAGCTGGCCAAAGCGAGAGGCACCTATTAGCAAGCGGTCCGGCAGGGTGTCTGCCAAACCCCAGGGCTGGCCCGGAGCACAGCCTCGGGTTGCAGAGCCACACGATGCCACTTCCAAGGAAATGCGCTAGATGGATGTCCTGCTTAACACTCCAGCGTCTGATAAGGAAGCTGAACGTGTTCGTTCGTCCAAGGATTAGCCCTCTCTGGACTGCGCTGCGTGCTATTCCCCAGCTACCCCTGCTGAAGTGTAAGAAAACCCGGGGCCAAACGTGGGCTTTCTGGGCAGCCGCTGCACACGCTGCACATCTGAAAACTACTTAATGGGGCAAAGGGCTGAGCACGCTGCTTCCAGCTTCTTTCTGTACTCCCAGGGAATCCGAGGCATTTAAGAAGGAACTTAGGCAGAGCCCCCACGGTCTGCAGACTGTCTCAGCAGGCACGGCTTGCAGGGCGGGAGTCCGGACCGAGGCCCCGTCCGTCCTCCCTCCCGCCCCAGCTCAGGGTGAGCGCCGCGCCCCTCGCGGGCGGACCCGCCCTACCGGACGCGTTGAGCCGCTGCTCCTCGCGGCAGCACTCGGCGAAGCGGCAGTACAGGTCCGTGTAGGACAGGTAGCCGGTGAGGGCGGACGCGGCCCCGAGGGCGATGCCCACGCTGATGGGCTCGATCGCCGCCACCACGTGAGCCGCCAGCAGCGGCCCCAGCGCCGCCGCACGGCCGAGCCCCGCCGCCCGCGGCATCGCCCCGCTCACAGTCCGCCAACCTCTGCACCGCGCTCCCAGGCCGCGAAGCCGCGGCCGGACTTCCGGCTGCGTCACTTCCGCCCCGCAGGCCCGCCTCTCCCTCGGGACGGCCATATTGGCGGGGACTGGGGAATCTGTGTCGCCATCTTTGTGCGTGGCGCGAGAGGCGTCCCGGGGCTGGCCTCTCGCGACCCCCTCGCCTGCTTCTTCTCGTTTCCAGCCCCCACCCTTGGCTTTGTCATCCCTTCCCCTGGAGCTGTCATGAGCGTCTCCCATGTCGGCCCACCACCTGCCTTCCTGAAACAGCTGCTCTGCGCCCCGGAGGTCCAGGCCCGGGCCGGGAGGCACCAAGACCGAGGCGCACAATCAAACCAGAAACCCGTCCGGTCGTTCAGCAGGCGACAAGGCAGGCCCTTTGCTGGCTGCTGGGAAGACAACAGTGAAGGAGAGGGAGTTGGCTCTGACCCTCTCCGGTGTCCAGGCTATTGGGCAAGAGCCCGTACTGGGCGGTGGGAGAAACACAAGGGCCGTGGAGCAGGGAAAGCTTCTGTCTAAACGGAGAACGAAAGGAGTTAGCCCCGCAACAAGTGAGGAGTGGAACCTTCACCCAGAGGAACAGAAACTGCAGTTTGGAGAAGTGTTTCACACGGTGGAGGCTGGTGACAATGAGGGGGCAGAGCCAGGTGGAGACTGGCATGGGAAGACCTCCAGGGCTGTAAGGAGGCTGGCTTCTAGTCTGGGGGGGGGGGGCATAGGGAGCCACGGAAGGTTTTACACAAGGAGCAGCATGGTCAGAACAGAGATCACTGTGGTTGTTGGGTTCAGTGAGGAGGTTGGTCCAGGTAATCCTGGCCCAGACTTGGCTGAAATTGGTTGAGTTTACCCATCAGCCAACCTATCAACAAATATTTAGTGAACACTGGTGCCGTGTCAGATTCGGTGCCATATGCTGGGGGTACAGCAGGTATCCGGGCTGACGGAGCCCCTGTCCTCACAGAGCTCTCGGTCTAGGTGGGGGAGACGGAGGGGCAACAGATGCTTTACATACCTTGAGGTTAGTGCCGTGAGGTGGGATGCACAGAGGGGGGCACCTCACCCAATCTGCAGGCTGGGGAAGGCTTTCCTCCCTAGCTCCGTTTTGACCTGAACGACGAGCAAAATTGCGACGGGGCAAGATCCCACTGAGCACGCGGGAAGAACGAAGGAGCAATATTGTCTTAAAATGTTGGTACAATAGACAGGAGATCGGGTCTTTTGCAGCCATTTAAACTTACGATGAAAAGTTTCAATGTCCGCCTAAAAATGCACAGAGGAGATAGGTGAGCAAAAGGCATGTGAAGACCCCTACCCGAAACCCTATCCTGCTCCATAGGCATTGACTCTTCATCCTTCAGGTGGACTCTGCCTTTACTAGGCCTAGTTGGTGCCTCCCTCTGGATTGGCAGCTGCTAAGAAAGGACTTCTGCGTGGATCTGGGGCTTGGTTCCCCGGCCGGACGGCCTCCTTCCTCTCCACCGTCAGCCCCTCGCTTGCCACACCTTCCCTGTCTCCCCACTCTACAATCCTGAACTGCCCTGGGGCTCTGTTCCAGACCCCTTCTGTCTCCATCCTCTCTCCCTGGGTGGGAGGCCTTGACTTTCTCCCCCAAGACCCTGCATCTGGCTGCACACTGGACACCTCCACTTGGCTATGCACCGGGCATCTCCCCATCCCTATAGTCAAACAGAAGCCTTGATTGTTTTCTCCAACATGTCCCTCCCCCACGGCCCCTGTCTCAGGAAGCGGACCCGCCATCCCCCAGTTGCTTAGACCCAAAGCTAGTGGTTGCCTTGGATTCTTTTTTCCCCCCAGTCTCCACTTCCAATCCATCAGGAGGTTGCCGACCCTGCCTCTAAAACCTGTCCAAAAGCTCTTCAGTCGCCGCCATCTTTTCGGCCACCCCCCCCCCACCCCCCACCGTCCGAGCCTCCGTCATGCATGACCACAGTAGCCCTCTGGGCAGTCCCCTGCCCCTGCACTTGTGCCCCCTGATTCACACTCCCCACGAGAGACAGGTGGTGCTCTCCCAACAAACCGGATCATCTCACTCCCGATTCAGCCTGTCAATGGCTTCCAAAAATCCTTAAGAAAAAAAAAAAAAAATCCATCCTTTTTATTCTGACCTCGAAGCCCTCTGTGATGTGCCTCTGCCTTCCTCTCAGACCTTCACCTCCCCCATACTCTTTTATTCCCAAACCCACAGCCCCTTCTGCCTCCCCACTGTCTGGTTCTCTCTGCCTGGAATCTTGCTTCAGAGTCTCTCCTGGCTGAGAACTTTCAGGCCTCAGCTTGAAGTCCACCTGCCATATCTAAAGTAACTCCACTCCCACCCCCAGTCACCTACTCTCCCTGTCACCCTGTTTGTGTCCCTGTCTGGTGTCCAACTTTCCCACTGGCCCGCGAGCTTCCGGAGGGAACTTAACTCTTGTGTTCTGTTTCTCGCAGCTCTTGGGACTGTGCCGCATACACAGTAGGAACGCAACAAATGTGTTTAATGTTCAAGGTTGCGACACTGTCCAAGAAGGTGGGCTCTGATCTGGGGTCCAGGGATGCTGCTATGGACTGAATGTTCTCATCCCCCCTAAATTTATATTCTGAATGTGATGGTATTAGGAGGAGGGGTCTTTGGGAGGTGGCTGGGCCATGAGGGTGGGACCCTTAACATTAAGTTGCTAATAACAGGGAAAACTGGGTGAGGGCTCTATGGAAACGCTCTGTACTAGCTTTGCAGGTTTTCTGTAAATCTAAACTAAAAGGTTTCTTTTGTTTACAAAAAGCAGTCCCGTCTGTGCTGCGTCTGACCCTCAGTGATACTGTAAAATCCATAATCACACAAGCTTTAATTCTTCTAAACTGAAGTGGGTTTGTGAAAGTGTGGAAATTGCACTTGTTGGGCAGAAAGGCTCAAAAGACTGAATGCAGTGTGTGTGAATGGATAAATTATCTATTTTAAATCCGTGAAGAGGAGGGAGGATCCCAGGGGTGGGGCGTGTAGGACACAGTGGCAGGAGCTCTGGGGCCTCGATGCTCTGCCACTGTCCTCGGGAAGAGAGAATCTGATTGGCCCAACCTGGGTCAGGTATCTCGACCTTGGATCAACTAACCATGGGCAGGGATGCTGTGCCAAAGTAGGCCCCCATTGGTACTATTCTATACATATCCGACATTTTGTTCCCCTAAAAAGTGAGTATTTCCTCATTTGTCTTTTGGTCCCTTATGGTGCAGTTGGCCACTGGAATCCATGGAGGGGCCTCAAAGCCGCCTCCCAAAGAACTCTCTGGGGGGTCAAGACACATTGGAACCCAGGAGTGGACATAGCTGAGCCCCAACAGTTGTCCCCCAACTGTGTAATGATCCTGACACTGCTTTGCACTCCATTCCTGCTCTTTTAAGAAAGTTAAATTTTTTTTAATGTTTATTTATTTTTGAGAGAGACAGAAAGGGAGAGAGAGAGAGAGACAGCATGAGCGGGGGAGGGGCAGAGAGAGGGAGACACAGAATCGGAAGCAGGCTCCAGGCTCTGAGCTATCAGCACAAAGCCCCACTCTAGGCTCGAACTCATGGACCGCGAGATCATGACCCGAGCTGAAGTCGTACGCCTAACAGACTGAACCACCCAGGTGCCCGAAGAATGTTAAAAAATTTTAATAAAACAATTTATATATTTCAAATTGGCAAAAATGTACTATCATTTAGAGTATCTTAGGATACATTGCCTTAGAATGGGAACTCCCAGTACTCTGAATTCCGCAAGACATAGCTAGAAACTTTGTTTCTATAGAAAAGGAGGACTGTTTAAGTCAGATCAGAGGGAAGGTAGTGGAGGCCTATGTTTCTTTTTTATTAATTGCTGTGATACTGGCTGCGATACTATTCCTTTCATATTCATTTCTGTTACAAATCTTACAAAGGGGAGTGCTTCTGGGTATTTAGATCCACATTCTATCTTAAGGGTGTATGTTGGGTTTTCATAAATTGTCCAAGGCTGTGGGGGCTGCTGTCTTGTGTCACTGTCACTGGAAGCCTGGTGCCTTCCTCACCCTCCACCCAATCCCCTGGCCCTCATTCTGCACCATTCTCTTTACTCTTTCTATCATCGCTCTGTTGGAGCATTGCTTACAATGTTTACATTGTTGATCAAAAACACTCAAAGCCACCAGCTTGACTCCTCGAGGCTGTCATAAATGCAAAGAGCAACGAGAAAAGTCTTGGAAGGGTGATTCTGGTGCAGACAGGGCTCAGCCCTCTGGTGTCGCGGCTGGTTGAGATTTTCAGGACCAGAGACAGCACCCCACTCCCCACCCCCAACCACACCTGTTTCCCAGGAAGCCTTGGGTTTGACCTTAAGGAGAGACCTGATTGACTAGGAAACTGGAAGGCTGGGAAGACCTGGGGAGGAAAGCACTAGAGGGTGCTAGTGAGCTACTGGTCTGAAGACTGATATCTGTTCAAATTTTGACTCTATCACTTACTACCTTCTGCAACCTTCAGAAGGTCACAAAATTAACGACAACAAAAAAATTTTCAAAATCTTAGATTACTTAAAATGCCAGGATGCCTGGGTGGCTCAGTCAGTCAAGCGCCGGACTTCAGCTCAGGTCATGATCTCACGGTTTGTGGGTTCGAGCCCCATGTCGGGCTCTGTGCTGACGGCTCAGAGCCTGGAGCCTGCTTTGGATTCCGTGTCTCCCTCTCTCTCTCTGAACCTCCCTCCCTCACACTCTGTCACTCTCTCTCTCTCTCTCTCTCCCAAAAATAAATAAACATTAAAAAGAAAGCCAATTGTTGGGGCACCTGGTGGCTCAGTTGGTTAAGTGTCCAACTTCAGTTCAGGTCTCGATTCAGGTCATGATCTCACAGTTCCCGGTTCGAGCCCGGGGTCGGGCTCTGTGCTAACAGCTCAGAGCCTGGAGTCTGCTTCGGATTCTGTGTGTCCCTCTCTCTCTCTGCCCCTGCCCCGCTCATGTTCTATCTTTCTCTCTCTCTCTCTCTCTCTCAACAATAAAAATAGACACTAGAAAAAAAATTTTTATGCCAATTATTTGCACTGAGCCCTGTTCTCATCCAAGTTTTTTTAGTGTCTATATTATACAGAGGTGCACTCCTGGGGTTTCCAGTGTTTGATGTTCTCCTCTCGTTTGTTATTCTGCATACGATGATACCCAGTTTGTTTCTATGAAATCTTACAGCTATATAATATTACATATGCTTTTAAACAGCTCTGTTGAGCTCGAGTTGACATACAACCAAGGGCACATATTCAAAGTGTACACTTTGATACGTTTTAACACATGCACACGCCCACGAAACCATCGCCATGATCAAGACAGGGAACATCATCCCAAAAGATCCCTCTTGTCATTTTGTCATCCTTCCCTCTCATCTCCACCCCCCCATTCCCCCCCCCCCTACCAGCCACGGGTTTGCCTTCTATCCCTGTAGATTAGTATGCTTTGTTTTTTTTTTAATTTTTTTTAACGTTTTTTATTTATTTTTGAGACAGAGAGAGACAGAGCATGAACGGGGGAGGGGCAGAGAGAGAGGGAGACACAGAATCGGAAGCAGGCTCCGGGCTCTGAGCCATCAGCCCAGAGCCCGACGCGGGGCTCGAACTCACGGACCGCGAGACCGTGACACGAGCCGAAGTCGGCCGCTCAACCGACTGAGCCACCCAGGCGCCCCTAGTATGCTTTTTATAGAATGTTGCATGTTTTAGAAATGACATTATGTATTATTTTATTTGTTGCATGCTCATAAATGCCAGGCTCTGGGTGCATTAAGTCATTATCCAATTTAATTCTAAAGCAACGCTGTGAAACAGCAGTGGAAATCTCCATTTTACAGGCGGAGAAGTTGAGAGGTTTAACTAACGTGCCCGAGGAGCTCACTTCAGGAACAGAAAGTGGTGGAACCAGGACGGACACTCGGGCCCTTTCAAGGCCTCCCTTCCCCCCACCGCCAAGCTCCCACCCGCTGACCTGTCGCTCTCCCTCCTTCACCAAGCAGGAGACAAAGTGCCTGGATTCAAATTCTGCCTCTGCTATGACCGTGTGTGTATGACCCTGGGCGGGTCACACAACCTCTCCGGGCCCCGGGGTTCCTCATTTGTAGAATGTTTGTAACAATAGTCTCTGCCTTATAGGGTCGCCCTGCGGGTCACTTGAGATGATGTCGGGGGCACCTTACTTAGCAGAGGGCTCGGGCAGGATGACTGAACGCGCAGCCAGGGTGTGGGGTGGGTGCAGCGAGACAGACGTGCAGTGCATCATGGGAACCTGGGAGGAAGGAAGGGGGCGTTGGCGTGGGAACCAAGACTTCTGGAAAGGTGTCTCCTTGAACCCCTGGACCATTATTGCCTGTTCTACTCGTGTTGGAAATGCACCCATCCATCTTCTAGGGGTCAAAGTCTTCCTGTGTGTTGGCCACTGCCCGCGTTCCTCCTTGGGATTCACAGCGAGCAAGAAAGACTTGGTGGCCCCAGCAGGGCTCCCATCCGGTTGGGGGAGTGGGCCGCACATCCCAGCAATTATAGTTTAGTGTCCTCAGGGCCAAGGCAGGGGCAAATATTTTCCCATTTCCCATTTATAATCCCTTGAAACTTTTTTCCTCCAAGTTCTACCAGTGTCACCTGGGACTGACCAACTGCCCCACGGACAATTCTTTATAAACACAACGTTACCGAAAAACACCCCAAGGTGTCACCACTGCTGCTGTTGAAAACTTTCTGAAGAAGCTTTCTCTGCCTTGTGCTTATGTATTGCACTCCAACCCCTCGCCATTGTTCCCTGAGTGCCACCTCCAGTCCCCCAGTCAATCACAGGTGGATGACCCGGGGCTGGGCTTGGGGGATGACTGGCCTGGCTTGGAAACCCAGCCACACCACTGCAGGCTGTGTGTCCTTGGCAATCGTTTATTTCAAGGCCCAGGTGTTCACTCAAGAATTCTCTGCAGAACATGTTTAACCCAAAGCTGGTTTCTTCTCCCCCTGGGACCCGGCCACGCCCTCTGACCTCCCAGTGGATGTGGGCTCAACGGTTGCCAACTCACTTGATAAGCAAAACACAACGGGAGGAGGAAATCTGCTGTCCAGATCGATCACACGGCAGAGGTCCAAGCCCAACGCTGGAGAAGATGGCCAGTGGGTTGCATCCATAGGGACTACACATTTCAAGCCAAAGAAAACACCAGAGCCGGATTAAGCAGCAAAAGGAACTGGGTCATCAGGGCCAAGGAGACTCACAGTAACTCATCTACCATGCAGAGGTGCTGGGGGCCGAGGGAGGGACCTGAGTCAGGTCCAGAGCGCCTGGCTCTCCCCCTCCTCCTCTCTCATCACCTTCCCTTTGTGGATCTGCTCCGTTCTCCACAGGGCACCTGGCTTTGTGTGTGTGGCTCTAGACACCCAGAGAGACCACACAGTCACTCTCTTCTTCTCCCCTGCCCCACTCTCAGCCCCAATTCCAAACTCCCAGGGAAGGGATTTGATTGGCCCAGCCTGGGTCAGGTGGCCCCTGATCCAGTCAGCTGTGGCCAGGGGTGGGGGCAGCATCCCCCCCCCCCAGTATGAACCACGTGAATGAGGAAAGGGCCGCTCCCAACAGGAGATCCACCTCTAGCGTGGATCTCCCAGTCTCCTCCCACACGGTCCCCGAGCCCCCCATGCCCTTCCCGCTCTGCCCAGCATCCCTGCTCACTCCCATTCCAACACCTAGGTTCATTCATTCATTCACTCAGCCAAAGAATTCCTTTTCACTTGGCCTTTTGTTCTACTCATACCTTCAACAGGTTGGATGAGGTCCACCCACAGATGTCGATAAATATTTGTGAAATGAATGGACGGTTGGTGCTCCACGGTCCTAAGCTGCATCCCCAGGAAACAGAAGTCACCCAGATCTTCCGGGGGAGCAAGAGCCCCCCAAAGTCAGTTAAAGAGATAAGGTAGACGACAAGACTACTTTGGCAATACCCGGCTTAGCTGAAGGTCGCATGCTCTGTGGCCCCCAAATTCCACTGTTCAAGCCTTTATCATGTTATGGCACACGAAGAAAAGGAAACGATGAGTGTGTCCCACTGTGGAGAGACTGCTGGACGAAGCGACTGGACTCAGGGCTCCGGCCCTCCTAGGTTCTTCCCAGCTGCCCACCTGCAGCCCATTCATAGCGTGGAGGGTGCAGAACCCAGCCCCAGAGGGCCGCACACCTGCACACAGGGGACACATTGGAGGATGTTGAGGCTCCGTTTGCAATATTACAAACCGGAATCAAACCTAATTGGCCATCACTAGGGGAACGGATAAGCAAACCGTTGTCTAGTTCTACAATGGAACATTATGTGGCGGACCAAAATGGATGAACTTGAATCGTGTGTGTCAATGTCTGTACATCTCAGGAGTAAGAGTTGAGTGGACACGTAGCAAAGGATACGGCACAGCACGTCACTTGCATATTAAAAATGCGCATGTGCTCCAACATCAGGTTATGTTACAAAGCTGTAGTCATCAAAACAGTGGCACTGGCACAAAAATGGACCCAGAGATCAATGGAACAGAGCAGAAAGCTACAATTACGTGGGCAATTCATCTTCAAGAAAGGAGGCAAGAATATGCACCGGGAAAAAGACAGTCTCTTCAACAAATGGTGGGGGGAAAACCTGACGGCTCCATGGAAAAGAACGAAACTGGACCACTTTCTAACAGCATACACAAAAATAAACTCAGACTAGGTTAAGGACCTCAATGTGAGGCCTGAAACCATAAGAATCCTAGAAGAGAGCACAGGCAGCAATTTCTCTGACATCAACCTTTCTAGATCCGTCTCCTGAGGCCAGAGGAATAAAAGCAAAAATACACTATCGGGACTGCGTCAGAGTAACAAGTTTCTTTCTGCACAGCAAAGGAAACAACCCATGAACCTGAAAGACAGCCTATGGAATGGGAGCAGATACTTGTGCATGATGCATCTGACGAAGGGTCGTTTCCAAAATATGTAAAGAACTGATTCAGCTCAACGACCCAGAAACCAAATAATCCAGTGGAAAAAAATGGGCAGAAGGCATGAACAGGCACTTCTCTAAAGAAGACGTTCAGGTAGCCCACAGACACGCAGACAGACGCTCAACAGCACTCGTCATCAGGGAAACGCAAATCAAAACCACAGTGGGGTATCCCCTCACACGTGTCAGAATGGCTAAAACCAACAACACGGGAAACGGGTGTCAGGGAGAAAGGAACCCTTGCGCGCCGTCGGTGGGAATGCGACCTGGTGCAGCCACCGTGGAGAATGGCATGGAGGTTCCTCAGAAAGTTAAAAATAGGACTACCCTTACGATCTGGTAATCGCACTATTGGGTATTTGCCCCCAAATCTAAAAACACTAATGCAAAGGGATATATGCACCCCTATGTTTATTGCAGCATTGTTTATAATAGCCGAATTATGGATACAGCCCAAGTGTCCACTGACAGATGAATGGATAAAGAACATGTGGGGTGTGTGTGTGTGTGTGTGTGTGTGACTGTATACCTAAAATGTATACATATGTATACATATACGTGTATACATATGTATACGTATACATATGTATACATAAAATATATAAATACATGTATAAATAAATGTATACATATAAAATATGTAAATTATATAAAATATACAAATAAATGTATACATATAAAATACATATGTATACATTTTATGTATACATATGTATACATATACGTATGTATACATAAAATATATAAATACATGTATAAATAAATGTATACATATAAAATATGTAAATTATATAAAATATACAAATAAATGTATACATATAAAATACATATGTATACATTTTACGTATACATATGTATACATATACATATGTATACGTATGTATGTGTACATATGTATTTTATATGTATACATTTTATGTATACATATGTATACGTATACATATGTATACATATACATTTTATGTATACATATGTGTACATATACATTTTATGTATACATATGTGTACATATACATTTTATGTATACATTTTATGTATTATACATATATAAAATGAAATATTACTCAGCCATGAAAAAGAATGGAATCTTGCCATTTGCAACAACATGAATGGAGCTAGAGAGCATTATGCTAAGCAAAATAAGTCAGAGAAGGACCAAACCATATGATTTGACTCATAAGGGGAATGTAAGAAACAAAACAAACGAACAACGGGAAAAGAGAGAGAGAGACAAACCAAGAAACAGACTCTAACTATAGAAACACCGATGGTTACCAGAGGAGAGGTGGTGGAGGGAATGAGTAAAATAGGCGATGGGGATTAAAAAGCACACTTCTTGGGGGCGGGGCGCCTGGGTGGCTCAGTCGTTAAGCGTCCGACTCTTGATTTCGGCTTGGGTCATGCTCTCACAGTTAGTGGGTTCCAGCCCCACGTCGGGCTCCCCACAGCGCGGAGCCTGCTTGGGATTCTCTGTCTCCCTCTCTCTCTCTCTCTCTGCCCCTCCCCAGCTCACACTCTCTCAAAAATAAATAAATAAGCTTATTTATTTACACTCCAATTTCGGCAGGGAGATGACTTTGGGGGAGGATCACCAAAGGGATGGGGTTTGGGGCTTTCCTTTTATGAAAACACAGAGAACTGGAGGGACCACTATAGCAAAATGTAACCATCTGTCACATCTGGGGTGTGATGTTATTTCCTTCCACGGAATAGTTTATAATCGAATACAAGAGTTAGGGTGGCCTCCAGAGAGGTAGCTTGAACCCATCTGGAGAATCTGGTAACCTGACGAATGTGGCTAACGTTGCCCCTGAGAGGAAAGGGCTAGAAAGGCATCCATTTCCCCAAAGCTGGCCTCACCTGGTCAAAGGGAAGCTAGTGTACTTCCGGGGTCTGACCACTAGATGGGGCCAGCAGACGGGGCGACTCCAGATGGCCCCAGCAACTTCCAACAAAGTAGTTTTTGCAAGACAGAGGCAGAGAGGCAGAGAATGTATCTGAGAACACGAGAGGCAGGTAGAGGTAGAAAGCAGCGCCCAGGTAACAAAAGGACCCCTAGTTGGCGCGGCAATACCGTTCGCTGGTGTTGATCGAGTGTGTCTTTCCTAATCCTTGAAATCACACAAGATGCGGGTCTTAGGCACTAAGACAAATGTCAACAAGGGGTCCAGGCCCCACGCCCACGTCTGACATCATCCCGCTCCCGTCCACTGAACGCCCCAGAGGTGTATGCACCCTGTGGAAAGTGGAACGATCCATTTTCAATCTCAAGTGCCTTGACTTTGGCAGAAAGGCCCTGAGTCCACCTCCCGGCTCTGCTTCTCATCAGCTGTGTGACTTTGGGCGATTGTCTTAACATCTCTGGGCCTCGGGGTTGTGGGGATAATATTAGTCCCTACTCTGGACTGTTGCAAGGGTTAAATGGGATTACATACGTGAGGCCCCTGGCACGTAGTAGGCCTTTCCTAAACGGAAGAAACGTCAGGTGCTGATGCCCACAGCACTCAAAAGTAAGTAATCCCAGGGAGCAAGGAAAAGGTGTTAACCCAGCAACACAGTGAGCAAAGTTTAACGCTCCCCTGAAGGGTAAAGATATTCCCAAGCACCCAGCCATGGCGGAGGGATGTGGTTGGATATGTGATGACCGTGTAGAGAGAGCAGCTAGGGGGACGCCCCCGGGGGGCTCAGTCGATTAAGCATCTGACTCTTGGTTTGGGCTGAGGTCACGATCTCAGGGCTCATGAGATCAAGCCCCGAGCTGGGCTCTGTGCTGACAGCGCGGAGCCTTCTTGGGATTCTCTGTCGCTCTCTCTCCGCCCCTCCCCACTGTCAAAATAAATAAATAAACATAAAAGGAGCAGCTGGAGACCCTGCCACTAACCCGAGGCGGCAGGGGTGGGGGGAGTGGGGGCGACACCATTCCTTCCTTCTTTCATCGCTTCGGCAAGTATTTAGAGGCCAGCTTGCTGTGTGGGCTCTGGGACACAGCGGTGAGCAAGACGGACATGGCCTCCCCCCTCCCCCCGCCAGGGACGCACAGCCCAGTGGGAGCCAAACAGATGTGTGAGGGCTTGGGGGCAAAGGAGAAGAGGTCAGGACTAAGATCGTGAGTCCTGGGTGTCCGCCAGGCGTGGGCAAGCCTGTCAAAAAGAAGGTTCTCTGACACAAAACAAAGCAGAGCAAACCCAACCCAAACACTATTAGTCAATACGTGCGAGCCCAGTAACATTTTAAAATTGCATCATCGAGGCTTGTTTGCCTACCGCGTGGTTCACGCTTTTCACGTGTGCGACGTTGCGATTTTTAGGAAACGTACCAAGTTACGCAACAACCATCCCCACAGACCAGCCTGAAACCGTCTCGTCTCCCCAGCGTGCTCCCTCATGCACGTTTACCGTTCTCTCCCGTCCCCACCCCGGGTAACCACGAATTTACCTTCTGTCTTTATAGCTCTGCCTTTTCTGGATATTTCACATACATAGGCCGATAACCCATGGTCTCTTGTGTCCGGCTTCTTTTCCTGGGTGTCATATTTTGAAGGGTCATCCGTGTCATAGCACGTATCTGTAGGCAGTTCCTCTTTATTGCTGAATAGTATTCCATTATAAGGACATACCACATTCTGGCCACCCATTTACCAGTTGATGGACACTTAGGCTGTGTCCCATTGCTTTTTTTATTGTTATTTCTTTTCTCTTTTCTTTTTATTTGTTTTTTAACGTTTATTTATTCTTAAGAGACAGAGCAGGAGCAGGGGAGGGGCAGAGAGAGAGGGAGACACAGGATCCGAAGCAGGCTCCAGGCTTCGAGCCATCAGCACAGAGCCCGATGCGGGGCTCGAACCCACGAACCGTGAGATCATGACCTGAACCTAAGTCGGACACTTAACCGACTGAACCACCCAGGTGCCCCTATTTTTTCTTTTTAAGAGAGAAAACGAGGGAGCAGGGGAGAGGGACAGAGCGGGGGGGGGGGGGGGGGGAGAGAGAGAGAATCCCAAGCAGGCTCTGAGGTCAGAGCCTGGGATTGTGACCTGAGCCGAAACCGAGAGTCAGATGCTTAACCAGTTGAGCCACTCAGGTGTCCTGGTTGTGTCCCATTTCCGTCTGGTCCATAAAATTCTAACGTAGGGCCAGCGAGTGGACTCCACACATTCAGTCAGCTTCTTGACCCGACGTGCAGAATGAATGAGTGTGATTTTTATGAGAAAAGTCCTATAATTTTCACAGACTCTCAGAACGCACCTTGACCACCCTACCGTCTACAGAAGCAGGGATGAATTCTGGACCAAGCGAAGCTGGCTCGGTGAGACCAGCCTAAATTAGGTGGAGTTATTTCTCGTGCTGGTCAAAGAATGTGGGCCTTTGGCGTGGGGACCCTGCTCAGAGGGTCTCCTGATGGAGGGTGGGGGATGGTGGCCAGCAGCGGCCAAAGGGACACGATCCTGAACCAACATCCAGGCTGTGCCCGCCCAGCGAGGATGGTTCTGGAAGTAGGCTTGTAGCATAGAAACAGCCTATGCTGTTTCTCCCTGGAAACAGCATAAACAAAAATGGCAGGGTTTCCAGGCTAGCCCAGCTGGGGGTCCTGAGGGTGATACAGGGGAAAGAGAGAGAGAAGGGGGAGAAAAGTTTCCAACCCCGTTCCTGATGCAACAAGAAAGCAGGAGGCTCCTTCTTAGAAAACTGATAGCATTTTATTCAGGGGGCGGGGGGGAATTGAACCTCCAGAAAAGTACAAGACTACGGTGAACATTCGCACGCCCTTCACGGGGACCCACCCAATGTGAACGCACTCCCATCTGGTCACCTCTTTATTCCTTCTGCTGACCCGTTTGAAAGCCCTTTGCAGACATCATGACACTTCAACCCTAAGCCCTCCATCATGTGTTTCCTAAGGTTAAGGACAACTCCCGGAAGGCCATCCTACGCAACTTACCTTCAGTATAGTAATATTATCGATTATACAGTCCCCATTCAAGTTCCCCCAATGACCCCAATACTATCCTTTAGAGGTTGGTTTGTTTGTTTTAGCCCAAGATCTGATCAAAGATTCAGCCTTGCATTTGGTTGTCAGGAGAAGCCAGATTTGAAATCGAACGAAAATTGATGACAATTGCTAGCCTGGGGGAGACCTTGCAGGGAACCAAGGCGCCCCAGGGAAGGACTGCGCAGGGGGCATCTCAAGGAACCCTCGGAACAGCCTGGGTGGGGGCTGCTGCCCACATTTGTAGGCAGAATCCTTGTGAGAGAGCTGAGCCGCGATCCCCCTGGGGTGGGATAGATGAGGGAAAACCCGCAAAGCTTGCCCGAAGTCCCCCAGCTTGAGGCGGGATGTGAACCCTGCCTGGTGAACTCTGGGCCCCGAGACGCTGCTGAAGCTTAGGTTCTATCCACCGCCTGCTTTGCTGACCCCGCGGCTCCTTCCCATCCGGGGCGCAGTCCCGTGGCCGCTGGGTTCTGCACCGCGCTCTGACTTCTCCCTCCCTGCGGTGGGAAGCACCCGGCTCATGGGTGTTGAACCCCAACGCTTGCTTTTGTGACCCATGGGATCAGGCTAGGGTCTGAGTCTGGGGGGGGGTCGCAGGAGGAACGGAAGTGGGACACCAGAGCTGAGCGCAAAGGCCACGCACAGCTGGACGGCACGGTTGGGGAGAAGTCAAGGCGCAGGGCCCCAGGGCGCTCGGTGCCGGGGCGCAGGGCTCGGGCCCTGGCGCCTTGCAGTTCCCTGGGGAAGCGGGGGGGGGGGGCATCTCCCCTCCCCCACTCAGACCTCACCTAGGTTTTGAAAGACCCCGAACAACAACGGAAAAAGGGTCTAACAGCGGAGGCGGGGAACCTTAGGCCGCCACTCATCACTTCCCTTGACTTGACAACTTAAAAAAATAAAATAAAAAGCACCCATAATGTGTGTGTATATTTTAAAATATTTTTTCAGGGGCGCCTGGGTGGCCCAACTGGTGAAGCTAACCACTCTCGGTTTCCGCTCAGGTCATGATCTTACGGTTCCTGAGTTCAGCCCGGCTTCTGGTTCCTTGCTGACGGTGCCTAGGATTCCCTCTCTCTCTCTCTCTCTCTCTCTCTCAGATCCTCCCCTGCTCATGCTTTCTCTCTCCCTCTCACAAATAAAAAATAAACTAAAAAAAAAAATAAACTAAAATACTTTTTAATCACAGAAATAGGACATGTGCGTGAAGAAAATTAGAAAATACAAAGAAGCAAAAATTAACAAATCTATCATATGCCCGCCACCCAGACATCACGGCTGTTCCAATACTAGATGCTTCTAGATCTTTTACCAGGCAGGTGCTTTCCTAGGCTAGGGCTTTGTTTTCTGGACTGAGACCTCAGACGACCAGATCACCGGATGAGGAGACGCTGTGGCTTTACAGAAGGTCGATTGTTCTTAGGAGGGGCCGATTTAATGGTTCTGATGTGATTTCATTTTGGGAACCGAACAAAATACACTATTTCATGACCCGCTTTAATCTGTCAGTGACTTCCATGTTTTCATTTCAGACAGTTCTCATCTTACCTAAAATGAGATTTTATTAAGATTTCCCAAGGGCCCCTGGGTGGCTCAGTTGATTAAGCATCTGGCTTCGGCTCAGGTCATGATCTCACGTTTGTGAGTTCAAGCCCCGCACCTGGGGCTCTGTGCTGGGCTCTGCGCTGACAGCTCAGAGCCCAGAGCCTGCTTCGGATTCTGTGTCTCCCTCTCTCTCTGCCCCTCCCCTGTTCATGCTCTCTCTCTCTCAAAAATAAAAAAAAACATTAAATTTTTTTTTATGATTTCCCAGTAACCCCACAGTGTTTCCCTTTTGAAAAAAAAATTTTTGTAACATTTATTTATTTTTTGAGACAGAGAGAGAGAGAGAGAGCGTGAGTTGGGGAGGGGCAGAGAGAGAGAGGGAGACACAGAATCCGAAGCAGGCTCCGGGCTCCTAGCTGTCAGCACAGAGCCCGAAGCGGGGCTTGAACTCACGCACCGAGAGATCATGACCTGAGCCGAAGTCGGACGCTTAACCGGCTGAGCCACCCAGGCGCCCCCCACAGTGTTTTTTCGTAGCTGGTTTGTGCATACTGGCATTCAAGCTGGGCCATGCGGTATTCTCATTGTAAGCTAGTGTGCCCCTTTTTGCGCCAGTGACCGGCTGGCGGGAAGGGGCCACATGCTCCAGGGAAAGCCCCACCCCCTAGCTTTTTCTCTTACTGCCTCCTGGTGTGACCCAGCTCATGGCTCCCGCCCCCTACCTCCTCTAAACTGGAAGTTAAAACGAGGCTGGATGGCGTGAACTATGAACCTGGGATGACAAGGCTCCCACCACACAGGAGTGTCCAGTTAAGGAGAGAAGGTCACCCTTCTGGTCCTTCTCCGCAGAGATGAACACTTGTTGGCTGGCTGCTCCTCCTTCCGGAACCTTTTCTCTGCTGATACAAATGTTGGGCCGTTCCTGTGCTTCCGATTGTGCGAAAAGGGGATTGATACGCTAGCCATTGTTCTGGGACTTTTTCAAAACCGTGACCATGTATCTCGGCCCCCCTCTCCATGCCCTGATCGTGAACCTCTGTCATAGATTGTCACAGATCACATCCATCTGGTTGACTAAAAACCATACTTCTTCTGTGCATAAGCTGCCGTTCGTGGCGAGTCTGGAGGACCTAAATGCAAATTCGATGGACAAGATAGCATCTAACTTATTCAGCAGGCTTTTGACTCCTCTCCCCACCCCCATCCCTGCAAGCCCTTCGCCCACAGCCATCAGATGATCTTTTGCAGGGCCTTTGCATGTTCTAGGCTCTTTCCTGCAGTGCTCTGGCCATCTCTCCCCACCTCCCCCCTGCTCCCAGCTCCTTCAGCTGTGGCTTGCCAAGATATCTTTCCCTGTCTATAGAAGAAAAGCCACTACGAACAGCTGATCACTGGTTTCAGACCCACGTTGTGGGCAAGCATTTTCGGTGTGTGCACCCCTTCAGGGTTGAATGGATCCCTCTGAACAAGAGGGTCCCTCTTCCTACCCTGATCTCCATCCCACACTGGGAGTTCCAGGGAGCGGGTGACAGCAATCTCCCCGTCTTGTTTGCCGTCACATCTCTAGGACGCCGGACAGGGCCTGGCACAGAGCTGGCCCCCGGGGAAGGAACGGATGGCCAGATGAACGAATGCTGTTAGGAACACACGCTGGGGAAACCTCGTTGCCAGTGGGGATCCAGCGAGTCTTAAGGACACGCTCTGATCCAGAAACACTACTTGTAGGAGCTCATCTGAACGTGCACAAGTGGCCTCCTGGCATTGTTTACCCTGGGGAATGCACTGGGAACGATTTAGATGTCCAGCAGTCGGTTCAACACAAAGTGGAATGCTTGATGTTTTTCTTTCAAGTTCGTGTTTCCTCCGGGCTTCCCATCACAGTCAGTGGCATCCCTGCCTACTGAGCTATTCGAGTCAGATCTGGGCATTGGGATTTTATTTCCTTTTTTTAATGAAACCCGCCCAGAGGGAGACAGACATCTCTCAGCACCCAAGAAGTTCCCTCGTGTCCTATCCCAGTCCACACCGCTCCTCTGCGCAGAGGTAAGCACCGTTCGGACCACTACTGGCATTCTGTCTTCCTGCTTCCTCCTGACAGCCAGCTTTGTCCCGGAGGCTCACCGGTTCTGTGTTCTGGCTTTCCTCAGGCCCCGTCACCTCTCATCTGGGCAACAGCACCGGCCCCCCACCGGTCCCCTATCCTTGGGCACCGCTCCCCGACCCTGAGCAGCTGGGGACATGACGGAAGAGAAGACTGGCCTTGACCTCAGCAGAGATGAGGGTCTCTATCTGCTTGGCATCTGAACCCTGGCGTCAGAAGGCTGAGAGGCAGGGGAAGGCGGGCGAAGCTGGGGGGAGGGGGGGTGTGTGTGACCCGGCAGGGCCTGTGGTTTGAGTGAAGAAAGCGATTGCATAAAAATGGAGAGCCTTACCACAGCCTGGGTCCTGTCCCTGCCTGAGTCATGCTAGAGAGACAGGGAGGGGACGGCAAGAGCCCGAAGCCCCTCAGATCTCAAGCTGGCCAAGGCCTTGGGTGTGACATTTCTGAAGTCATCACCGATGAGCTCAGGCAGAGGCGCGCCTGGGGACAGGGTAAGAGGCAGGAGGGAGGGCTGAGGTTGTCTCAGCAGAACTCCAGGTCTGGGTTGGCAAGAGGTCACGGGGTGGAGAGTTGGCCCCGGAGACAGCTCCAAACCACTCCCAAGGCCAGGGCGCCTCTGACGTGAGCCCCGTGTCTCCGACACCAGCAATGTGTCTGGCACACTCAGGCTTCGGGGGTCAGTGGATGAACGGGCCAGAAGAGCGCCTCTGAGGGGCACTCCGGTCCCCCACTTTAATCCTCTAACCTTCAGCAGTGGCTGTGCTGGGGTCTCACGTGTCCCTGGTTCCCACGACAACAGACCCTGGTATTCTGGTCATGAGTCCCCCCCCCCCCCCCCCCCGTTTGCACAGGCTTAGGTGTGTGGCTCAGTCTATGCAGAGCTGGGGGGATGACTGAAACCTGGGTATAGATCTGGCATCCAGCCAGGAGGAAGAAGCATTTTTTTTTTTCCCTCCAAGATAATGTGTAACTCAGAGGCCACAGACTGCTGCCCCCAGGATAGGACAGGAGAATCAAACCTGATCACCTGGGTTCCTGGCTGCAGCTTGTGCTGGGGGTAGTGGGGACAGCAAGGGACACATCTGGGCCTTTCCAGACTCCAAGTTCAGAACAATTCCGAGTGCTGTGCTCCTCCGGGAGGGGGACGACTTGGCTCTCGGGACAAGGTGACAGCAGGGAGGCCTTCATGGTGGTGGAGTTAGGGGTGGGGCGGGGTGGGGAGCTGGACAAGGAAGCAATGAGAGGCTTGCGCAGAAAACGTCGTCTTACCCTACAGGACCCAGAAAACAGGCGAGGTCCAAAGCGGCCTTGGGTGGGGGCCTCGGCTTCCGGTGGGGACCCCAGCGCCCCGTAGAACAGGTGACAGACCTGCGCTGACCAGCCCCCGGTTAATGGTAACTGGTTCCTTGCGTCGTCTCGAGGCCGGGGCTGCTTTGGGGGTTCCGGGATCGAGGGGCTCCTGGTGAGGACGTTCGCGGTACAAGGGGCGCGGGGACGCAGGTGACGACCCCCGGGGCCGACCAGGAGCGGATTCGGATTCGCGGAGGTTCTCCCCAGGCCACTCACAGCCACCCCACCCCACCCCGGGGCCGCTGAGCTCAGCCTCCTCCGGCACCCAGGTCCACCTTTCCGTCCCCCGCTGGCTATTCTCCGTTCACACCTGCGAGGCACCTGCTCAGCGCGCTCTGCGCTCATTGGCTGTTGGCCAGCCTCCCATTGGCCGCCCTGTGCTCAGGCGCTCTCCACTGTCCAATCAGAGCCCGGAATTGCCTGGGGCGGCGTCTGCCCGTGTTTGTGTGCGGGAAGAGGGGGGGACCCCTTACAGGGGCTCGGGCAGGGCTCCCGTTCTAGGCCTTGTGCGCTACACCCTCTGGCTTCCAACCAGCTAATCAGGTTCCCGGAGGACCCAGCACAAGCACCCCTTTCTCCCCGCCCCCCCCCCTTCTCCCCTGATACACGCACCCACCGCTACGGGTTCTTATCTTGTTGTGATGTAATTAGCTCTTTGCCCGTCTCTACCGGCCCTGGACTGATGATTCACGGGGCGGGGGGTAGGGCCGGACCGTCACACTCCGTATCTGTCCAGCCCCCCGGGCGCTGCCTCGGGGATGACTCAGGCCTGGTTGAAGCTCAGCGGTTAACACACCAGCCGCGGTGACCGCTGGCGATTAACACGAGGCACAATGTCACGTGTCACCTGGGTTATCTCAGTAATCCTCCATGGAAGGTGTATTATCACACCCGTTTTAGAGGTGGAGAAAGCGAGGCCCAGAGAGGGGAAGTATGGCGCTCGGATAGGAGGCAGTGGTTCGGCGCTTGGGTTTCCGTCCTGCTCCTCAACCGCTGAGCCACGGCGGACAGGCTACTTGGTCAATCCGGGCCTCGGTGTCCCCTTCTCCAAAAGGGAGAGAAGCAGATTTAACATATGAGGTGGCCGCAGAAAATCAGCGGTTTTCAAGCTGCAAAGACTCAACCCCGAGGTTGGCATCGTTATCACGGGTGGGAGGAGCTTGACTAAATCGGGCTCTGCAGACTTGACCTTCAAGTCCAGCTTGCTTGAAATCGGCCCACGATTTGGGCACATACCTCAAGGACAGCGTTGACTTTTTTTTTTTTTTCAACGTTTTTTTTATTTATTTTTGGACAGAGAGAGACAGAGCATGAACGGGGGAGGGGCAGAGAGAGAGGGAGACACAGAATCGGAAACAGGCTCCAGGCTCCGAGCCGTCAGCCCAGAGCCAGACACGGGGCTCGAACTCACGGACCGCGAGATCGTGACCTGGCTGAAGTCGGACGCTTAACCGACTGCGCCACCCAGGCGCCCCCAGCGTTGACGTTTTGATTCACAGATCTTGAGACCGGAACAGAAAGGCCGACACCTCATCTGAGATTCTCAGCGCACCTGTGACCTTTGTGCCGCGTGTCTTAAAGCAATCAAAGAACCAGAAGGTCCTAGACCACTCTGCGGCACAGTGAGAGGTCAGTGACAGTAGCCCATCTCTTTATGTAGAGTGGCCAGATGTGGCCTTTGATCTCCCAAAACGTGGTGAGTCCAGGCTGAGATGTCTCATGACCGTGAAGTTCTCACTGGTTTTTAAAGACTTCACATGAGAACAAGTAAAACACCTCACTAATAATTTACAAATACTAACTGCACGTTAAAGTGATCATGTTTTGGGGAGCGCCCGGGTGGCTCAGTCAGTTGAGCGTCCAACTTCAGCTCAGGTCATGATCCCACAGCTCGTGGGTTCGAGCCCCGCGTCGGGCTCTGTGCTGACGGCTCAGAACCCGGAGCCTGCTTCAGATTCTGTGTCTCCCTTGCTCTCTGCCCCTCCCCTGCTCACGCTCTGTCTCTCTCTCTCTCTCAAAACTAAATAAACATTCTAAAAGGTAATAATATTTTTAAATCATTACCGTAATTATTAAATATTATTATCTTTTAGAATGTTTATTTAGTTTTGAGAGAGAGAGAGAGACAGAGCGTGAGCAGGGGAGGGGCAGAGAGAGAAGTGTCAGCACAGAGCCCGACGCGGGGCTCAAACCCATGAGCTGTGAGATCGTGACCTGAGCCGGAGCTGGCTGCTTAACCGAATGAGCCACCCGGGCACCCCGAAAGTGATAATGTTTTTTTTTTTAATTTTTTTTAACGTTTTATTTATCTTTGAGACAGGGAGAGACAGAGCATGAACAGGGGAGGGTCAGAGAGAGAGGGAGACACAGAATCTGAAGCAGGCTCCAGGCTCTGAGCTGTCAGCACAGAGCCCGACACGGGGCTCGAACTCACGGACCGCGAGATCGTGACACGAGCCGAAGTCGGCCGCTTAACCGACTGAGCCACCCAGGCGCCCCAAGTGATAATGTTTTTGATACATTAAGTTAAAATATTCTTTTTTAAAGTTTATTTATTTATTTTGAGAGAGAGAGAGAGAGAGAGAGAGAGAGAGAGAGAGAGCACACAAGCAGGGAAGGGCAGAGAGAGAGAATCCCAAGTAGGCCCCACACTGTCAGGGCAGAGAGCCTGACTCGGGGCTCAGTCTCACCAACTGTGGATGATGACCTGAGCTGAAATCAAGAGTCAGGTGCTTAATTGACTGAGCCGCCCAGGCACCTGGATATATTAGGTTAAATCAAATACATTATTATAATATGCTGCATAATATTCCAAAGATATCAGTTCCTATTCCTGGAACCCGTGTTGCCTTTTGGGAAAAGGGGTCCTTCTTTGCAGTTGTGACACAGTTAAAGATCTCGAGATGGGGAGATTACCCTGGGATTACCCAGGTAAACCCCGAATGCGATCACACGTATCTTGATCAATGAGAGACGGAGGGAGAGTTACACAGACACGTGGAGAAGAGGAGACAGCAGGCTGGAGAGAGGTGGCCACAAGCCAAGGAATCCCAGCATCACCAGGAGCCAGAAGAGGCAAGGGACAGATTCTCCTGGACGCTGTGGCAGGGAGCAAAACCTTGCCAATGCCTTGGCGTCAGACTTCTCGTCTCCAGAATCGTGAAAGACTAAATTCCTACTCTTCTAAGTCACCAAGTTCCGGGTAATTTGTTACAGTGGCCACAGGGAACTCATACGATTATAGAAATTAATTCCACCTGATACATTTTTTTTTTAACATGGCTACAAGAAAAAAAAATTTTTTTTTTATTTTAGAGAGAGAGAGCACGTGTGAGCGAGGGTCAGAGGGAGACAGAGTGCAGAGTGCGGAGCCCAGAGTTGGGGCTCGAGCTCGCCCGAAGTGGGACTTGAGCTCACGCAATGCAGGGCTCGAACTCACGGACTGGGCGATCACGACCCGAGCCAAAGTCGGACGCTTAACAGACTGAGCCGCCCAGGCGCCCCGACACGGTGACTCGCAAATGTCAAGTTCCACGTGTGGCTTGCACTTGGCGTGTGTGTTAGGTTTCTGCTGGACAGCGCTCTCTGGAGATCCAACCAGAGCTACGTATGCTTGTTCTGTAGACACACGAGCACCTCTGAAAACACAAGAAGGCGGGGCGCCCGGGTGGCTCAGTCAGTTGAGCGTCCGATCTTGATTTCAGCTCAGGTGACGATCCCAGGGCCGTGGGATCGAGCCCCGCGTTGGAAGCCTGCTTGAGATTCTCTCTTTCCCTCTGCCCCCCCCTCTCCCCCGCGCACACGCTCTCTCTCTCAGAAATAAACATAAAATCAATCAAATAAAAACACAAGAAGGCACTGTATGAGTGATGTAGAGCTGTAATACCTAATGACCACAGACTGTTCGGCTTAAAGCAACAGAAATGGATCCTCTCCTAGTCCTGGACACCGGAGATCTGAAGTCAAGGCGTTGACTGGGTTGGTTCCTTCTGGAGGCTCTGAGGGGGAAACGCATCTCGTGGCTGTCTTCTGGTGGCTTCCGGCAAGCCTCCGCCTCCCCCGGCTTGTGGCCACATCGCTCCAATCTCTGCCTCCCGCTTCACCTGGCCTTTTCCTCCGTGTGTCTGAATCTCCCTCCGCTTTCCCTTACAGGGACACGGGTCATTGGACTCAGACTGAGCTCCGTGTATATACGTCTCTCCTAAGATCACATTCACAAATACTGTAGGTTAGGACTCAGACATATATATATATATTTTTTTTTTTCGGAGGACACTATTCAACACACTACAGACCTGTTATGTGGGCTACTGAAGGGTAGAGGTTGAACTGCAAAGGGCGTGGGCTCTGTGGCCGTGTGATCCTGGGTTTGAGCCCTCCAATCGCGATCTCTTTGCTATGGTTGCTCCCTCCCAGGCGCTTCAGGAACCTTCTCTGGAAACTGGAGGTGGTGTCGTTACGAGTGCTTCCTCCAAAATGCTGTGACGAGACCACTTGTCAGTTCCATAACTGAGTGAGTTACTCAACTGCTCTGTGTCTGAGTTTTCTCATCTGTAGAGTGGGAATAGTCATAGTACCTACCTCAACAGGATGTCGAAGATCAGGTTAACATTCCCCCAGTCACATCGTGAACACTGTACAATGTTTTCTTTTTTCTTTTCTTTTGAAGTAATCTCTCTGCCCAGCGTGGGGCTCGAACTCGTGGCCCCAAGATCAAGAGCCGCACGCTCTACCGGCTGAGCCAGCCGGGCGCCCCTATGCAAGTGTTGTGGTTGTTCGTGTCGTTATTTATGATAAAATGTTGTTCATGTTGTTATTTATAATAGAACGTTGGCATCGTTTACATTGGGCAGAGGTGATGAAATGTTCTATCGAGCTCTCGTGTTATCCTTTCTCTGGCTTTGATTCGGACCTGACTTCCTTACTCAGCTCATGTTGAATGACCCTGAGCACAGAATCAGGGCCAGTTCATGCAGCCACACGGGGTCCCGTGGGGCCGACTCACCAGTCCACTGTCAGCCGCCTGAAACTCCCGACAACGTTTGAAAAGGGACTTTGCGTTTTCATTTTGCGCGGGGCCCCACTGATTTCTGTGGCCAGACCTCCTTGGAGTCACAACTCGTCCTGTGCTTGCAGCAGTGAGGGGTCTCCAGCGAGGGGTGGCGGTCCCCCTCTGGTCTCCGAGGGACCTTTACAAACTAGGTCGCGGCGGCTGGGAAAACACGGCGTCCGAGGATGAGCCAGCCGACTGGGGCCGCGTTTGTTTTGCCTGCAAGAGGAGATTTAGGGCTGACCTGGTGGTGTCCTCCAATTCCCAAGGCCTGTGGCGAGGAGAAGGGAGCATGCGTGTGCCCTGCGGCCCCGAAGGGGCAGTTCGGCTCAGCACAAGGAAGGAGATCTGAACGAGAGTTGTGCAAGAATGGAACAGCTGGCTTGCCTTCAAACCTCGGCTCTGCCTGCGGGGGTGGGGTGGGGGGGGTCGCTGGTGAAGAAAGCAGGCTCTGGCTGCCGATAGCTTCACCTCTGCCCAGATCCGTGATCTTAGGGCAAAGTCATTCATAGCCCTGAGCCCGTTTTTCCACCGAGAACGCTGGCTGATCAGGCTCTATCATCCAGGGTGACAGCGCGAAAGATAAGACAAGGCAGGTGGATGCATGAATCACGGAAATGGTGCCTACCTCCTTGACAACAGCTGCTGTTTTCTGGTTGCTGTTTTATTATTATTATTATTATTATTATTATTGGAAAGTAGGGAGTCCCCCCAGACTGGCAGGGTGCCAGTCGAGAGGAGCCATCAGGAGGTTGCAGACATGACCTCGCGTCAGAGCTGAAGGAGGGAGCACGCGCTCTGCCCCCTTAACGATGTCCGCTTCTGTCATATTTGGACGATTCGTTTAAAAGCCCACGGTTATAGGGGGCGCCTGGGTGGCTCAGGCGGTGAAGCGTCCGACTTCGGCTCAGGTCAGGATCTCACGGTCAGGGGTTCCAGCCCCCGGGCCGGGCTCTGTGCTGATGGCTTGGAGCCTGGAGCCTGCTGCCGGATTCTGTGTCTCCCTCTCTCTCTCTCTCTCTCTCTCTGCCCCCGCCCCCGCCTCTCTAAAAAATAAATAATCATCGTAAGTAAAAAAAATCAAAACCTGCCGTCATAAAATAGTGTTGTCCTTGTGACAAAGGCCCCGGGGGAAACCCGGTGGCACTTCTTGTGAAACTGAGGAAGTTCGGGGTCCCGGGGGCCCCCGGAAAGCCGGAGGGTTCCCATCATCGCTGTGTTTGAAAGCCCCGGCCCGCTGTCCCCTGAGCCATCGCTGGCTGAACTGGGATCCCAGGAATGCAAAACTCCCTTCCAGGGCCTCCTAGGAAAAGGCTTCCTGATGCGTCCGAGGGCCGGACACGGGAAATGCCCCCGGGGAGACAGCATCCGGGGGCGGTGCGCGTGCGTGGGCGCTGGCTGGACGCGTCCCCAGCCTGGGCACGGGAGGGTCTTGGCTGCGGCCTGATCCCGGAGCCTCTGCCCGGAGGACTGCCCCTTCTCTGCAAAGGTCTTGGCAGGGATTCGTGCTGAGACGAACATTTCCTCCCCTCCCGCCTCCCCCATCCGCCTCTCCTGTCAGCTGTGTGCCGTCCTCCCCCCACAAAGCATCCAGGAAATGCTCCTGCCTGTGCCGTCCCCCCCCCCCCCGCCCCCGCCCCCAAAGCATCCAGGAAATGCTCCTGCCTGACCGCAGCTCTGCGCATCCGTAACCGGATCTGAGGCCCGCGGTCAGGGGCCAACAGATGGGCTCCATCAAGGGCGGCGCTTGGTCGGAGTGTGAAGGGCCCCACGTGTGCTCCTCTCTGCGGCGACAGGAGAACGGGACGGCCCGGGAACGCGCAGTGTGTCAGGCACACGTTCAGGTGGCCCGTCTCCCGACAAATACCCGCGAAGCCCAGCTCTGTGCAGACGCCACACCGGGTGCCGTGTGTACAGCCGCGGAGAAGCCAGCAGCCCAGGTTTTCCTTTCCCCTTTTTCTTTCCAACGTACAATGAATCACTGTGGGGGACGCCTGTCTGGCGGGGTCGGTTGACTCTTGATTTCGGCTCCCGTCATGATCCCAGGGTCGTGGGATGGAGCCCCGAGGTCGGGCTCCGCGCTGAGCCTGGACCCTGCTTGGGATTCTCTCCCCCCCTTTCTCCGCCCCTCCCCTGCTTGAGCCCTGTCTTTCTCTCAAAAAAAAAAAAAAAAAAAATTAAAAAAAAAAAAAAAGTAACCATCTTGAAATGTACAGGTCAGTGGCACCAAGTAGGTTCACGCTGTAGTGCAGCCATCATCATCGTCTCTAGAACTTTCCCACCCTTCCAGAAGAAAGCCCGGTGCGCGTTAAATGGTCGTTCCTATTCGGCCTCCATCTACACCCTGGCAGCCACCGATCCGCTTTCTGTCTCTAGGGATTTGCCCATTCTGGACATTTCTTATAAACAGAATCATATGATATGCAGTCTTTCGTGTTTCTGGCTCTTGGCACGATGCCTTCCGGGTTCATCCACCTTGTAGCAGGTGTTAGTAAGTTCGTCCGTCTTAAGGCTGAACAATACTCCACTGTGTGGGTGAAGCCGCCGGGCTTTACAGCTGAGCAACCTTGCTTTCATCCTCACTCCCAAGAAGGGAAGAGCCCCCCCCGGGAGGTTCCTGACTTGGGGAAGCCTCCGGAGAGGAGAGGAACCTTCCCTTACGCATTACAGATCGCTGCCTCTTAAGGTGCTGACGGGTTCCCCTGGGCCACAGCCCACAGCCCCGCAGCCAGAACAGCAAAGCGTCGGTGGCAAGAACATCCCCCTGGATCCAAGCCCAGCTGTGAGACCCGGGGTGAGTATAACCGCCAATCTGGGCTTCAGGCCCCACATCTCTAAAATGGGTCTAATAGTCCTATCTCCCTCAGGAGGGTTAAATACGATGGCATCTGTGATTAGGCCAAGGTTGGGTCTGAGAGCATTGCCCAGTGATTGATCCTCTGGCCGCCGCCCTATCTGACTGTGGTCCTTAAGCAGAATGGCATCATCCTTCAAGGCCATCTTGGCTATCTCAGGAATGGGCTGAGGGGCCAGGCTGGCCTTGAGAGCCCAGGAAGCAGCCTGATCGTCCCCATTTATCCTTATGAGTAAACGTCAGCTGCTGACCTAGGCTTCTTCCCTGGCTCTGTGCCTGTCAGGAGAGGCAGCCAGGCTCCCCCCAGGGCATTCCAGGAAGTAGGTGGGCAGGAGTCAGGACCCTGAACCAAACTCTGGAGCTCTTCAGTTATCCGGGTCTAGACTCCTTTGGTTATAAAGAAAGAAATCCCAATCAAGTGAGCTTAAATCGATTCAGTGAATTACAGTTGGGTCTGTATGTCAGGCACGGGACCGGTGCTTGTGGCTCATCAGCAAACAGGACTGAGACACCCCCCCCTTCCCCCCAGGAATCCGGGTGTTAGACAGTAAGGACAGGAAATAAATTGCATGGCGTGTCATTGAATGAAATGGGCCGTGGAAAGAACAGAGAAAGCACAGGCAGCAAAATGACATCAGAAGTGGCTGGGGTGGGGGGGGGGGGGGGGGCGGGCTGCGCAGCGGATTAATGCGGTGGTGGGAGCGGGGTGGGGAGTGGGAGTGGAGGAGGCGACACCTGAGCAAAGACTTGAAGGTGAAGTGTCAACACAGCCCATGTCCGGGGGAAGAGACTTCCAGGCAGAGGCCTCCGCCAGAGTGAAGGCCGGGAGCAAGGACGGAGTGGCTAGGCTGACGGAGCGAGCGGGGGAGGAATCCAGAGAGAACCGGATGGAGACCAGATGGGACGGGGCCGTGGGCCACGGTCCAAACTTTGGCTTTTACTCTGAGCAAGACGGGGGCCACCGCAGTTTGGAGCCAAAGACAAACGTGATTTTGACTG
This sequence comes from Panthera tigris, assembly GCF_018350195.1. Lineage (NCBI taxonomy): Eukaryota > Metazoa > Chordata > Mammalia > Carnivora > Felidae > Panthera > Panthera tigris. The sequence continues at coordinate 87,307,908 of NC_056672.1, read as the reverse complement.
ATGTTTTGTTTAAGCGAAGAAGGAAACTCTTAAGACTCCCAGGCCCGGGTGAGTCAGAGGTTGGGGCCTTGTTGCCCCCAGAATACAGGCCCCCTCCACGTGGGGAAGGCGGGGGGGATAGTTCCACGCAGCTTCAGGCCGCTGAGGCCCCAAGCCTCAGCCCTAGAGCCAACGGGGGGGGGGGGGGTTCTCCGGAGGGGGAGGTCACAATATAAACTCCCAGGGAAGCCTCTGATTGGCTCTGCCAGCTGCCGGGACCATTGGGATTGCCTTCCCTGGGTCACGTGGCCCACCCCCGTTCCCAAGAAAGGGAGTACTGGGATTGGCTGCCCCTACGGTCCCTGAAAGGAAAGCTGTGCTTTCCCAGGGTGAGTTAGGAGGACGCGGTGGTTCGACAGCCCTTCATGGCCTCGTTCACTCTGCGAGGAGTTCAGGGGTCCCACCTGGAGCAGGGGGGAGGGGAGCGGAGCCGGAAGCTTCTGCCCCAGCGGGGCCCGCACACAGCGCCATCGGAAAGCGCCGGCTAATCCGTGCGTTCGCAAGGCACCCCTTCTCAAGGGTGGGGAGACGTGGCCGATGCCAGCCGGGACGACTGCGGCGCAATACAAATCTGCCTCCGGTCGCTCGAGCCACGGTTCTTTCTCTTCCATCCCCTGGCTGGAGAACGTCCCGGCGCCTCTCACCGAGGTCAGGAACCCAGCCGCAGGGGTGGGGCTGCTTCCTCCTCTCTCTTAAGCTCCTCTGAAGTCACAGACAATGAACCGGCCCAAGAGCTGGGTCTCTGATCCTCAGGAAATGCCGAGGAGGGCCAGCTGGAAGAAGCCACATGGGGGCTTGGACAAAGCAGCCCCTCTTTGCTCACCGTGACCAGAGAATTCTTGCGTGTGTGTGTGTGTGTGTGTGTGTGTGTGTGTGTGTGTGTTTAACCCAGCAAAGTCACCACTTAAGATACATCTCAGGGAGTTTTTACATCTAGATTCACCGGTGTAACCACCACCCAGCCGTGATGTAAACACATTTCTGACCCCCAGGACGCCTCCTCCTGGGGGACACCCCCCCCCCCCGGGGGTTTCGTCTTGCCTTCATTTTCAGGCAGGCGCTGCTGTAGTCCCCCCCACCTCCCGCGAGGCAGGGGCACGTCTTTTGCAGGCAAAGAACCTGAGCTCCGAGAGAAGCGTCACCACCCTCACCACCACCACCAAGAACAAAACCGCAGCTTCCCCAGGCGGAGGGAGGCTTTAGGGAAATTCTTGGCCGGAAATCAGAGGAGACCTCGTCCCGTCTGTCTGCCAGGCCCTGGCTTGGCTGGTTCGTTCCCGCAGACGTGGAGGAAAAGATTCCTACCGTGAAGTCATCAGCCCGCAGGGCTTCCCCACGAAGTCCCTCTTATTTTCCGCTCCAGGTGACTGATGGGTAACAATCCGCCCTTTGCCCGCGCTGGTTTCTCTAGCCTCTGCTGGTGAGGTTTCTGTCTCGTTTCAGAAGCCCAAGCAGGGCCCAGCGCGCTCCCTCAAACACCCAGGCAGAGAGAACGTACAATGCAGGACGTCCCCTGCGTCCTCTGTCCCGTCCCTGATTGTGACTTGCCATGTATCGTGTGGGTCTGGGACGACCCCGGCTGGCAGCCCCATGTCCCAGAAACACGGGTGTCGGCTTCCAAGCACGTCTCTTGTCCGGATGAAGGAAGGCTTGGCGCACAGCAAATGGACAAGCGATCGACCCCCACCCCCTACCCACTCTCCGCTCCAGCAGCAAGCACGGGGTGCTTCCAAGAGCCTCCCTCCTGGCAAGCCAAGCGTTACCCCCATTTGGAGGAGGAGGAAACTGAGGCTCAGAAGCTCATACAGATCAGGGCTTCCTAGGTGCCCGGTGTTTAATAATTAGACACGACTCCCTTTCGTTGAAGACAAGGATTCGGAGAAGGAACCTGCTCGCCCGAGACCACACGGCTGCAGTGGCCAAGGGCTGGCTCTGGGACTCGATGTCAGCTGAGTCAGGCTCCGGAGCACATGGCCAGTGTCTCTGCCCTCTGGCCAGTCTTTTCTCTTGGTCTCTGCTGCTTTGGGGGCACAGCCCAGACGGACACCGCGGTCCCTTCGGGGCAGGCGCCAGGGCAGAGATGGCACAGGACACTGAGGTTTCCCTCTTGCCCCCCTCCCCAGGGGACCCCCGAGCAAAGCGAGCGGTGTTGGCGAAACTAAAGGCAAAAGATTCCTGCCTCTGCTGACGTCCGACTCTCCGTGCCAGCTCAGGTCGTGGGACGGAGCTCGCGTCGGGCCCCGAGCTGACAGCTCACATCGGGATTCTCTCTCCCTCTCGCTCTGCTCCAGCTTGCTCCTTCTCGGCGCTCGCTCGCTCTCTCAAAATCAATAACTAAACTTAAAAAAAAAAAAAATCAGAGTCACATCAAGGTAGGTATGACTGTGGTTCAAGCGTCCAGGCTGAGAGTGGGGACAGATGGCCCAGTTCTCCTGCCCAACACCTGTGCTGACCCGCGGGGACGGGGACAGACACCAGAGCTATCGGCCACCTGTGGATGTCCCGCCAGGCGTCTGTCTTTGTCACACACACACACACCCCCCCCCCAGAAGGCAGGCCCTGCCGGATGCCCCCATGTTACAGATGAAGAGACAGACTAGAACGCGTTTAAGGATTTGCCAGGGGAGGGGTGTCTGGGGCCGGAGGCTGGACAGGGGACACAGCTCAGCCCTGCGCCTCCCCCAGCATCTGGCCGCTGAGAGTGGGCGTGTGCTGTGTGCAGACAGGCCTCCTGGCGGGCTCTCCCCGCCTCCTCCAGCTCATAGAGACACAGCCACACGCGCCTGCTGCGGCCGCCTGCCCCAGAGCTCCCGCCTGCCCATGGAGATGCCTGCCCCTGTCCTGGCATTGGTGAGAGGCCAGGCGCTGCCGGCCTTCCTGCTCTGCAGCACGCTGCTGGTCATCAAGATGTACGTGGTGGCCATCATCACGGGCCAAGTGAGGCTTCGGAAGAAGGTATGCTCCCCTGGAGCACCCCCCCCCCCCCCCGCCTCCCCGGCCCCAGCCCTGCTGGGAAACTGCAGGGATGGGAAACTTGGCCGAGGTGTTCTCCGGGCCAGAATGTGAGGGCCCTGGAGGCCTTTGGGATGGCAGGACCCGCACCTTCTTGTCCTCTGTTGTAAGAGCATTTACTCACCCCGCCGTGCTACCAGGTAAGTTCTGGCACGACGGGTGCTGCTGAGCTCTGCTGGGTGTCTCAGAGAGAAGCAGGTCCCGGAGGGTGGAATGAGACAGCAGGAATGCCTCCATCAGACCTGGCAGCTTCCCAGCACAGGAGATCGGAGATTTGGGTGGAGTGGAAACCGGCAACGCAGGAGCCCCGGGAATTTTAAGTGGAAATTCCCAATTCATTGGCGAGGTGGCTTACAAACGCATGGCAGCGTCCAGAGGCCAGGTCTCGGCCGGCCTGGGCTCCACTGGAATTTTCAAGGAGGAATTCCCCCCCCCCTTCCCCCCGCCACCCCACCGATCCCAAGTCCCCGGAGCCAAAACAACAAAGAGGCTAAGATCGGAGCCTGGGTGGGCGGGACGGCCCATTCAGAACAGCTCTGCTCGCATTGGACACGACCAGAGTCAGAGAAGTTTTGGGCCAAGCCGGCCGGCTGTCTTGTTTTTCAGTAGAGGACTCGTTTCCAGAAACCATGGCCCCTTTGTCCGCCTTTGTCCCGTTCAAAGGCAAGGCAAGGTTAGCTCTGGTATCACGTTGGGTGTGGACACCCAGGAGCGGGGATCTTGCTGGGGAGTCGGACTCAGCCCCTGGCATAGGCGCGGGCAGGGCTGAAGGCGGGACGGCTTTAACGCCCAGAGGCACAGACACAGGCACCCGGATGACCCCTGCCTCCTCCCTGCCTCACCCCGGTCCTAGATGCAGGATACGGGGAACCCAGTAGGGACAGGTGCATTCAGCCATTAAGTCCTTCCTTGGAGCTGAGCGTTTAATAGGTGGGAGCCACATTCACCTTGTCTTCCGGGAGAGGACACCTGTGAGGCCACGCAGCAGGGTTTGAACGGGGCTGTCCGGGCCCACAACCTGTCCGGAGGGGGCAGGTGCGGGGATAGAGTTCTCAACAGCAAAGCGCAGGGGTCCGGAGCCTCCCTCTTCAATGTGAATTCAGGGATAGAAGGAGGGAAACCCGAGAGTGCCTTTCTCTCTGGTGGGTGGAGAGTGCCAGAAAGAAACCTTCCCTGGGGCTGTCCCCCAGAGGCCCCTTACCGTCTGTGAGTTTCCCTCCCATGCCAGGAAGGAGCCTGGAAGCCACATCCCTGGGCAGGTGACAGATAAGGGCTCTGACTCGTCCACCCTTTGCCCCTGGGGCGAGTCTGGGGGCCGTTTCCTCATCTGTAAAGCGGGGGACAGTCACGCTCGAGCCAGGCGAGTTCGGCACCTGGCGCAGAGCAAGTGTGAGTTCTCATTACGAACAAAGAACTGGAATTCACTCGAAGGCGCAACCACAGCTCGGTCCCGGGAGTGCATCCAACGGCCTGCCCCCTTGTCCCAATTAAAGGTAGCAATTCTGGCTTCGGACGACAGCGGTTCCTCGGTCTGCCCTACAACCGGCTCCCGGCCCGGCGGGCTTGTGTTCCGGTTCTGTCTTTAGGAACGAGCCACCCCTCGGACCCGGGCCTAGGACCCTTTGAAGGGAGTCACAGGTCCACGGACTCTGTGCCGGCCCATCGGGATTGGTGATTCCACGAGTGCAGGGCCAGTGGAGAGGAATTCTGGGTGTGGGGGCTCTGATCCTGACCCTGACGGGCCTCAGGCGTGGGACAGGTGGGACGCACCAGAGCTTGGGGACAGGGGTCACCAGGGCTCATGAGTCAGAGGCGGGAGTATTGGCCATTGGATGAGCAATCCAGAAAGCGTGCTGCTGAGATTCGTGTTTGCTGTGGGGTTGGTGAGCGCTGGGCGTGGGCCTCCGGTGACTGAAACGTGACCTGAGGTTTCTGCTGTCCCTAGACTATTCGTCGAGCACCTTCCCCATGCCGGTGCTCCCAGTGCCCGGCATTGGGCGGAGGCCTCTCCAGTTCTCCCTTTCACTCTTCGCGCGGGAAATGAGCCCCGCTTGATCCAGAGTTCACGGATGAGGGAGCTGAGGCTCAGGGAAGCGAAGAAATGGGCACCTAGTCTTTGTGGAACTGTCAAAAACCCTCTCACTGCTCTTAGTTCCAAGTCCAAAGTCTTAGAGTGCCCTCGGGACCCCAGCAACTTCATCTTGGGCCTCTGTCCCTCGCTCTCTATACTCCAGCCACGCTAGGTTTCTGTTCTTCAAACACCCCCATCTTCTTCTGACCCCAGGGCCTTTGCACATGCTTTCCTGGATGTCTTCAATGCTCTTTCTCCAGCCGGCCCTCACCGGGCTCATGTTGTTGCCTCCTCCAAAGCTTAGCTTGAATGCCCCTGCCTCAGAGAAGCCGCCTCTGATCCCCAGGCTTGATCAGGTCTCCTGGAAACATTTTCAAGGCCAACCTTGTCTTCTCTCTGTTTAACACTCACCACCTGGTCTTCCCTGGTTCGTAGGCCATTTCCCCATCAGACTGTGAGCTTCCCACAAGCCAGGACATGAGGGCCTTTGCCTTCGTCCGTTCTGGCTGCTATAAGAGTGTCGCGGGCACACGGGCCTGGACTGGGGGGGGGGGGGGGGGGGGGGCGGGGCTTGTAAACAGCAGACTTTTTTCTCACCATTCTGGAGGCAAGGTGCCTGGAGATTCCGCGTCTGGTGAGGGTCCACTTCCTGGTTCACAGATGGCCGTCTTCCGGCTGTATCCTCCAGTGGCAGGAGGGTGAAGGAGCTCTCTGGGGTCTCCTTTCTAAAGGCACTAATCCCATTCCCAAGGGCTCTACCCTCCTGACCTAATCACCCCAGAGGACCCCACCCCCCGCCCCCCAACACCATCACCTTGGAGGTCAGCTTTCAACATACGAATCCGCGGGGCACACGTTCAGCCCATAGCGGCTTTGGTCATGGCGAGTGCCAGCACTTGGCACGTGGAGGGGGCTAGGCCAGTAACTCTCGCGACGTGTTCCAGGCTTTTGCCAACCCCGAGGATGCCCTGAGACACGGAGGCCTCCAGTACTGCCGGAGTGACCAGGACGTAGATCGCTGCCTCAGGCAAGTACTGTTGGGCCCCAGCCTGGCCCCGGTCTGCCCCCGCCCAGGCTCCGCTCTGAGCACCAGGGCCGGGGGGGGGGGGCACCCAGAGGACTGAGGTCTCCTGCCTTCCGGAGCCCCTCAGACAGCTCTAATTTATTCATTGATTTAATTTCTTTCTTTCTTTTTTAAAATGTTTTTATTTATTTTTGAGAGAGAGATTGAGAGTGCGAGCCGGGGAGGGGCAGAGAGAGAGGGAGGCACAGAATCTGAAGCAGGCTCCGGGCTCCGAGCCGTCGGCACAGAGCCCGCACGGGGCTCGAACTCACGAACCCCGAGCTCAGGACCTGAGCACAAGTCCGACGTTTAACCGGCTGAGCCGCCCAGGCGCCTCCAGTCCCTCCACCGTGGATGGGTTCTGCCAATGGGATGGGTGAACATTTGCCACGTTTTGGTTTTATTTTGCATTTCTTTCACTCGGAGTGAAGCTGAACGTCACTCCCTCTGCCGAGCAACCCCCCAGTTGATCAAAAACAATTTTTCTCATCGTGAAAGTCAGAACTGCTGACGATCGCCGGCGACCTGGGTCACACTGCAAACACACAGAGGGCAAAGGGAGACCAGTCCCGACTCTAATCCCCGCTAACCTCTAACACTGTGTTCACCCAGCTCCTCGTTGTAGATGTTTCCCAGAAAATCCCGTGTGCATTGTGTGCCCAGGGTGGGGTTCTGGTATTTCTTTTTCCGTGAACGTTATTTGGTGAGCACTTTCCGTGTGGGCAAATGTTACTCAAAACCTGATTCTTTAAAAATAGCCGTGTAAACTGGGGCGGCTGGGTGGCTCAGTCGGTGGAGCGTCCGACTTCGGCTCAGGTCATGGTCTCGCGGCCCGTGAGTTCGGGCCCCGCGTCGGGCTCTGTGCTGACAGCTCGGAGCCTGGAGCCTGCTTCCGATTCTGTGTCTCCCTACCCCCACTCTGCTCACACTCTGTCTCTCTCAAAACTAAAAATAATAAAAACATGGAAAAAATGGGAAAAAAAAATAGCTGCGTAAAATCCCATCGGAGACTAGATGTGGATTGATTTCATGTTCCTGATCTGAATGTTGTGGTTTTGGCAGTTGGCTCTCCCCTGGCTGACCCCGGTGGGCTGGAGAGGGAGGAGGCAACACTTCCAGGGGACAGGGACTGCCAGCGGAGTTGAGGGACAAGCAGAAGGACGGGCAGCTGCACAGGGGGAGACAGGAGACAAACTCTCACGTAGTTGCCAGGGCATTCCCGTGCACCGAGGGCAGAAATGGGTGGGACACTGGAGTGTAAATAAGAGATTCTTTTCTTCGAGGAGAGCGTTTTTTTTTCTCTTCGTTTTCTTGCCCGTTGAAAATAATACGCATACTTGTGGTTTTTAAGAATGACAGAGATGTGTAAGGTAGGCAGTGAAATCCTGTGCTGTTCTAGTGTTTCTGATATAACTAGGGTATGTAGTTCTTCCTGTGAGGTCCATCCGTCCATCCATCCATCCATCCGTCCATCCATCCTTCCATCCATCCATCCATCCACCGGACACGTAATGAACAAGTGGACAAAAGCCGTCCCGATACCCGAGTCCATACCGGTGACCCTTATCCCGCCCACCCCCTTGGTTGGCCCGACTCTCCTGGGCGGTGGAGAAGGGCCTGAGCAGTCGAGGCGGCCGTGACCGTGGATAGCCTGGGCTGGCTCACCGCAGCCACCGAGGGGGTTTACTTGGCTTTTCACAGGGTACACGCGTCCTCCGTAGCGAAGCTTACTTGTGGCACAGGAGCGGTTACGTGAGCCGACGAGCACTTTGGTTTATTTTTTACTGGCTGTAAGCAAGCCAAGGAGAGATAACAGACTCGTGTGGTGCCGAAATGTTTCTACGTATCCAGTACAGCTTCTTCTTCCGATCAAAATGACCCTCTATCGATAGTGGCGATGCTCCAACGGCTGGAGTTCGATTCAGCGCTTTTTAAAAAATGTTTATTTTTGAGAGACAGAGAGACAGAGCATGAGTGGGGAAGGGGCAGAGAGAGAGGGAGACACGGAATCCGAAGAAGGCTCCAGGCTCCGAGCTGTCAGCACAGAGCCCGACGCGGGCTCAAACTCCCGGACCGCGAGATCATGACCTGAGCCGAAGTCGGCCGCTTAACCGACTGAGCCACCCAGGCGCCCCAGTTCAACCCTTTTTGAGCACCTCTTACCAGATAACGTTTTATGTCCATTTGGCAAGTGTTTATCGGTGGAGGGGACGTGCGACGTACTGGTATTTATTGGAGACTTACCACGGCAGGTCTGGGGGTTCCTGGTCCCCCGGGGTCTCCTCCACCTCCTGCCTTCACAGAACGTCGTGGAACCGTGAAGGTGCAGGGCTCAGAGGATCACACGTCCCGTCATCCCCTGCTGGAGAACTTGCTGGAACCTGAGGGGGACATGCCCTGGAAGCAGAAGTTAGTTAAATATTAGACCAGAGTTTATGGTGCAGTCAGGGTCACCCTCCTGCCCAAACAGGAAAGCACTTACGTCTTGGTTCTTGGAGGATAAATCTGCCTTGCAGATTAGCCACACGCCAGAGCCAAAACGAACGTGAGCCCGGCTCTGGGAGAGGTCAGGAGCCGGATTTCCAGGGAAATGATGAAACCCGGCCACCTTGTTTCATGACACCAATCCCAGCCTCCTGCTCAGGTGTCTTTGGGCCAGATCCCGAGTCCGTGTGTGGGAAACCTCAGGGAGGGAGTCTCCGAGTGGCCCCAAGGGAGGCAGCCGGGCACGGGGCCCATGCTTGGCGAGGTTTCTGACTACTCAGAACACGCAGCCTGAATCCGACTGAACCGGTTTGTCCGGAGATCGGTCTCCGAATCGCAGTCCTAGAAGTCCCTTCGATGTTGTGGACGGTGAACCGAGGCCAGGGAGCAGGTTAGAGGCACGCAGAACCGCGGGCTCATGCCCGGCCCTCCTCTCTGCGGCTCCACACCGGGTGTCATTCACCTGGCCGAGGCAGGAGAGGCTGGCAAAACCGAGAGGGCGAGATTAGCGTTCAGGGTCGTGCCCCAGACCAGGCCGGCGATGGTGGTGAGGGAGAGGAGGAAGACGGCAGGTGCATCGGGGCGCAGCCCCTCCGCGGCAGCGGGGTCCTAAGCACCTTGTCGACAGCTGCCAACCCGCCGGGCCCCCCAACAGCCTCCCCGGGGAGGGTGCTGTTATCTCTGGAGGCAGAGCAGGCTTGCCGAGGCCACGCGGTTGAGCCCGGGACCGAGGGCTCTGTAGGAACGCGGTTTTGCTCGGCTTTATGCCTGCCCTTGACGCTGAGCAGCGGGGGACCTGCGTTCCAGGGCACGGCCAGCGTGGGCGGCGGGGAGGGCCAGGGATGAGGACCGAGGTGGAGGTCGCGGCAGCTGTCCCTGCCAGCTGCCTGGGGCTACTCGCAGACCTTCACCCCGCCCGCCCGTCACCTGCCGTCATGCAGCCGGTGTTGCAATGTCTGGGGGGTGGGGAGGGGCGGCCCCGTGCCACAGGAAGCCCAGCAAGTCCGGTCTGGCGGGGATTTGCTTTGGGTGACTTTTATGTTAAAAAGTGGCTGTTATTGGAATGACACGTTTTGCCCAACCACGTCTCTCTGGTACGTGACTCCCTCCACGTCTGTGAGTTCACATCCGGGCCCCCCGGGGAGGGGAATGAGTTTTCTTGCCTCACCTTTGATTTCCCCACAGCTCCCTGTCCTCGGCACCACTTGCGGGCTTCGTGGGGAACCCCTGCTTTGATCCCTACCGGAGGGAGGAGGGAGAGGGAGGAGGGACGGGCTGGGCCAGCTCTCAGTGGGGGGTGGGGGGTGGGGTGGAGGGCGGGGTGCTGAGGGTCAGAGCCTCAGGGCTTTCTCAGCCCCCAGCCACCTCTCCTCCGTCACTGGCGACCTTGAGCTGGAGCTGGGAGGTGGGGTCAGGACCACCGCTTGGTTTTCTGCAGGGGCTGCACCTCCCCGCCTCTCGGTTCTGCCCCGAAGAATGGGTCCCCACCTGCCACGAACCTTGCCCATCCCACCCTCCTCTCCACCCTGCTCCCCTTTGTCGGCTCTTTGGGGTTTGGCCAATGTCAGCTCTCTAAAAAGTGACTCACTCGTCCGATGTGAATACCTGCTTTAAAAGACAGTATCCGGATGAATGGGTTTCCATACTAGTGGGTGCTTTTCCTGAAACTTTCAGATGAGCGTGTGACAGAAAGGCCCATCCAGGTGGGTCAGCTGTGAGAGGCAGACCGATTTCTGGGACACGCTGACTTCATTTAATGTTTATTTATTTTTGAGAGAAAGAGAGGGAGACAGAGCGTGAGCGGAGTGAGGAGCAGAGAGGGAGGGAGAGACAGAATCCGAAGCAGGCTCCAGGCTCCGAGCCATCAGCACAGAGCCCGACGCGGGGCTTGAACCCACGAACCGCGAGATCATGACCTGAGTCGAAGTCGGACATGACTGACTGAGCCATCCAGGCGCCCCATCACTGACTTCATGTAAAGTAAGCTTTCCAGGGGCGTCCGGGTGGCTCAGTCGGTTCATCGTGATCTCAGCTCAGGTCCTGATCTCACGGTCTATGGGACTGAGCCCCACGTGGGGCTCTGCACTGACAGTGGCTCCCTCTCTCTCTCTGCCCCTCCCCCTGCTCTCTCTCTCTCTTAAAATAAGTAAATAAACATTAAAGAATAAGAAGAATAAAGCACGTTTCCCAAGGGTGTCCCTCTAATGGGGGATGTTGGGGGGCACAGCCCCATTTCCATAGGGTAGAGGGGTCTGGAGGAAGCCTTGCTGTCCCCTCACAAGTGAGGTAAGGGACTTGCTTGATCAGGGAGCCGGGGGACGGGGCGGGCCCAGCTTAGTTTTCCCTCTTCTTCTTTCCCACGGCCAGGATCTGACCAGGGCCTACGACTTGCTCTCAGGCACAGGCAGGCGGCAGGGCCTCACCCAACTGGGTGAGACCGGGCCTTCCTGCAGACCTGCTTTCCCCGAGGCTGGGTCCCAAGGTGGAGATTTGGGAGAAAAGGGGAAGGCGGGCTCACGTTGGCTTCGGGATATGGGGCCAGAGACGCCAACCGCTGTGTCCCGAGTTTCACCTAAGAACGGTCCAGGCCCGCTGGGTTAACGGGGGCTTTTGCACACGCGGATTGAATTCCAGGCCCCAAGCCCCCCCTTCACGAGCCCCCCCCCCCTCCTGCTTTCAACCTGCCTCGCTCCCTCTCATGCCACCCATTCCAGACACGCTCCAGGGTCACTTTTCGGTGCCTCGAACACCCTATGCTCAATCCCACCCCAGGGCCTTTGCGCCTGCCCCTCCTGCTCCCTGGAAAGTTCTCCCCCTGCACCGGTGGTGACCTGCTGATGATCCCTGATCATTCAGGCTTCGGTGCAAACATCTCCTCCCCTGAACCCACCCACGCCGGTCACTCGGCAGAGACCCCTGCAGCACGGGGCAGCCGAGTTAGGGCCTCTCCCGTGCCCTGCCCAGCCCCATTCCCTAGGTCAGGCCACACACCAGGCCCTTGCCTAAGGCTCTGCTTGCAAGTGGGAGGGAAAAGGAGGGCTGTGTTACCGGCCGTCACACAGGAGCTGCTGGGCCGGGCCCGGCCCGCGGGCGCACAGCGTCGGGGGAACGCGTCCCAGCTGGAAGGCGCACCTCGCTTCCCGCCCCCCGAGTCCCCCCTGCCTCACACATGCGGCCTTGTCCTCGGGGGAGGTCCCAGCCCCGGTACTAGGTTCCTGTTTATTCTTCCAACATAGCGTCTGTGGCCTCAGGCACGGGTTCAGTCTCTAATTTATGAGACTTGACCTCCTCACCTCTCCCCAAGGAAGCTGTCCATTAGCGGGAGTCATGGAAAATGTGACCCAACTCTTAGCAGACGCGGGTGGGTTTTCTTTCTTGGTCATTTATTTACGCCAGGGCTATACTCAGCCCTGGCACTCCCCCCGCGCCACCCCACGTGCTCACGCGCTTGACCGTTTTGAACAAACAAACACGAAGACACAGGACAGCGTAGACGAAATGAAGAGCTTTACCGGGGCGGGCGGGGGGGGCAGCTGTTCTGTTATTATTATTATCCCCGAAAGAGGCAGGAGGGTTTGCTGACATCTAGGGGCAGGACAAGACGGTTAGGCAAGGGTTTCAGACATGTGCTCTAGCCCACGCCCCTGGGGAGGGCCCAGGCACCTGCGTTCAGAAGGAGGGTGCCCCCACCCGCCCCGAAAAGCCCTGCCCGGGGGGGTAAAGGGCGCGGGTTGGAGTCAGACCTAGGCTCCACCCCCGCTCTCAACCCCCTCTGAGTCCCACTGTTCCCGGCTGGCGTCCAAGGCCACACGACGGAAGACGGTGGGGAGCGTGGCCGGGGCCAAGTCCTGGGGAGCCCCAGGGCTCGGTAGGAAAACCCCGGCTAGCTGCCTGTCACGGCCACTGGCCCATAAGTGGGGTTTTACGTCCTGGCAGCAGCTGACTTGGAGTTGCTGTCGCTTCTGCCTCCGTGGTATCTCTTCCTCCCGGCCACGAACGGACTCGAGGCGGGCACCCCGAGATGGTCCCCAGGGGCGTGGGGCCCTTCGGGGCAGAGGGCCCCGGCTTCCACGAGCGTCTCCATGCTGACGCCCGGCTGACCGCACACCCTTGCCTTCCCAGAGCCCACCGGAATGACATGGAGACCATCTACCCCTTCCTGTTCCTGGGCCTCGTTTACTCCTTCCTGGGGCCTGACCCCTTCATCGCCCGGATGCACTTCCTCGTCTTCTTCCTGGGCCGCGTGGTGCACACCGTGGCCTATCTGGGCAAGCTTCGGGCACCCACCCGCTCCCTGGCCTACACCCTGGCCCAGCTCCCCTGTGCCTCCATGGCCTTCCAGATCGTCTGGGAAGCTGCCTGCCACCTGTGACCAGCAGCCGACAACTGCTCAGCCAGCAGACCGCTGGCCGCGAGCCCCCGTGACTGTACCCGGAGGGCGCTGGGCGGCCCTTGGGGATTGTGCTCAGCCCAGGGACCCGGTTTCTTGGCAACCCACCGAGCGCGGGATTCTGGGCTCCGCGGGCCTGGGTGTGTTTGCCTACGTGTGTGCACGCGTGTGGGCGGGCGTGCCTCTCGGACTTCTGGGTGGAGTGGCTGCCCGGACCGTGTGGAGATGGCTTCTCAAGACTGACAGAAAAATCGTCCCGCTCGAGCACCAGCGCATTAAAAGCCATGTTCCTTCTCCGTCCCTGCGAGTGAGAGAAGAGTCCGTTCAGGTTCCTCAACAAAACCACCATCCGGATTCAGGGCTGTACTAGCCGCAAGCTTCTTAGACCCACCCCAGAGATTCCGATTCGGCTAGTCTCGAGGGGACCCTGGGCATCCGCGTTTTTGTAAAGCTCCCCCGTGTCCCAGCGGTGTCCGGGCCCCGGCTCCACACTACCCCTTTCCTCCAGAAGCAGGACCCGGCACAGGGTGGGGTGTGATATTGGGATTTCTTTTGTGGTGGGAGTTTAGCGAGGGGGGCGGGGGATTACGTTCCCCGGCGCCCTGTTGACACTCCCCGTGCTCAGTCTCCGTTCCTTTGCTGGATCCTTCTCTCCTACGTGCAGGTGCCGAAAGGCGGGGCCCATAGTGAAGGTCGCTTCTCTTCCCCGGGGGAGTCAGTCACTGGTTAAGGGCCATAAATAAAGCAAGAGAATGGGCCCGGCATGACCAACCGCTCAAAGGAACTTTCTGGCTCCTTCGGTACCCGCAAGATTTGAAAAGTACAAGTGTGCACCCCTGCGGGGAATCTGTGTGTGTGTGTGTGTGTGTGTGTGTGTGTGTATCTCCCAGACTCTTGTTCTAAGATGTGTGGGGCCTTGATCATTCAATGGAAGGGTCTGTCCGGCTTGGGCCACCACCCTGCAACCCCTTGGCTGCCCGCCCCTGGGGTCTATCGCTGCCCGAGTGGGTCATTTTCGCTGGACACTTTTGTTAGTGCGTGTCTGGGGCCACACTGACGGGACGACGTCTCTGGAAAACACACAAATGCACCCTGACCGGGGGTTAAGTCCCACGCAAACATGCAAGCTGGGTGCTCGCGGGCCCCCTCCTGCCTCCTTCCCACGGGTGAGTAAGGTGGTCTATCAAGTCCATCCTTTACAGATGAGGACACTGAGGCTCCAGGAGGTGGGCCCCTGACGCGCAGGGCCCCGCTCTGAATCTGGCACGTCCGCCTCCGAAGCCCCGCTCTAACCACCGTCCCCTACTGCCTCACCTCCCCTGACCGCCTCTCAGCGCTGCCGCTTCTCTCCAGGGTCTGGAGAAGGCGCTGGGCAGGTGTCCCTCCCAACAGCCCGAAGCCGCTGAACTGCCCTTGATGCACCTGCCGGGTGGGGGCCTCGTGGGGACCCCTGACCTCTCCAGAAATTCCAGCTTCCCCCTGGTCCCTGAGGCTCCGTGGGTGGGGAGGCGCTCACAGCTGGGAGTGGACAACACTGCCCTCTGGTGGTGAGATGAGACTCTAGCCTCCGGAGGGAGCCGAACCCTCATCCAGAACAGGGAAGGGCCCCGTCGCAGCCCGAGAGAGCCTGCCGTTTGCTAAGCGCTGGCTGGGCGCGGTGCTTACGATCTTTTTTCACGCGATCCTTGCACTGATCCCGGGAGGGAGGCATTTCTGTTTTCAGTTGGCGGAAGTAGGGCTCAGAGGGGAGAGGTCGCTTGCCCACTGTCCCCCAGCTGGGGTGTGGTAAAAGGCCAGGGGTGTGTGTGTGTGTGTGTGTGTGTGTGTATTTGTTTGTTTTAGAGAGAGAGAGGGCGCGAGCCGAGTCCGGGAGAGGAGCAGAGGGAAAGAGGAAGAATCTTAAGGAGGCTGCGCCTCAGCCCGACGCGGGGCTCGATCCCACGACCCTGGGATTGGACGCTCAACCGACGGAGCCACCCAGGCGCCCCCCCCCCAACTTGTGTGTATTTTCCCTCGTGGACAAAGAGGGGCTGAGAGGGCACAGCTCAGAGCCGGGTGAGGAGGGAGCCCTGTGAACCTGGATGGAGGGGGTGGCCCCGTGGAGCCACGGAGCCGATGAGCCCCTGCGCCTTGCCCCCCAGCCATTCACCTCTGTGGAACCTCCTTAGATGCTGGGCCAGGCCTGGGGGACAGCAGGACAGCACAGTGACCACCTAGAGTGCCGGCACCCTAATGGGGGGGGGAATGAGGCAGTGGGGGCACAGGGAGCGCCTTAGGAGCCCTGCGGAGACAGGCTTCCGCGGTGGGGGCGGGGGGGGGGGGCAGAAGTCACCTGGGAATAGAGGTGAGACAGATCTGTTTTAGGGGGATTATCCAAACGGAGGAAACTGAGGGGCAAAGAGGAGCAGAGCTCTCGCCGCTGGGATCTTGCAGTGGGGATGTGGAGGAAAAGTAGGGGGTGGCAGGGAGGGGGGTGGAGGGAAGATGGGGGGGAGGGAAGGGGGCGGTGGAAGGGAGGTGGGGGGTGGGGGGGGCGTGGGTATGGAGGGGAGGGGGTGAAGGGAAGGCTAGCGGAGGAGTGGGAGGAGGGGAGGGGAAGGGGAGGGGTGTGCAGAAAATGAGGCTAAAGGAGTCAGCAGCAGCGGGGCTCATTTGAGGCTCTGGGGCCTTGTTGGGGGTCTTTGGAGGGGGGATCGGTAGAGTTGGGGTCTGCGTCCTCAAAGGATGTCTGAGAAAGCCAGCAAAGTAGGGTTGACCGCCAGGCAGTGGGCAGAGCAGAGCGGGAGGGCCCAGGGGAGAGGCAGGGGAGAGGCAGGTGTGAGCGGAGGGCTGGGAGGGGCCAGCCCAGGGTGCTGTCCGGGGGCAGCTGGCCGGAGCAGGGGAGGAGGACGCCCAGGGATGTGCTGTGCTCCTGCCAGCCGGGCAGACCCAATCCAGGGTGGGGGAGGGCTGGGAGCCCCGTGGCCGCACACCCGGGCCCGGGAAGCTGAGCTGGCCCTGGTTGGGGTGTCGTGTCTGGGGGCATCTTCTCCTGGGCTCTGAGTGAGCAGGAAAGGCCCGAGCCGGGCTGGGGTGTCACAGAGACCCCAGGGTCAAGTTGGGACCCTGCCCCCAAAATGTTGCCAGTGTGGTCTAACGTCATAGAAGCTATACCCCCACTCCAGCGCGCACACATTCTACGGAGGAAGCTCAAGACAGGTGATGGCTGGGGGCCCCTGTCCCGTGAGGGCCCCTGCCGGGAAACCCTGGGGCTCCCTGGTCCAACGGATTTCTTGGCTCGAGGCTTCCAAAAGCTTCCCCAGTGTGAGAGGGACCTGAGAAACCAGGCAACTATTGAGAAGGCGAAGAAGCCTGGATTTCAGTCCGGGAGGCAGGGACAGGATCTGGGGACCCCCTGCAGAAGCAGAGCCCGGTTCCCAGAGGACCCACAGAAGCCTCTGTGTGTGTGTGCATGTGTGTGTGTGTCCCCAGGAGGCTGTTGGCCAGGGAGGAAAGACCCACCCCTTCTAAGCGGGCTGGGCCTTGGCGGGGTGGGGGTGGGGGGTCACAGCAAAGGGGCTAGGTGTCCGGCTGGTGAAATCCAATCAACCTTGCCAGGAGAGGTATCCTTTGAACTGGAACCTGAAAGGGGGGTGTTGTTTGTTTGTTTGTTTGTTTAACTTATTAAAAAATTTTTTTTTCACATTTATTCATTTTTTGAGAGTGAGTAGGGGAGGGGCAGAGAGAGAGAGGGAGACACAGAATCGGAAGAGGCTCCAGGCTCCGAGCCATCAGCACAGAGCCCGACGCGGGGCTCGAACCCACGGACCGCGAGATCGTGACCTGAGCCGAAGTCGGACACTTAACCCACTGAGCCACCCAGGCGCCCCGAACTGTGAATTATAGGTATGACCAGTGGTCAGTGTCAAAGGTTCGGGAACCATGGGAAAGCTCGAAGAAGAAAATAAAAACCTCCCGTACTGTCACCACACAGAGGCAGTCCTGGGTCGCCCCCCGGGGGCTCTGGGACCCTTGTTTGTGCCCGTTGTGATGAGGGCTGGGGTCATCGCGACCACTTCCCAATCAGATCCCTGCCTCTCCCCTCGCCTCCCACTCGAGGGACGCTGCCTTCTCGCGAGGCTGGCCGCTTCTTTTCTTCGTTGTTGGTCTCTTCCTGTAGAGTGCGAGGGGCACAGGGGTGTGGGCCTCTGCCGTTTTCCTGCTGGGCCCGTGTCCCCAGGCCTCGGAAGGGCGCCTGGCTCCTAAGGTGTTTGTGTTAAGTGAACAGATAGTGTGTAAAATGAACGTGACTGTGTGTGTACGTGCAACACAAGGTAAGGCTTCAGGATTGCCTTTATCCGGTGTGGGATTCCACGACCCAAAGTTTTTGTGAAGGGCTTCCTGGCGTGTCACAGACCCGGGTGGCATCCGGGCTCGGGGCTCCCACAGTCTTGCAGCGACATGCGGGACCGGCTCTTTTGTCACCGCTGGAGGTTTTCCTTAACGGTACATTTGCACTTCCTCCCGGGGCTTTCGATGGTCAAGAACGCGAGTTTTATCCCCCTGGTTTTTCATCATCCCGGACAACCTCATCATTTATTTACTCGGCCCTCATCGTCGGATAAATCAATTTTCCAAGGCCGCGTCGGGATCAGCACTGCTTCCACGAGCATCTTCGAACATAAATCTCCGTGCACGTCCGTTTCTTGAAGGTACGTTTCTAGAAGCAAAATTGCTGAGTGAGAGGCATGTGTTTTTTTTGAGGCTCGCGGTATAGAGATTGTGCTCCAAAACAACAGTCCCCATTTGGATGGGATTTTAAAAAGAGTTTTGATGGGGCACCTGGGTGGCCCAGTTCGTTGGGCGTCCGACTTCAGCTCAGGTCATGATCTCACAGCTCGTGAGTTCGAGCCCCGCGTTGGGCTCTGTGCCAACAACTCAGAGCCTGGAACCTGCTTCAGATTCTGTGTCTCCCTCTCTCTCTGCCCCTCCCCTGCTCATGCTCTGTCTCTCTCTGTCTCAGAAATAAATAAAAACATGAAAAAAAAATTGTTTAAAAAAAAAAAAAGAGTCTTGTCAAGTTTTAGTGCCCGCGTGGGGAAATTTACAAGCGTGTATATAAAGAGCAGAGACCCCCCACGATCCCGCGTCCCTGAGAAAAATCACCGTTCACATTATGGTTTATTAGTTGCCAGATTTTTTTTTAACCATGCATATTACAAACATGCATATGAGATGTAATAAGCATAATATATCTGTGCATAGTAGATACATGTAAATGTGTCAGTGTATAAATAATACACTTATATATGAGTGTGTGTGTATATATCTCTCCAAAGAGAGAGAGAGAGAGACGGTGAGGCATGTCAGGTTTCTTCACCTCTGCTCCCTGGAGAGCCTGTCGTGTGGCCACCCACGGGACAAGGGTATCTGTGCCAGCCAAGAAGATTCTGAGCCGCTTCCCTTTCCAAAGCTCGAACCTTGAAAATAATAGGGTTCTCCTTTCCATTTCCAAATATAAAATGATGACATTGAATTATTCTTTTTCAAACTTCACGCAGCTCCCCAGACATGCAGAGGTATCTGCGGGCTGTCTAGAACTTGACTTTGTTTTTTTAAAAAGCTGACACTACAGGGGCACCTGGGCGGCTTGGTCGGTTGAGCGTCTGACTCTCAGTTTCGGCTCAGGCTGTGAGCCCGGGGTCGTGGGATTGAGCCTCGTGTTGGGCTCCGTGCTGAGTGTGGAAACTGCTTGAGATTCTCTCTCTGTCTCTCTCTCTCTCTCTCCCTCTTTCTCTTTCTCTCTCTCTCTCTCTCTCTTAAAAAAAAAAGTTGACACTACATCATAACCCTCATTGGAATGCATTTTCACGGCCATAAGAGAGCAGCCAGAGGAAGGAACGAGACAGGGAAAAGGAACCGTCCGGAGGGATTGTCTGGAGTCTGGGGCGGGGGACAAGGAGGGGTTAAGGCTGGACAGGAAGAGCAGGGCTAGGTGGTGGAGCCCCGAACACCTGGCCTGGGTGATGGAACATCGTTGAGAGAGCCCTCGGGAGCCGCAGGAGGCTTTAGACAGGGAAGGGACATGATCGGAGCTGGGTTTTAGGGCAAGAAATCGGTCAGCTTGTACAGAAGGGCCCGGAAGGAGGTGAGAGGGGAGGCTGTTCCTGTGGCCTGGCAGATAATTCGAGCAAAGGCTCCAGGTCGCCTCTGTGGTGGGTCTGGGGTCCTTGGGCACCAGGCCCTTGGGTCCTGTGCCACGGGCAGAGGGAGGCCCAGCTCAAGGTAGACATCCAAGCTCTATCTCCACCTGTGTTCCTGTCTATGCCGTGTAACAAGTCGCTGCAAACGTAGTGGCTTAAAACAACACCCATTCATGATCTGACAGTTTCTGTAGGTCAAGAGTCGGGGCACAGCTTAACTGGGTCCTCTGCCAGGGGTCTCGCGGCAGTCAAAGAGGCCTTTGGGGCTGGGGCCTCTTGTGGAACTCAGTGTCCCCTTCTAAAGCACATTCACGTTATACGGGGAATTGAATTCCTTGCAGTCGGCTGTTAAGACTGAGCCCCCCCCCCCGCCCCGCTGCTGGGGGCCACCGCCCCCAAAGGCAGTTCACAACAGGGCTGTTTGGTTATAAGGCCGGCAGGCAAGAGAGCATCTCTCTACTTTGAGCCCCTTCTTTCAGGGAAGACCGGAGTCTCTTTAGAAGGCTCACCTGCTTAGGTCAGGCCCACCCAGGATAATCACTCTCCCTTTTGATTAAGTCAAGTCAACTGATTAGGGACCTTCATTAACTCTGCTAACTTCCTTCATTTTCGGTTAGAAACAAGTCAGAGTTTCCACCCACACTCAAGGAGAGGGGATTTCACAAAGCTGTGGTTACCTGGGGGTGAGAATCACGGGGCCATTCTAGAAGGATGCCTACCGCACACCTCTCCTTTCAGTGCTTTTTCTTTTCCTTTAATGTTTATTTATTTTTGAGAGAGAGAGCATGTGAGCAGGGAAGGAGCAGAGAGAGAGCGAGCGAGAGAAGCCAAAGCAGGCCCAGGCTCCCAGCTGTCAGCAAAGAGTCCGATGCGAGGCTCGAACTCATGAACTGTGAGATCACGACCTGAGCTGAAGTCAGACGCTTAACCGACTGAGCCACCCAGGCGCCCCAACACATTTTCCATCTTTAAAGAGCTCCTTCGCCAGTGGAGACGATTACGTGGGCCTGTTTGTTTTTGTTTTTTGATAGGGTTATCAGCCACATCACAGAAAATACGCAGACGAGCGGATTGCAAGCCGCCCATAAAACGTAAACTACAATATTTACCTTTTGGTTCCCGCCTTCTCAGGGTTTTTACACCGCGGGGATGAAACGTGGGGGAAACGGCTCAGCACGCATTGGTTTTGATTCCCCTTTTGGATTCTTTCTCAACGTGGGGCTGACAGATGGCATCGGATGGGACACGTTCCGGAAGGCTGGTGCCAGTGTTTGCGCTGTGACCCCTGCTGGTGATTTAGGATTTGTTCGTCCCTTTGTGTTTCAAGAGAAGGCTAGGTCGGGGGCCCCCCTACTAGGCCTGTGGTTCTCCCAGCTCTGTGCCCGACAGTGGCCTCACAGCGCCCTCCAGGGAGGGATGACACAGGGGTGGGACGTGGGGATGCCATTTTGCTTTGGTCCTCAACTGGCGTTCCCCAAGAGTGTGGGCAAAGAAGGGGCCCTGAATGGTGTGCGCCAGGGTCTCCGGGCAGGAACGCTGCTCACTGCACCCCGGGGCCTCAAAGTCCACTCTGCGTGCTGTCACCATAAACACCAAAGTGCCCGTTGATAGAAGGTAACCCTGTGCCAACAATCCTGTGGCGTGGCTTCTGTGATCATGACGTGTTCTTACCCCCATTTTACAGAGGACGAAACTGAGGCCCGGAGAAGTGCTCTGCCCAAGGTCAAACCGGTCTGTTTCTCAGGTCTGGGGTTTTCCGAGAGCCGGACTGCCTTTTCTCTTTCTCCCAATCACCTTCCTTTATTTCAAACGAACAAACAAACAAACAAAAAAAAAATAGAGGCAGATGCTTGCAATCTCCTCTCCCAAGCGTGCTTGGCCAAAGGGGCAGAGGGAGGCCGAGAGAGGAAGGTTCCAAGTTCTCCCAGCCTGGGACGGGGCCCGGGGTACCTTATCCTCATGGAAAATTCTATCCCAGGACGGCTGCCCACACAGCCCAGCAATCAGGGCTACAAGAGTGACAGCAATGTTTGAATAGATTTTCTGTTACGGGGGGGGAGGGGGGGCTGCTGTGCTCCCCTCCCTCAGCTCCCGGAGCGGCATATGTAAACGATTAAGACGGTTTGTTTTCTCTAGCGTGCTTGGGAGGAAGTGACACCGAAATCCTGGTGGCCCAACGGCAGGGCCAGCGCCTCCGTGGGAAACGGGCCCCCAGCTTTCTCTGCAGCGGGTGTTGTTGGGACCCGCCTTCCCCCCACCCCCCAACCGGAGCCCTCCGCCCAGTGTGACCCCATCTCCGCCGCAGGCAGCCCCGACCTGGCGATGCTTCGTGAGACCCTCCCTTTGGATGAGACATAAACCGATGGGCCTCCATCCAGTGGCGAGGGCACTGCTCTGGACCCCGCGGGCCGGCCCTTCACTCGTGCAGATTCCTGGGGTCGGGGGTGGGGACACGGTCAGCTCCTCACGAGGGAGGACGCCACTCCCTGCTTGGAAAAGGACGGCCCAGCTCTCGTGTGGGTAGAAGGGCAGGCCAGCGTCTTCCCGACACCTCTACCAGGCAGGCCCCGCTTCCAGAATCTCTTTCTCCCAGGCTCATCCGCGTGCCTAAGCCACATCCTGGCCACCTGGCCGTCTCCCTCAGCCCGTCATCTGGTCATTAACCCCTGCCCTGCTGTGTCCGGGATACCTCCCAGATCTGCCCGCTCTGTCCCCATCCGGTCCGGGCTCCTGTCCATCCAGCATCTGCCCTGGCCCCCGCAGGGGTCACTCTGCCTCCACTCTTAGCCTTGGGGCCACTCCTCCACACGGAACCCCGGGGGCGTGTCCCTCCACCACGGCTCCCCGCCGCCAGGATGACATCCAGAACTCTCCATCTGGCCCCACGGGCCCCACTTAAGCCAGCCTCTGCTCCTCTCCACCTTCATTGTGCATGAGGAGATCCAGCCCGGGAACTGTCCCCGCTGGCCCCGAGAGACAGCTTTTGGCTCATCCCGGGGCCTTCACGCACGCTGTTCCCTTAGCTAGAAACACTGTTCCCCTCCCCACCCCCACCCCCGCCTTGGCCTGGCAAACTCTTCGTCCTTGCAGGACGCCGCTTCCGGGAAGGCTGCCCAGATGTCTGAGACTACGTTTGGGGCTCCCCGGGCCTGGTGTGGCCTCTGCCCCGAGGGACCCTGCGTCAGTTCTCTGCTCTCTCCTCACACAGCGTGTCATGTCTGTTCAGTGAATGAGCGGCAAATGGCGGCCCAGGAACCACTTACCCGAGGCAGAGGCCACACGGAGGAAGACGACAGTGGCTCTGGCCGCACACGCTCCCCCACCCCCACCCCACCCCAGTCCAGGGCACAGGTGTCTCCCCCGCTCTGGCCCTGGCAGTCAGGGTGAGCCCGAGCCCCCTCAAGACATCCGCAGGACGCCCCCTCCCCACGCCTTCAGCCGGAGCCCGTGCCTCCCTCACCCTCAACGGTGCCCCACGCTCTCCTGCGGACGGAGTCCCAACCGTCCAGCCGCAAGGCAGTCACACGGGGAGCGTCCTGGGGCTCGTCTGCGTGTCCGAAGGAGGCAAGAAGCTCAGTGCGCGAGAACCCCGTTTTCGTGGCGAAATTCCAGCTGAAGGGTGGGGAGGGGTCCTCGTCTGACTCGCAGGTATGATTACCATACCTCCCAAGACACAAATGGGGATCGTCCCCGACACAAGGATTGTCCCCGAGGCTTTGACCCGTTTGGGGGTCATCAGGGGTGTGCAGCTGATGGGCGGGAACACGGACGCTTTGGGGCCCTTGGCTGCAAGGGCAGGGCAGACTCCGGGACAAGAGGTCAGCTGATCTACCCCATGGGGTGTGACCGCCGTGTCACCGCGAGGGCCATCGCCAGGAGGGACTGGTCGCCTTCGTGCCCTCTGGGGGTCGGGGAGCGCTGTCCTACTTACTTGGGGGCTGACTGAGGGCCCCCTCAGCAGAAATGACTCTGAACTTCCCTGGAGGGTGCGCCCCACAGAAAGAGTGGTATGGGGCCAGGCGGAGGGGGCCCGGTCTTCCCGCAGACTCCCTTACAAGTGACGTCATTGGCTGGTGGCACATGTGTCGTCTGTGACCCTTATCGTCTGCAAAAAGGCGGGTGGACTTGGGTAAGGTCTTCTGGTGTCCTTGGCTGTTGGGACCACTCCTCCATCCCGGGGGGCCACCCGGGACCTCCACTCTGCACTATGTCTGGGGCATTTGTCTCGGCCGCTCTACAGTCAAATGCCCAGGAGGGTCCCCTACGTCCTGCAAGCCCCAGAGATAAGGAATTGAATTTCTAGCACCTGCCTCACACACTGTCAGCTCAGCCCAGGAATCCATGGTCACCTACCCTGCCCCCCACCATAGGGCAGAGGGGATACTCCCTGCCCAGAGGGGATACTCCCTGCCCAGACAGGGAAGGGATCCCGCCCAGTGTCACACAGCAGGGCTTTCTCCCAGATGCCTGGGTGTCCACGGGGTCCAGGGCCGGTCTCTGATTTCCTCCCCCACTCCCCAGCCCTGGGGCTCTGCAGGGTGATGGAGAGCTTCGTGCAGAAGAAGGCTGGGACATGAGGGCATCTGGTCCTGCCATGGCTGCTGGTCTGAGCATGGCCCAGGGCTGCCCCCACGACGGCTGCAGGCCAGAGCAGGGCCCCAGAAGGCCATCCCTCAATTACTTTGCTGCCCTCGTCCGCCCGCCCTTCCTCAACCTTTTTGGGGTTTAAAAAAAAAAATTTTTTTATTTCTTAAAGACAAAAGCTTTTTGGTTTTAATACACAAAATAAATGCAGTCCTTGTGGGGTTCCTGCTCCACCTCTGGCCCAACCCCCCCCAAAGGTCATGGGCCAAAGTCTCCCACGGCTGTAGACGGGGGCCTGAGCCAGGCTCCCGGGATCTCAGCAGCCTCTTGGGCCCGGGAGTCCAGACTGGAGAGAGGGCCCAGGAGATCCCTGTCCTGGAGACAGGGGACAGGAGAAGGGCACTCTCCCGCACGTCTGCCCTCTCTGCCGTTGTGAGACCAGGCGGGCAGCTGGGTCCTGGCGGGCCGACCATCAGTTCACCGTGGGCACCTGGCTGTGGTGCAGGCTGAACTCCTTGGCCTTGAGACGGAGGCTGGCGATGCTGTTGGCCATGTTGACTCCCGGGGTCGCAGGGCCTGAGCCTCCAGGGCTGTAGGGCGGCACCGTGCTGGGGGCGACAGAAGATACCAGGACACTGGGCTGTGGCTGACGTGATGCCCGAAGCTGACCACTTCTGGCTGCCAGCCTCGGACCCCAGCCTCTGGTCCTCCCGCCTCCCTTCCTCGGTTTACCTTCCCGGCAAGCCCTCCCCGCCACGGGATGGGCATGATCGGGGCTGCAGAATTTGGGGAGGAGTCAGAAATGCCCACAGACAGCACGGGGACACAGGCAGCTCCTGTGGATCTGTAGGCGTCCCTCCCTGGATCAGGAGCCTCCGGAGAGCAGGTCCTGGGTCCCGTCCCCGCCCCCGCCCCCCTCCACCCAGCACCTGCACTGGGCCTGGTGCACAGCAGGACGGAGACACGGCAAACCACCTCTTGGTGGCCCTTCCGCTCCGGGTAAGGACAGGGCAGGAGAGCTGGCCAACATGGGATCACGAGGACTCTGACCCCACAAGCCGACCCGCCGGATCTTGCCTCCCACAAGACCAGGGCTCCAGCAGAGTGACTCACACAGACTAAGGGACAGGTGTCACCCCTTGGAGTTGTGGGCACAGAAAAACGACTCCCTGGCACCCCTTCCCTCTTCCTTCCTGCCCTGCCGCCTTTTTCCAGCTTTGACCAGGACAAAACTGCCCCAGAACGTGGCTCTGGACCCCAGCCGGGTCCCTGGGACAGGGGAGCCGTGCCCTCAGCCCTCCCTGGCCTCCCAGGGAGATCGGCACACACACGTGTCCCCACACGGAAGGCCCAGGCTTCAGGGGCGCCTGGGCACCATGCACAGCTGTCTTGAGATGCTCAAAGGAGCCCCGGGCCCTAAGAGGCCGCGCGGGTCGCCCAGGCTGCTCCCCGTCCCGCCAGAAGGGGTTCCTGCTCTCACCTGTAAGGGGACGAGGCCGTCCAGGAAAGATAATCGGGGCTCAGGGTGGCGGGCCGGGGAACCACGGGCTGCTCGATGGCGGCCTCCTGGCTGTAGGACTTGAGCAGCGAGGCGGAGCGGTTGGCCAGCATGGCCCTCTCGTTTCGGCGGAACTTGGCCCTGCGGTTCTGAAACCAGACCTGGGGGTGGGAAGGCGTGCTGAACGGGGCACAGCAGGCCGCAAGGGGGGACCCCAAATCCTTTGGGACGGCGGTGCGGGCCCGCTCTGCCACCAGCTCTGGACGGGCGGCCCCACGGAGCCTCAGCTTCCTCCTCGGGAAGATGGGGATGCTAAGGCTGCTGGGTAAGCCGTGTGCAAAAATGAGCACTTCACCGTGGTAAGGTTGCAACTAGAGAGGGGCACTTGGCTCAGAGCGGGGCTGAACGCTGCAACACGGCGTTTAGTCACCCAAACCTTCCACGCCGGGCACGGCTCCAAGCCCGCTGACAAACATATTAACCAGGGGCGCCCGGCGGGGCTCCGTCGGTGGAGCGACGGACTCCGGCTCAGGTCATGATCTCGCGGTCCGTGAGTTCGAGCCCCGCGTCGGGCTCTGCGCTGATGGCTCGGAGCCTGGAGCCTGCTTAGGATTCCGGGTCTCCCTCTCTCCCTGCCCCTCCCCCGCTCATGCTCTGTCTCTGTCTCAGAAATAAACATTTAAAAAAAATTTTTTTAAACTCCCAAATATATCCACTACTTCGGTTCTCGTAAGAACCCCGGGAAATAGACCCACGCGATCCTCATTTTACAGGGAGGCACCAGAGAGGTTAGGTAACCTGCCCAAGGCCACACAGCTGGGAAGTGGCAGGGCTTGGCCTCGAACCTCGAACCTCGGTGCTCCGGGCCTCGGACGCTCCCGCTCTTAATTACCGCCCCTCCGCAGCAGCTGCGCCCCCCAGACGGCGAGGGGGCTGCGCGCTCCCGCGGGCGCCCGCGCGGGCGCGGCGCTCACCTGCACACGCGCCTCGCTGAGGTTGACGCGCCGCGCCAGCTCCTCGCGCACGAAGGCGTCGGGGTAGTGCGTGCGCTCGAACACGCGCTCCAGCGCCTGCAGCTGGCTGCTGTTGAACGTGGTCCGGTTCCGCCGCTGCTTCTTCTTCCGCTTGGCGGCGCTGCCGCCGCGCCCGGGGCTCGGACACTCACCTGCGGAGGGGATCGGGTGTCAGCAGGGGCAGCCCCGCCCCGCCCCGCCCCGCCCCCGGAGGTGCCCAGGGGGTCCCGACCCCCCACCCCCACCCCCACTGGCTCGGCAGCGTGCGCTGAGCGCTCTCCCTGTGTCTCCCGCAGCGGATGGATGGAGGGTCCAGCCCCGAGGGCGGGAGCAGATCCCTTGAATTCTCTCCTTCACGCATCCCTTCATTCGTCCATCCGTTCATTCTTCAACACGTATTAACTGAGCAGCTACTGTGTGACCGGCGCAGTGCTAGGGCCCACGGGGAATATAACAGTGAACAAAAGCAGGCAGATTCCACAGGAGGTGGAAATGAGCCAGAGGGTGGATCCCAGCAGAGGAGCCGACCGAGGGTCTGTGCTGGCCTCTGGTTCAGAACGGGCGGCTCAGGTAAGGAGGCCCAGCACAACCTTAGGGAACGCACCGGGTCAGCAACCCTTACGTTTTAGGTCCACCCTGTCCTTTGAGAGGACGGGTTGGGGGGGGGGGGGGGGATTCAGCCACTATTGCCACATCGATGGGCAGAACTGTTGACTCTTCGTCCCCAAGAGCCCAGGTCATTGCCCACTCCTCCAGGCAGCCCTCCGGATCACCCGGGTCCACGTGGGATCCCCTCCCGCGCTCACGGGCACCACCCGCGACACTGCCCAGGTCAGCCCTTCCTCCCCTATCCGATTTTCTTATTAAAAACGTACATGATAATAACAAAGTAATGTCATTGCTGGTGGCAGGAACGGATTCGAAAACCAGAAGGGGGTAAAAAAGTGACACGAAGTACCCTCCTCTCCCCGCGCTTTACCAGATTACAAATGTACCTTTAAAAAACTTACAAGCATGAGACCGTGCTGAACACATTGGTGCTTCGACTTCCCTGTTTTTTACTTGATAATATTCCAGACATTCCATCTCGCAGACAGCAAACACAGCCCTCTTTATTTGGATTGTTTTGCATACTCGATTTTCTCTCGCGTCCCCTCCCTCCACGCGTAGGGACTTAGTTTTTTTAGGTCCGTTTTTGCTTTTGCTGGAGCATCGCTCTTTGCAAATATAATAAAATACGTACCATATTTTTCCTATCAAAAAGTCGCCTACGACGTCCTGCCCCCTCACCTCACCTCTTCCCCACTTAGCACCTATCTCAGGGATCCCTCCATCCAGGGCCCAGAAATCATTCACATTCCTCTCCCCAGCCCCCCCAGGCCCTTGGCTGGGGGACCGTCCCCTGGTTTATCCTCCCAGAGTCCTATGGATGGGCCTCTGGCGTGTTTCCAATCTTCCGCAACTGAGAGTGCCATGATGAATAAGCTCGTGAAGACATGATTTTCTATTTTTGCCGGTGTCTGTTTGGGATAGATTCCTAGAAGCGGGAATCGCCGGGCCAATAAAAAACAAAAAAACCCCAAAAAACCGCTAGATGTGGCCAGGTTCCCGCACCAGCCTTCCCACCAGCGGTGTAGGCGAAGGTCTGTTTTGCCCAGTTTGGACAACGGAACGTATTGTCGGCCTTTGGGAGTTCAGTCCACGCCTTGTGTTTTTTTTGCTTTCCCCGGCGACACGTTCCCTTCATACATTCAGTGTTCCCTGCACAATGCCGGGTATTGGCTCTGCTGAGCATCTAGAACATTCCAGGCCCGGCAATGGCTACCACTCAGTCCCTGCTTTCAAATAAGATCCCACGCGAGCAGGGTTTATTGCCTCTGGGGCAATCCACTGATTGGACTTGAGGCTGAAGTGGTCCACGGGACTGGTAAATGATCGTGGGGGCAAAGAGGGGGTCTTCTCAGGCAGGACTCAGGAATGCCTGGGGAACAGATGACCTTACAGCTGAATTTGGACCAGAAGTTCCCATCTGAGGGCAGTTCTGCCTCCGGGGACATCTGACAGTGTCTGGAGACATTTTTGATTGTGAGGACCGGGGGGCGGGAGG
Organism: Panthera tigris; assembly: GCF_018350195.1. NCBI lineage: Eukaryota > Metazoa > Chordata > Mammalia > Carnivora > Felidae > Panthera > Panthera tigris. The sequence goes on along the minus strand of NC_056672.1, from coordinate 87,279,465 downwards.
TGCCATGGGGATTGAATGGGTGGAGGCCGGGGGCTGTCGCTAAATACCCTTCAGGACGAGAACAGGCCCCCACAGCGAAGAATCTTCTCGTGCACCATGCCCACGGCCCTGGCTCAGCGGGACGTTCAGGATGGTTGCAAACACAGGAGACACAGGCTGGGGAGCGACGGGGAACGCGAGTGGTCCCAAGGGAGCCGCCGCGTCCCCTGGCCTGGCTCCAGCCTTCTCCCCTCCCCCCACCCCACCCCCCCCCCCCCCCCCGCCGGAAAACGGAAAAGTGGAGGAGAATGCCTGGTGCCTGTGACCGTGTCTCTGCCCCGCATCCCTGTCCCCTGGAGCGGGAGGAAATCTAAACCAAAACAACGAGGGCCCATGAACTGAAAACCGGGGGGTGATCAACAGCCCCGAAAGCGGGGACAGAAGCTTCTGGAACACCAGCCAACCCAGAGACGACTTCCGTCCCCCTTCAGGCAACGCCGATTGGGCACACACCCAACGCAGGAGGCATTTCGGCCAAAAAAGGAGACTTTTTCGAGAAGTTTCCGAGCAATCCCAAACGGAGGGTGTCTAAATGAAAACCATTCTTCGGCTTCTGCCCCGCCAAGTGGGCGTCGGAAGAGACTGGGCTCTTTCGTCGCCGGTTTAAACCGAGTAGTGACTTGGAGCCGGAACCCTCACGCAAAGGCATTTGTCGCCAGGTCCCCGACAACCTGCCACACCAGCCCCAGCTGGGCTCCTCGCTGGTCTGGGGTCCGCTCTCTCCGGGGTCACAGCAAGGCCGCTCCGACGGGGGCCGCTCAGCCAAAGCTGGTTTGGGGCCACGGGGGGTGCCAAGCGGGCCACCCGCTCCCTAACCCCCACCCTGGGGGGTGTGACCCCATTTCACACACAGGGAAACTGAGGCCAAGGTTGCACCTCTGGGTTGGAATTCATGTTTGTCAGAGGCTCGGCCGGCCCCGGGGCTGTAGGCTCGGCCTCTCCTCCCTCACCCGCCTTGCTCCCAGGGAAGGTGACGCAGGGGTCTGTCACAATCTCAGTCCTGGCTCTAGGAGGCCTAAGTGCGGAAATGCCCTTGGGTCTCCATCCCAGACTGTGGGAAGTACGTCCCTGGGTCCCGCTTTTGTTCCGAAGGAAGACGTCACCTCTGGAAGCGGCAAGGGACAACACACAGCGTGCCCAGAGTCACATAAAGTTCCTAAGAGGAGCAGAGCTTAATTCCGTGCCGAGAGCATAGTAATTGCTCAATAAATAGCGGCTGCCCTTAGCATTGTCGCTTATGAGAAAGCCAAGGGTCTTTCTCTGGGCCCTTGGGTCCCTTCGTCCCAGCCCGCAATAGAAAGACAGGTCTGTAGTCCCTGCTGGGCAGAGGCTGAGAGGCGGCCGAGGCCGAGGACGACTGAAGCATCGTCCTGAAGGTGACCCGGGGCTCGAACCCACCGGCTGGCCTTCCCACCGGCTGGCCACCGGCTTCCCAGCGGATGTGCTGGATATTTGTTACCCTAAGTCCCTGAGTCACCGCCTGAGAAATGTATTGTGGTGGGCGTGTGTCCCCCTGGGGGCTCCACACTGGGACTTTGAAGCATTTGGAAAAGAAATAAATACTCACTAAGCCTCAGGCCAGCGATGGCTGGCCCCGCCCCCCCCTTTCCAAGTCGGGCCAGTCCCCAAGTTTCCTTTTGTTCGGTAAAAGTCCTGCTTTTCTCTGGGGTTGAAAAAGAAAGCCTGAAACCGCCTCTCTCTCTCTAGGGGGAGAGAGAAAGGTATTCAGACGGGGGAGGCCCGCCGCCCACGCTCCCTCTCCCTTAAAACCCCCTCTCCCTTAAAACCGAATTACTTCGTCCCCCGGTTACATTACAATAAAAAAAAAAAGGAATGACTTGTGCACAGTTTTCTGCCATTAAATTATTTCACACGTACCATTTATTTAGCTGACTGAGGGCCAAAGACATTTAAAAACTCCGCTCTCAGCCAGATAATCGAGTGGTCCTGGCTTCTCTCTCCTGCACCCATGGTTTTTCTTATTCCGTGTAATTTAAGGGTCTAAATAGTCTGGAGGGAATTAACTGCAAATTCTTCCTAAGACAAATAAACCCAGCCTCTTCGTTTCTGCCTTCCTCAAGCTGTTGAGAGACACCCTCTGTTTGTTTTTGCTTCAAATAGTCAGTTTGTGCCTGACCCCGGGGCCGCGGCGAGCTCCAACCCAAATAAATAACTTTTATTAATTAGCATTTATTCTGACCAGAAAAGCAGCCCCTCTCCTCGCCGCCCCCCCCCCCCAATGTGATCTCTGCCAACACGTTCGCAAAAATAAACAACGGGTCCCCAGGACCTTGATGTGGATTTAACAAATTAACACCGGCCCTTGGTCAAAGGAGCTCCAAGCTGCAGAAATATTTACAGCCGGGAAAGTCTGAGGAAGACTGGAGAAAAGAAGGTGGAGGGCCCGGAGGGGCCTGCAAAAGCTTCGGGCCCACCCCCCAGGTCTCCTGGAAGGGACGAGGGTTCCTCTGAAAGACCCCTGGTTCTGCCTTGTCGGGGCTCAGACGGGAACCCTGGAATCTGTCCTTAGCTGTCTCCGGTGCCAACAGGGGACACCCGAAGGGAAATGTGTCGCCTCTTCAGGTGAGACGTGAGAGGCCTACAGCCCCGTGGCTGAGGGGGAATGATCTCCAGCAGAGTGGCCAGGGCAAATCTGTTAGCGACTCCCAGCCTCTGGAATCTCCCGGAAAACTGGGAACAACAGAAATGACCTCATTAACCCTCCTATGGGCCTTACACGAGGGCCCCTAGCCCACGATTCTACAGATGAGGCACCTGAGGCTCACACGGGACAGCAACATGCCAAAGCCATAGGACTCGTCAAGGCCGGAGCTGGGATTGGAACCTGCCGATGGGCACCAGGCCCAGGTTCTTGAACACCTTGGCGCGGCGGGGGGACCGGCCCTAAGAGGCCCGCACCCTCGTTCCTCCCGCAGCGGGATTCTGAGAATCTCTCCGTGGGCTTAGGGTGAACCAGGAGGAGGGACACGGAAGGCAGCAGCTGGAGAAGCACAGGAGAGAAGGGTGCGCGGGCCGCCCAGCCTGGGAGACAGGGCCAGAGGGGAGCACGGCACCCAGTCAGGCCAACGTTCGAAGGAAGAACGGAAGCAAAGACGGGAGGGGGGAGGAGGGAGAAAGGAGAAGAAACATGGTCCCTGGAGCCTTCTGGAGAAGGGCTTCCCTAGGCGGCCGGCCCCACTCCAGCCAGGATCCCAAGCGAGGAACCTTAAGAGCTGGTTTCATGTCCGGCCAAGCTGGCGTTGGTCCCGGACACTGAGGGACCAGGCCTAAGACACAGGGGAGGGGCTCGGGTCCTCGGGTGAGATCACACAGGCAGACTTTCCAGCATCACCTCCCCGGAGGCCCCCAACAGCCTCAAGAGGAGCGGGCAGGGAGGGCTGTCTCTGTCCTACAGAGAAGGCAGAGGGAGGCCCAGAGAGGGGCCGGGACCTACCCGGGGTCACGCAGCAAGGAAAGCCCACTCCCGCGGCCCTTTCTCTTCTCGATACATCCCTGGTAGCCAGTCGTCTGGGATAATGGAGAGAGGAGGTAGCCCGCCCCCCAGCCCAGGGCTGGGCAAATCCAATGATGAGCACAACGGAAGGACAGAGGCTTTCTCTTGAGGGCCTTTCTGGCTCTATCCAGTGGATGGGGCCACCCAGGCCACCCTGGTGGGCAGAGCCAGGGCCTGGACCTCAGGAGGGCTGGTGGTACTCACATTGGACGTGCCCACCCCTCACTGCGGACCCCTTCTGCATACCATTCCTGGGCTTTCCACCGCCCCCCTCTGTCCCTCCCTGACTTTTACCTTCAGCAGCAGAATGCCCCCTCCTCCAGGAAGCCCTCCCAGACCCCTGTCATAGCTGTGCCACACTGTAGAGTAGACGTGGGGTCATTTGTCCAGCAGGGACTGGAACTTACTGGGTTTTGTCTCTCTGGAACCCATCACAGGACCTAGCTCAGGGTAAACTCTTCACAAATATTTTTTTGAGTGCTGGGTGAACGAGGGAATGAGAAACCTGGGACTGTCACGCCCATACTCCCCTCACAGCCCCCAGGCCAGTGACCGGTGTGGCTACAAGGGGGCCTAAGCAGGCTTCGGCCGACCCTGGAGTCTAGAGGAGGCTGGGGGAGGCTCCCCCGTGTCCCCTAGAAACCTCAGCAGAGCCCTGGAGGCAGCTGCCACGCATTAGGGTCTCTCTAGGCTCTGGAGCCTCTCCTTCACATGCACAAAGGTCTTGGGGTGCTGCATACGCTTCCACAGGATGACTGGACCCCCTCCCCACCCCAAGAAACCCAGTGCACCAATGGAATCTACCCTACAAGACCACATGAGCTCCTCCCCACCTCAGGGCCTTTGCACATGCTTTTCCCTCTGCATTCCTTCTGCCTCATGCTTACCCAGTTTTTAGTCTAAAATTCCCTGCCCTGAAAGGCTTTTCAAGCCCCCGGGTCAGGCCAGATCTCCTCGCCACAGGCTCCTGGGCTGTCTCCCTCTCCTGAACGTCTGCAATGAAGTTGTTCTTCTGTTCTGGTTCTTCACTTTGTGCTTGTCTCTTCCCTTTAGCTCAGCTCTAGGAGGTAGGGACTGTGTGCGCCTTGTCACTGCTATATCCCGGGGACTGGGCAAGAAGTTTGGTCTCAAAAAGATGTCTCAATATAAATGAAGGAAGACCTCCCTCCAGAAAACAATGGGAAGTCCCAGCATCCAAACCCAGTTCCCCCTGCCCTTCAAAAGGCCAGACAATGGCTACTTAGATGGGACAACTCAAAGCACAAGCCAGTAAAGAAAGGAAGATAAATCAGACTTCATAAAGATTAAAACTTTGGTGGACACCATCAAGAAAGTGAAAAAGGGGGTCGGGGCGCCTGGGCGGCTCGGTCAGTTGAGCGTCCAACTTCAGCTTCGTCACGATCTCACATCCGTGGGTTCGAGCCCCGCGTCGGGCTCTGTGCTGACGGCTCGGAGCCTGCCTGGGATGCTCTCCCTCTCCCTCTACTCTGCCCCTCCCCCGCCCTCTCTCTCAAAATAAATAAACATTAAGGAAAAAAAAAAGACAGTAAAAAAGACAACCCAGAGAACGAGGAAAATATCCACAAGTCGCGTATTCGGTAAGGGATCGTATTTAGAAAATATGAAGAACGCTTTCCACGCGACAATAAAAAGGCAAACCATCCCATTAAAAATGAGCAAAAGGTCCGCATCGGCGTTTTCCCCAAAGGAGCCATGTGAATGGCCAACAAGCATGTGAAAAAAGTGCTGGTCCTGAGTCATCAAGAAAACGCAGCGCGCAACCACAAGGAGATGCCGCTTCACACCCAGTGTGACGGCTAGAATCAGAAGGCAGATAATAACAAGTGGGGACAAGAATTTGGAGACATTGGACCCCCCCGTGCATCGCTGGTGGGAAAGTCCAATGGTGCAGCCGCTCTGGAAGAGTCTGGCAGGTCCTCCAAATGTGAAATTCTGAGTTACCATCTGACCCAGCAGTTTCACTGCTAGGTATCTACCCGGGGGGGGGGGGGGGGGGAATGAAACCTACGTCCACACCACGATACTCCAAACAGCCCGAACTTGGAGACAACCCAAACGCCCCGCCAACTGATGACTGGGTACACAGAATGTAGTCTGTCCACACAATGGAATGTTTTTTGACCGTAAAAAGGAACGAGGTGCTGATTCATGCTCTGATGTGGGCGAGCCTTTAAAAACGTTATTTATGTTTAAAAATACCGTGCTACGTAAAAGCAGCCCGTGCCATCCAGGAAGGGCCGCATAATGAAGGATTCCGAGGACGAGGAACGTCCAGAACAAGCAAAACCTAGAGAGACAGAATGTCCGTCGGCGGCTGCTAGGGCCTGGGTGGGGTGGGGTGGGGTGGGGTGGGGGGGATGGACGGTGATGACCGAGGGGTGCGGGGTTTCTGTTTGGGCTGCCGGAAAGCTCTAAAATCTTGGCGATGGTTGCACAAGTGAACATATTAAAACTCAGTGGCGTGCACACTTTTAAGGGGATGAATTGCATGGCCCATGCAGTATATCTCAATAAAGTTGGTCTATAAAAAGAAGTACACAGGAAAGGCTGGGGGCAGAACGTCTCCATGGGAGAGGGGACATGTGGGGGCTGCCACCCCTGGGGGAAGCCAGGGGGCAGATACAGATTAGGCCAAAGCCTCTTCTCAGGCCCAGGAGCCTTTTGAGAAATGGCGTCACTGGGCCCAAGCGGGGAGCAGCGACAAAGCTACTGGGCAGAGAATATCTACGTCCTATTCTCAGGCACAGAAAAGGGCCAGGGGGTCAAGGTCAGCTACAGCCGGCCATCTCGAAGGCTCTGGGTTTCCCAAGCCTCCTCCTGTGTCCCGCACCCAGGCCTCTGGCTTTAGCAGCCCAGGAGCCAAGGGTTCAAACTTGACATCGGCGGTCGGCCCAGCCTCCTCCGCTCCCCACACCCCGAAACCACCTCCAGAAAGTGGGAGCACAGGAGGGAAGGGAGTCGGGGAGTCATTCAGGAGGAAGAGGAGCAGCCCCCCCCCCCCCCCCCCCCCCCCCCCCCGCTCACAAGTTGGTCAGAGAAGGAGGGCAGTGTCTGTCCCGTCTGGTTTTAATCTGAGGCTGGTGGCCCAATGCCAAATTTATTGTCAGACCTCCATTTTAATAAGGGGTTGGTATTTGGAGGCAAGCTGCCCTCGTTAACCACTTCCAGACCGGGGTGACGTTGCCGCTCAGGGGCCAGCGTGGGGTCCTGCCTCCCAGTTAGGAGCCTGGGGGGGGGGCTCGCAAAGCCCGCAGCCGGCACCTGCTGGGAACCGCGGTGAGCCCTGATGGTCAGGGAGAGAGACGTTCGGAGAGCTCGGTTCCGAAGAAAACCCGCCAACGGCCCTGGGGGCCTCAAGCCTGGTACTCTCGTCTTCTCGAGGGCTCAGACCTGCAGGGCCCTCACAGCTCATCTGTCAAAGGCCTTTAGTTTCGTAGATGCGGAAATGGCGGCAAGGAGGGGGGCGCTGGCTTGGCCAAAGGCTCCCAGCGAGGCACTGGGGTCCCACGTTCTGCCCCCGGAGGCGAGGTGCGATCCCCGAGAACACACGTGTGCCCCCCACCCCCTGCTCCCCGCGTCCCTGGGTTCCCCGGGAACGGGGCGGACGCGGCTTACCCTTGACCCAGCCATGGGGCACGCTTGGGGACAGTGGGGGAGGGGCAACCCGCAGCCCACCCAGAGAGCAAATGACTGCCTCCCTCTGCCCCCCAGCATCTGAGAATGGGGAAAACTCCCCTGTCCCTCGCTTCGGGGCCCTCAGTTTCACCATCTGTGCGCTGGGGTGAGAGGAGTTACCATCGCCCCCCCCCCCCCCCCCCGTCCCCGATGGAACAGTCTGGGGCTCCCCCGAGAGCTCGACACAGACAACCCTTCTCCCCGCTCTGACTTTTTTCCCCAAGGGAAACCTAGGCCCTGGCTCACTGGTCCTCCCCCCCCCCCCCCCGTTTCGACTGAGAACCCCTGGAGGAATCTGAGGAATTCTACGGGTCCTTCCCAGAAAAACACAGGTGCACACAAAATTCTGCATGGAACCTCGTTCGGGTGATTCACGGACTCGGAGAATCCGGTCCGCAGACCCCACCCTGTAAAGTCAGCGTGACGGAAAGCCAAGTCTCTTTTGCCCCAGAAGAACCCGCCCCCTCCGCCCCCTGTTCCATCTTGGGGTCCCCACCGGTCGCCCCCTCCCACCCCAAGGGAGCAGGCAAGACCGAGGCCGTGCCCATTAGCCCCTCTCCCGAGGCCGGCGGGACCTCGCGGAGCCCTGGCTCTGGGTCCACGCCGCGCTCCCAGAGAGGGTAACCTTTAAAGCACCGCCAGAGGGTTTTTATGACCCGCTGGTGAGTTCCAGGCCTTCTGGAAAATGTGTCTGAGGCTCAGCTCAGAGGAGCTCCAAGGCTGTCTTGACTGTTAGGCTGCCCTCGTCACTGCAGCTGGGCCTGTGGGTGAGGACATGGGACTCCTCCCCCTCCCTTTTCTTTTCCTTTCCTTTCTTTTCCTTTCCTTTTGTTTTCCTTTCCTTTCCTTTCTTTTCTTTTCCTTCTCTTCTCTTTCTTTTCTTTTCCTTCCCCTCCCCTCCCATCCCTTCCCTTTTTCTGTTTTCTTTTCTTTTCCTTTCTTTTCTTTTCCTTCTCTTCTCTTCTCTCTTTTCTTTTCCTTCCCCTTCCCCTCCCCTCCCTTCCCTTCCCTTTTTCTGTTTTCTTTTCTTTTCCTTCTCTTCTCTTCTTTCTTTTCTTTTCCTTCCCCTCCCTTCCCCTCCCTTCCCTTCCCTTTTTCTGTTTTCTTTTCTTTTCCTTTCTTTTCTTTTCCTTCTCTTCTCTTCTTTCTTTTCTTTTCCTTCCCCTCCCCTCCCTTCCCTTCCCTTTTTCTGTTTTCTTTTCTTTTCCTTCTCTTCTCTTCTCTCTTTTCTTTTCCTTCCCCTTCCCCTCCCCTCCCTTCCCTTTTTCTGTTTTCTTTTCTTTTCTTTTCCTTCTCTTCTCTTCTTTCTTTTCTTTTCCTTCCCCTCCCCTCCCCTCCCTTCCCTTTTTCTGTTTTCTTTTCTTTTCGTTTCTTTTCTTTTTCTTCTCTTCTCTTCTCTTCTCTCTTTTCTTTTCCTTCCCCTTCGCCTCCCCTCCCTTCCCTTCCCTTTTTCTGTTTGGCCTCCGTTTACTAAACTTTATTACGTGCCTGGCCCTGGGTTATAGAGCCCTGCCTTCGGAAACGTGGAAGGCACCGTTATTAAGCCTTGTTCTCAGTGGGGGATGGGGAGGTTCAGAGAGGGGAAGTCACCGACCCGGGTCACCCAGCCAGGCTATGAGGCAAGCAATTTATGCCTAGTCTCTCTCGGTCCCCAAAGCGGTTGCTCCCTGGAGGAGAGGGGCTCCGGTTAACCCTTTCGGGACCAGGGTGAAGTTGCTGCTAAGGGCCCAGTATGGTTTGCTCTGTCCCAGTTTTTTTTTTTTTTTAATTTTATTTTTTTAACATTTTATTTATTTTTTTAATTTTATTTTTTTAACATTTTATTTATTTTGGGGACAGGGAGAGACAGAGCAGGAACAGGGGAGGGTCAGAGCGAGGGAGACACAGAATCCGAAGCAGGCTCCAGGCTCTGAGCTGTCAGCACAGAGCCCGACGCGGGGCTCGAACTCCCGGACCGTGAGATCGTGACCTGAGCCGAAGTCGGCCGCTCAACCGACGCAGCCACCCAGGCGCTCCCGCTCGGACTTTGCGGCAAAGTCTCTCCCACCCACAAGTGTGGACACCGCGGGCTTCAGGGCCGCAAGCTGGGGATGGCGAGGCACGACACGAAAAGCAGCGATGGGCGCTCTTGCTCTGCCCCGTCCCATGCGGTAGCCGCGAGCTCCGCGCAGCCGTCTCCGTTCACACCGATTCGAATGAAATAACAACATAAATCCCGTTCTGCAGTCACCCGAGCCACGTTTTCAAGGGCTCGACGGCCACAAGTGGGACGACACAGACAGGGAACATTTCCATCGTTACGGAAAGTTGTATCAGCGGGAGCTGCTCTGGGATTGCAATTTTTCTTCTTCTTTTTTTTTAATGGGGAGGGAACAAACCACAACAAAGACCAGCCCTGAAGGACCTTTGAAAGAAGAAAAATCACCCGTCGATCCCACCATGCCAGCCTATCGGTTTAGTTTGTTGTGGACTTTTTGGCCCGCGTCCACACGTATCCAGCTTGCACCTGAGTCCACTTAACGGTGCGCATGAATAACGTTTTCTTTTTGGGACGGGGCATTGGTGAAAAGGCCAGGATTAAGATCAGACATGCGCAGCAGAGACAGCATGTACGGTTGCACAGGTTGTGCACTGCACAACTCCAAGGGCACCATCCCCATAGACTATAGTGTACCTGGTGCCCCCTATAGTTGTGCAGTGGACAACCCGCTAGACCGCCCTCTGCTTTCTGGAAATAGCTGCATTCAAGTTCTGGCTCCACCTCGCACCAGCCACGGGAGCCTTGTGGACACGTGGCTTCACCTCCCGGAGTCTGGTTGCCTCACTGTAAACGGAGGCAGCGGTACCTGACGTGCTCGGACAACGCCCCTGGCACCTCGGAAGTGCCCAAGTCACTTAGCTATTATGTCGGCGACGACTACCACCTCACGATTTTAGGGGGCGGGTTCCCCAAGATTCACTCCCTTTTGCTGTGAGCCGCACAGACCGGGGCTCAGCACGTGTTGGTTGATGTTCATTTAAGCTCCGCCCTCTTCGTCAAGCTCACCGTGAGCGGCTGCATCATTTCGCCTCGCGGGGGTCCCAAGACCACCTCCCTAGTCATTCCCCTCTTGTTGGACACCTACGTTCTGCCCGATTTTCCTCTGTCGTCAACCGCCGCGGAAATGGCTCGAGTCTTTGTCCTCCCGCTGGATTTCCAAACTCCACCCACTTCGGCGGAAGTTCCTACAACCTCTCTTCCAGGACCTTCTGGGCTCTCTCCTGCCAGAACAGGTTCCCCCCAAGAGTATTGAAGCTGATGCACCCAGCACGATGGTTAAAAGCTGGACTCTGGAATCAGCCTGCCCGCCCCCTCCCGCCCGGGGTTCGAATCCTAGCTTCACTGCTCAGGACCCTGAGTAAGTTACAACCTTTCTGTACTTGGGTGCTCCCGTCTAGAAAACAGATAACCACCTATCCCTTACGCGGATTGAATGAGTTCACATTTATACAATTCTGAAAACAGCGTCTGGGACCTAGTACATGCTACGTCACACCAGCCAAGAGTATATTATGTGGGGTCAGATGGGTCTCAGTTAGAGTCCCAGACTGGCCATCTAGTGGCTGGGCGACCTTTGGGCGAGTTACTTAACCTCTCTGAACCTCACGTTTGCATCTGTGTTGTGGAGACCTTGGCTACTGAGAGGTCTTGGCGCACTGAAGTCTCACTCCCAAACACTCCGAAAGGTCACCTTTGCCCCAGGGCTGGTGCCCCGCCCCGCCCCCCCAACAGAGGCTTCCCCGAATGTGCCCCCAAAAGTCTGTCCTTCGCGGCCGCTTCCACAGAAGCTGGGCTGCTTCCAGCAGGAAGCCCTCCCAGTCCCAGACTGAACTTGCCTCTTTATGCTCAGCGCCTGCCACGTAGTAGGTGCTCAATAAATACTGGATGAATAACTATATGAATGACTGATTGCAAGAATGAGTGGATGGATGGATGGAATTGGGGGCCGAAGGGGAGGTAACCCCAATTCTCTGGCCACCCCAATCCGTGAAGACTTTTATGCACTATAGATCGGGGTGAAGTGTACGAGCTTTCCCACTCTCCCGACCCTCCCATCTGAAGAAACGAATGTATTTATTCTCTAAATTTGGGGGCCAGAGCCCGATCCACTGGGCCTGGGTCTCGTCACGAGTGACGTGCTCCAACGGGCCGGCGGTGGCGAGGACGGGAGCCTCCTCTGCAGCAGGGGGAAACGGCCAGCCGGTCGGCCACCCGCGTCTCGCCCTCTCCACGCCATCCCGAGCCCCTGGGGATGGCGCAGCAGGTACAGGAGCCCTCACCCCACAGGCACCTGCTTCCGGGCGCTGGTGTTTACGGGGCGGATGTTCCCTTCCCCCCACTCAGCGTCCCAGCTCCCCACTTCTAGGAGCCTGGAAGGCCAGGAGCAAGCGCTCCTCCCACATATCTTCAAAGGTTTTCTGTGCAACACTCTTCCCACGAGTCCGGGAAGGACTGCAAACCGAGGGGACCACCCCAAACCCCAAGGCCCTGGGTGACGCCCGCCTCCTCCGCAGCCAGACTTGGGCCGGCCCAGACCGACAGCGCCACCCTGTCCCGTGCTTCCTCTCTGCTCTCCACGAGGCCTCCATCTCGGGGGACCAGGGTGCCCCCTCGCCACCCCCGCCCCCATCTGCCTAACTTCCCCTGGTGGGAGTGGTCTTCTGCTGGGGGCCCGGTCCCTTGCTCACCACAGCACCCCAGAGGGGGCCCAGGGAGGGAAGGAGGGGGTCCGGAAGGGCAGGGCACCCCAAGCCGCCGGGGGAGGCTGAAGCCCGTCCTGCGGTCGATGCCGATTTGTTGCCAAGCGGGGACAGGCCTCGCTGAAACCCTTGCCTTTACCCCGGCGGCGGGCGAAAAGCCCCCTCGCGCATCCATGCGCTTCCAAGCGGCCAACCCCCACGTTTCCTTCGCCCCGTTTCCTGCTCCCCTCCCCCCCACGCTGGCCTGTCTCAGTGTGGCCCAAACTCCTCATCTTAGGGGAAGCTCTGACTCAGAACTTGAAAAATCTTACGCACTGACTTGAGAAAACAAACTTGGGGGGCGGCCGGGAAGAGTCCCCGGTCCTTGGGGGGAGGGGGTGGGGCTCTCCAAGAGGCCATCCTTCCCTCCCGGGGATGAGGCCAGCGGGCTGGGCGGACCCCAACCGGGGAAGCCCCGCGCCCCGGGGGTCGCTTTCCCCGCCGGGCCGGGCGGGGCGCACCGGCGCTCGGCTGGCGGGTGGGGGCTGGGGTCGCTTTTACGCACACGCGGGGCCGGGGTCGACCCCGAACCCCGGGGGGCGGGGGCGGGGGCGGGGGTGGGGGAGGGGGTGGTGCCCGGCCCGGCGCGCCAGCCGCCGCCGCCCGCCCCGCCCGGCCATGTGCGCGCCAGCCCGTGCGTGCGAGCGCGCCGCGCCGGTGGCGGCCAGAGCGGCGCCGCGGCACATCTGGTTCCAGGCGAGCCCCTGGCGCCTGCCTCGCCGCAGACCCGCGGCCCAGACACACAGACGTTAATAGATCGGCGCGCCCAGCCCCGCGCGGCCCGCGCCCGCCGCCGCCAAGCCGCTCAGCGGGAGTGCGAGGCGGCCGCCCGCGCGGCAGGGCGGGCGCGCAGGGGTGGGCGCGGGGCGCGCGGGGGCCGGCGCGCCCGCCCTCCCCCTCCGCTCCCCCTCCCTCCGCCCGCCCTCCGGCTCCGACGCCTCCCTCCCACCCCCGCCCCCCAGCCTCCGCTCCGTCCCCGGCTTGGAACCGGGACCGCCCTTTTCCCGTCCCGGGAACCCGAGTTCACGGCGGCCTCCGCCAGCCGGTGACCGGCGCTGCCCGCTTGCCCCCGCGCGCACGGCCGGGCCAAGCGCGGGGGTGCGGCGCCGCGAGGGCGCACCTCCGCGCACCGTGACCCTCTGCGAAGACGCCGCTGCCACCGCGCGTCCATTTCCCGGTCGGGAAACTGAGGCTGGAGCGGCCGGTCGCACCGAGGTTACCCGTCGGGAAGGCACCCCAGCTGGCCTCCCACTGGGGCGCAGGACTCCGCTCCCCCCACCCCCCCACCCCCCAGGCGGCTCGGCATCAGTTTTGCCGCCTCCTCAACTCCTCACGCGCACACCCGGAACCCAAGGTCACTGGCAGTCGGCGGAGGCAACACCGGCCTTTACCTGGGGCGCCCACACCCCCTTTGTCGGAGGAGAGCCTGTCCTCAGCTGCAACCCCTGAGGCTTCGGCTGAGGTCCTCCGACCCCAACACCTGGAGGCGGTGAGGCTTCCGGGGGGGGGGGGGGGGACAGCTCAGCAGTGTGGGTGGATTCTTTCCCTCGGCAAGGTTCCAAGCCGACTCCTCATTCCGAAATGCTCCCGAAATCGACCCTGCAGCCCCGGGGTGCGCTTCAGGCCCACCCCGGCTCCCCCGGAGGAAGCCGCCCCGCTTTGGAAGCGCCTTTTTTTAATTATTCGAGGGTAGACGGCATGTCCATGTCTGTTTTGCCTTTAAAAGGAAGCTGTGAGCCCCCCCCCCTCCCCCCCCAGTGGCTCAGTCGGTGTAGCCTCCCACTTCGGCTAAGGTCGTGATCTCACAGTTCGTGAGTTCGAGCCCCGCATGGGGCTCTGTGCGGACAGCTCGGAGCCTGGAGCCTGCTTCGGATTCTGTGTCTCCTTCTCTCTCTGTCCCTCCCCCACTCGTGCTCTGTTTCTCTCTCTCTCTCTCTCAAAAATGAATAAATATTAAAATTAAAAATAAAAAGGAAGCTACGATCTTTAAAGGATCTCCATCTGAGCGGGTTAAAGTGGGTCGGCCAGTGGAAGCGGGTTTCCCTCTCTTTAGACACACACACGCACACACACGCATATACACTACGGCCTTTAGCCCCTAGAGGTAAGCACGTGTGCTTGCAAATTGCAAGTAATTTGTTGGCTGCAGGTTAAATTTTAGCATTTCCCCCCCCCTCGCAGGGGACTTTATAAGAAAACGGACCCACATCAAAGTGCCACGTTCGCCCTTAAAACTAGGAGAAGAGCATTTTTTTCCCCCCCCCGGAGCTGCTTATACCACGGGGGAGTTCTGTTCAGAACTTTCCCATTAATACCCTCTGAATTCACTTGGGGGGCTTGTTAACGTGGGCCATCAGAAACTCTGGGTTTGAGAACAAAACCACACTTTTAAAAAGTTCCCGGCCCGAAGGCTGATAGGCTCTGCGACGACGGCCTTGGCGAATGCGCCCAGGCGTCCAAAGCCCGTCTGGTTTTACTCTCCAGCCCAAGCCCCACGTTAAAGTTCGGGGCTGGGGGGGGCCCCATCCCCCACCCTCGCCACCCAGAACGGGGTGCCGGGAGAAGGGCAGCCTGGTGCAGGAAGGGGAGGCTCCTGCAAACTGGGGGCTCCTAACCCAGCTCCCAGCCCTTATTCCCCCCTCCCAGAGTAAGATATCCCCCCCCCCCACACACAACGGTAAGGCACGCCGAGTGGGCCTGGGGGCCACTGAAGGCCAGGCCACTGGCCGGGACTAACAGACAGGGGTTCCGGGTGTAAAAACCGAACCAAAGAAGCGACCTGGCCTAATAGAGCCTGGAGCAAATGACAGTGAATTTGGAGGGAGGGATTCTACGAAGCGGCTGCCACTCCCTAAAGGTGGTTTCTTTCTCCTGGTACTGAAGCTTGCGACAGTTTCTGGTCACAGGGGTCTGTGACCAGACCTTCCATCTGGTGGCCTCCCCCCACCCCCTCCTTCCTTAGCCAGAAGCCTCTGGACAGGATGCCAACCGCAGGTGCCCAGGTTGGGTGGCTGGGGAGGGGAGGGGCGCTGAACCTCCCAAGCCAGAGGCCCGGCCCAGCTCTGAGGCCTTTGCTTGACCACCGGGGCCGTGTGCCGACACCGTACGAGTTCGCGTGACCCCGAAAGGGGCTCCCGCAGCCACCCTCCACGGAGACCCCTGTGTGCCGGACCCCCTGCACCCGTGACTTTCCAGAGTCCCCACATCTGCAACCCCGGGAACCAGATACCCTCATCAACCCATTACACAGATGAAGACACAGGATCTGAGAGGACGAATGGCGTCTCCAAGGTCACACAGCCGGTTAGCGTGGGACTAATCAGGCACGCGACCCCGACGCGCCTTCCAACACCACTTCTAATCGCCTGGTACAGCTGTTTGGGACACTGTGTTAAGGAAGATCCTGAGGGGCCCTGGTTGTTTGCCATGGGCTCAGGAAGGGGGGTCTGATTGGAAGGCGAGCATCTGTCAGTCCTCAGCCTGGCTGCAGCGTCCTTGTCGTACAGAAGCAGAAGACAAGAGACCAGGAAGGAGGCACCGTGGGCTCAGGGGCGCGGGGAGAGTTCCAGACAAAGGCAGAGAGGGGGGCGTGGGTTTTGCTCCCCTCTGGGGGCTCTTTCCACCTCAAGGGTTGTGTCACATGGGCCATCATCTCACTGCCCCTTGGCCCCTGACACACTCATCTGTGACACGGCTCACAGAGGTGCATTTGAAGAGACGTATGTTCGGTTCTGCCTCCTTAAGGAAATAAATGAGGGGCAATCTGGCATCTCCAGGAGGCAAGCCCTTGTCCAGGGCCCCAGTGGCGGCGAGAAAAGTCGTCCTACCGCCTTTGACGTATTTAAAATAGGGATGGGGTGCCTGGGTGGCTCAGTCGGTGAAGCACCCGACTCTTGATTTCGGCTCGGGGCTTGAACTCACGAACCGTGAGATCTCACGGTTCGTGAGTTCAAGCCCCGCATCGGGCTCTTCACCGACAGCGCGGAGCCTGCTTGGGATTCTCCTCTCCCTCTCTCTCTCTGCCCCTCCCTCGCTCACGTTCTTTCTCTCTCTCTTCCTCAAAACGAAATACACACTAAAAAAATAAATAAGTTAAAAAAAATAAAACGGGGACCATATTCTGCCCACTGCACGGGAATATCACATTGCTAATAATGTGGGCAAGCCAAGTTTCACGTCGAGAGAACAATTATTTTTAAGACCGTACCATGAAAAAAGTTTTTTACAAAATTATATTGTAACCAACCCAAGTTTTTTTTTTTTAATTTTTTAATTCTTATTTATTTTTGAGGGAGAGAGAGAGAGAAAGAGAGAGAGAACATGAGTGGGGGAGGGGCAAAGAGAAGACACAGAATCAGAAGCAGGCTCCAGGCTCTGAGCTGTCAGCACAGAGCCCGACGTGGGGCTCGAACTCATGAACTTTGAGATCATAACCTGAGCCGAAGTTGGATGCTTAACCGACTGAGCCACCCAGGCGCCCCAAGAAATGAAGGAACTTTAAATGCATCCTACTAAGCGAAAGAAGTCAATCTGAAAAGGCCACACCCTGTATGATTCCAACCGTATGACATTCTGGAAAAGGCAAAACTATGCAAACAAGAAAAAGGGGTGGGCATCCGGGGGAGGGATAAACAGGTGGAATACGGGATTTTTTAGGGCAGTGAAACCATTCCGTAGGATACTGTAGTGGCGGGTATCTGTCATTATCCATTTGTCCAAAGCCTACGGGCGGGGTGCCAATGATGTGCCAGTGTGCGTTCCTGAACTGCGACAGACAAACGTAGGAGGTTGACACTGGGGCCGACCGTGTGGGAGGGGCGGGGGACGGGGATGAGAACTTCCTGCTCACCTTTGCTGTGACCCTGAAACTTCCCTAAAAAAAAATAAAGTCTATTTCGAGGGAAAACCAAAAACAATTTTTTTTTTTCAAGTTATGGCTTGTGGTATGCTGCTAAACGTGTCACAACCTAAACGTGTCACAACCAGTGACCCTTGATTTATGTTTGCCAGTTTCTGGGGTATAACTGCTTCCACCACAACCAATTTCTAGCTACAATGTAACACCAGCGAAGGCAAAACCAGGAGCCACGCAGAAGCACAGGGCAGTCTAGTTATTCCCGCTGCCCAGATCCCATACATGCAAATGACCCCAAGGATATAAATAATAGTAAATGTAGCAAAATGATAAGAGGGGAGTTTGGAGTAAATGTTGCCCTTGCTTTAAATATAGTTTGTGTAGTTGGGAGTTTATGTAATTGAACTCCCGATGGCATCTGTGTTTGACAATCAGCTTCCAAAATCCTGCACATTTTAAAAAAATTTTTTTTTAATTTATGTTTGAGAAAGAGAGAGAGACAGAGTGTGAGTGGGGGAGGGGCAGAGACAGAGAGGGAGACACAGAATCGGAAGCAAGGCTCCAGGCTCCCAGCTGTTAGCACAGAGCCCGACGCGGGGCTCGAACTCGGAAACGGTGAGATCGTGACCTGAGCGGAAGTCGGGCGCTTAACCGACTGAGCCACCCGGGCGCCCCTAATACTGCACATTTTCTAGCTGGCACTCCTGAGCCACTACGGTTTCTGGCCCACCCAAGGGAGGTGTTTGGCCCAGTTACCCACATCCTGGTCCAGGCACATCCGATTTAGGATTTTGAGAGCAGGTATTGTGTTGACAGTGATAGGTGTATCTGTCCCCCAGAACTGTGGCCCTTGGGCAGCCCTGTCAAGCCCCCGATCCTGCTTACCTGGTCACTAAGGTTCAGATCCTTCCCAGCAACCTGAAGCAAACTGTGTGTCTAACATCACCTGCCCTGAACACAGGGGGCCTTTCTAAAGCGAGTCATTACCCTCAAAAGTGTGCCCAAAGGGCTGACAAGTTCTGCCAGAGAAGACTCAGGTTTCGTGCTAATTCTCAGGGAAAGAGGGACGCACACCGCAAAACACAGGCCATGAGAGAAGCAGGGGATGGGCTGGGGAAGGTGGGAGGGATGGGGGCTGCAAGCTGAAACGGGGGTCCTAGCTGTAGGTGCTCAGCACAATCCCTGGGGGGTGGGGTGTCCGCCTTCGGCTCAGGTCACGATCTCACGGTTCGTGAGTTCGAGCCCCGCATTGGACTCTGTGCTGACAGCTCAGAGCCTGGAGCCTGCTTCGGATTCCGTGTCTCCCTCTCTCTCTTTCTCTGTCCCTCCCCCGTGCGTGCTCTATCTCTCTCTCTCTCAAAAATAAATCAACATTAAAAAAAATAATAATAATAAGATGCCAAGCCGCACCCAGCCCTCCACCCTCAAGAGTCTGACTCAACAGCTTTGGGCTATCACACAAGCCAGGGTCGAGAACCACCCACAGACAACGCCAAATGCATGGTCTTGGAGTCGAGCCCCAGAACTAGGCCACTTAGCCCAAGCGGGCCTAGTTCTCCATCTGCAAAATGGATCGTCACCGGCGATAACTCGGATAGCTAACCCCACGGCGCCGGGCAGAAGGCAGGGGACTGAGAAATGATGGGCTCTGGAGACATCTGCGGAGCCACCCTCGCGTGCAGGGCACCGAGCCAAATGCACCACCCTGGGAGACGAACGCTGTCGCTTACCCGGGTTCTACGGAGGGGGCAGCCAAGGCTCGGGGAAAAGGAGGGCCTGCCCAGGGTCACCCAGCTAGCTGGTCGGCAGCGTTAGGATTCAGACCAGAGCGGGCAGGCTTTTGCTCTAGATGTGAGTGCCCGGGGAGCCCAGAGAAGCCAAGAAAGCTTAAAGGGCAGAGATTTGGAGAGGAGGTGGGGGTGCGGTAAGGAGCGTGGGAGTGTCTCCCGGTGCCACGGGACCAGCACCTGTAAGCCACGGGCCTCTCGGCAGACGGCAACGTGCAACGTTCCCGCCAACGAGACCCTCGTTGTCCCTACCTCCCGGGGAGCCTCAGCGGAACAGTCAGAGCGAGCCACATGGACCCGGGAGCCCTCGCCCCCCTTTCTCCTTCAGAGTCGCTGAGCCTCACGCTGCTGTCCGTGGTGCTTCTTGGAGAAAACAGGAGTGCGGTGTGCTATCGCGGGGGTTCTGGGGGTGGGGGCAGGAAGGCGCGGAGAGGCATGGTCCGTGCCCGCACCGTGGAGCCCGGGTGGAGGGTGGCTCTTCAAACAGCCCTCCTTCACTCCCCGGGACCCTTCCGGCCCTCGAAGCCCTTTCTCACCCACCCTTAGAGACGGTGCAAGGGGGATCCGGTCATCGACTGGCTTTACGAAAGGGGAAAGAGCCCGGGAGAGTTGACGTGGGCCGCCCAAGTTTGCCCAGCTGGGATCTGAGCTCGAGTCTGCCCGCCCTTAGCTCCTGGGCCGTGCTACCTTCCTGCTTCCCATCTCAGGTGGGTATAAGAAGACGGCCATCCTGGCTGGGTGCTTAGGATGATTCCATGGGCTCGGGCACAGCGGCCAAGGCGGCCTGCAAATCAGGCTGCTGGTTCTGCCACCTCGGCAAGTCAGTTCGTCGTTCCGCGCCTCAGTTTCCCTGTGCGCACAGCACACCTCTCAGGGACTGTTGTGAGGGTTCCGTGGGGTGATGCCCGGAAGGCGGTCGAGATATGGGACCCGCAGGTGTCACCACGGCTGACAAGCATGCGTCCGGCCCTCTGTACCCCTCACCGGTCCAGAGGGGGGGCAGTCGTACAGGCCAAGCTCCCTGCCGAGCCACGAGGCCCATCTTTGCCCCCTCCCTTCCACGAAGCATCCTTGAATGCCGAGGGCAGCCCACTCGGAGTCTGGCAGCCTCCCAGGACTGAGAAAGCAACCTGCTCCCCACCCCCATCATATGTCCCCAATCCCCCCGCTGCCGCAGGGGGGGGGCTGCGCTGCGGGTGGCTGTCCCTCAGCCGGCACCAATCAAATATGGAAAAGAGTCCGCCACAGGTTGGGCACATCTGCTTAATTCTACCCTAACCAGGGCCTGGCCCCCACCTGGGCAGCTCTGATTTCATTAGCATCTTGCCGAGACCCTCTCCCGCCACCAGACCCACGGGGGGCCTGGCTAGAACTCTTTTCCACCTTGCCCAACCCAGTCTTCACCTCTCACCTGGGGCACCACTTCCCGTGGGAACCCTCCCCTCCCCAGCCCAGAAAAGCTTGGGGACCTGTCTGCCTCCCCCCACCGCTTCACCATCACTGGTTAAGCTCCCTGGGACGGCACCAGCCTGTTTCCCTCTGTCCCTGTCCAGGGTCATCTGCTTTGACAATGGTGCCTGGCGCTAGGTAGGTGCTCAATAAACACCGGATGAATTAATGAATGACTCACAGCCCAGCTCCGTTTAGCCTTTAGAGCCACAATGTCTAGGGCCCAGGAGCTTTTTTTAAGAGCCCAGGAAAATGAAAGATGTGAAATACAGTTTTTTTTTTTAAGTTTATTTATTTATTCTGAGAGAGAGAGAGAGAGGGCACAAATGCGGGAGGGGCAGAGAGAGAGGGAGACACAGAATCCGAAAGCAGGCTCCAGGCTCCGAGACATCAGCACAGAGCCCGACGCGGGGCTCGAACCCACGAACCTTGAGATCATGACCTGAGTCGAAGCCTGACGCTTAACTGAGCCACCCAGGCGCCCCTGCGATAGAGTTTTCTATAGAGGCTCCAGGATCCAATGTGGAAGGGTCATTAACAAATGGGGGAGGGCACATTGACCGCACATGACGGCAGGTCAGCCGGACAGGCAAAGTCCGCCACCGCTCTCGGCTGTGGATAAAGGGTACTTGCCATGGAGTCTTTGCTGTCATGGGAGGGGGACACCGCTACCGGAAGGGGGTCCTATGTCCAGCAAGACCCTGACAGCCCCAGCTGCCAGGCGAGGGCAGTGACAGCCCCCTTCTGAAGCTACCTCCGTGTCTTCCTGCCACCAGCCTTCAGCCCAGGACACAGAGTGTTCAGATTCTGCAGGCACTGCACAGACCCACGTGGCCAAATGGACTCACTCGGCCCCAAGAGGGGGGAGCACGGGGCCTCAGTGACACGGCTGCCTGTCCTGCTGGAAGGGGACAGGACGGCAGAAGGGTGGCCCTGGTGCCACCTGGAGAGACACTGGTTGCTTTGAGGGTCACGGTTGAGACACGAGGTCCAGCTCCTCTAAACACGGGCTGGGTGACCTCGGGAAAGTTACTTGACCTCTCTGAGCCTTGGCTTCCTCGTCTCCAAAGCGGGCACATAAAGGCCCCTCTGTGAGTATTAGGTGAGATAATACATGCCAAACAAGCACAGCAGGCCCCCCGTGCTATTTGGGGAACGCCTCCTTGTAAGTGCAAGCTCTGTTGTGTCGGGCTGCACCCCTCTGGAGGACCGGCCTCCTTCCTTTCGTCCTGGCCCAGAGGGTTTGGGCGAAGCCTCTACCCACACAGCCCAGCCCTCGGCCAATCGGCACGAAGCCCCTCTGTGATTGGTTCGGACGTGGGCAGGGACCCAGTCCTGGCAGAGCAAGACCCTGGGGTGAGCGATGCTGGCCGCTCCATTGTTGAAGCCCTGGATGGAGCCGGGCCTGAAGTCCCGCCCTGCATTTTTGAGTTACGCACATCAGCACATCACGATCTTGCTTTCGCCTAAGCTCCTCGCTCAGGGCCAGTTTTCTCTCCGTTGTGGGTGACCGCACTGACTAGCACACTGCTGGAGCCTCACCTACATCCCTAGCCTAGCAGCACGAGGGCGGCGGGCCCCCCCACGAGGGGAACCCCCTTCCTCCAAGTACAGCACCGGAGAGACCTGTGGACCCGCCTTTGGCAACCCGCCTCCTCTGCTCGTAGCCCTGCCCCTGCCACGTGGGCGGTCGCAGACCCCTCTCCCAGCTACGGTGGGCCCGGGATCTTTGCAGCCTGTTCGGAGGGGCTCTCGTGAGCCACAGCTCGCACCACGGGGAGGGCAGGGATCCCCCTGCCAGGGGCTGGCTGTGCAGTCCTGGGACGGCAACTCCCGTCTCTGAGCCGCGGAGCCCCCCCCCCCCCCCCCGTGCTTCTCAACTCGGCGGAATTTACTGGCACTGGACTCAATTCCCCGTCTGTGTCATTATCAGTTAATTGCCTGTCTCCCGTTACCTGGAAGCCGCTAAAGGCTGACGGCTGGATGTCTGCCCCGTGGCTGCACATCGCATGGGGCTCAAGAAGTATATGTTGAGTAGAGGAACCTCCACTTCTCACCTGTAAAATGGGAGTGTTGACAGCCTCCTGTAAAGACGGAGGTGCGGGGGGGGATGTGTGCCCTGGGCTTAGGCCTGGGTGACAGCTTCCTCTGGTGGGGGGGTGATTTGTCACTCTTATGAAGGGGGTCCCCGCAGGGGCTCTCTGTGGACAGTGACGTCACCCAAAGGAGCGAGGTTGATGGCTCGCCAGAGCAGGGCCAGGAGCGGCCTGGGGGGGTGGGGTGCCCACCGCGGAGACCTCGGCCTGTTGTTTGCATGTCCCCTCCTCTCCCGCCCCTGCCAGGGCCAGCAGACAAGGGGAACAGACGAGCCCCGACTCCCCCTGCCCTGCCCACGGTGGGGCTCGGGGTGGGCAGAGAGCTGTTGCCTTACTATGGAGCTAGTCTGGGCTGCGACAGTTTCTGTCCCTTGCTGGGGAGAAGAGGGACCCTAGGGACCGGCAGATGCCGGGGTGGGGCGGGTTCCTCCTCCCATTCTCTCAGGGCCCCGCATGTGAGACGCTAATTACAGCAATGGCAGTAATGATGGAGCACAGCCTAAGCGCTTCCCAACTCTGCGTCCCCACAACCCACTTGTCACTATCCCCACTTTGTGGATGGAGAAACTGAGGCCCGAAAGGGAAAGCCCTTCGCCCCAGAGAGCCGTCTGGGGTTGGTCGGACTCACTGGCCCCCACTCTGGACCTCCTCTCCCTGGGGCCCTTTGGACACACAAGGAGGCCACCAGGCTGCAGGCTTGGCTACGAACTCCTCAGAACTTCTGCCTTCCTGACGGGGGTGGGGGGGGGCATGCATGTCAGAGACCTGCCTGCACCGGGGGGAAGGTAGAGACGAAAATCTGCCGTGCAGAGGACACCGGTTTGAAGAAAGCAGCGAACATTCTTCACGATCCGCTGAGCCCAAGAAGCTACTATGGAACTCTCCAGAACCCTGAGGCTCTTCTGTGGGGGCTCCGGGTTGACCCCTGGGTGCCGAAGGAGACGCACCCCGCCTCCGGCCCCTTTGGAATGGGACTGGCCCAGCTCTCCTCCCTCCTCCCTGACTGGGGCTCCCTCCCATGCCGTCTGCCCTGTCCACGGACCCACTCTTCACTTAGATTTCCATCCGGGTCTGGTTTTTCAGGGGTGGAGGGAGGAGAGGGTTTAGGGAGAAGCTGAGAGCTGGCAGCCGGCAGACGTAAATCTGGTACCTTCTTTTCTTGGTCCCCCAAGCTCTGTGAATTTCCCCCTGCCATCTGCCCCCATGAACTTGGGGGTGCCTGATCATCACAGAACTTGCTTCCGGTGGGCAGCAGGAAACTGGGGTCCTGAACAGAGAAAGGAGCCCGCATCGAGATCAGCTTTCCCACGAAGGCAAACACCGTGTCTAACCCAGCTCTGCTGGAGCCCTCGGATCAGTTGAGAGTGTGTGTGTGTGCGTGCGTGTGTGTGTGTGTGTGCGCACGCGCACACACACACACACACGCACGCACACACACACACACCTGTTCTAGATATGTGGCAAGAACCCATCCGTAATCCCTGAGGGAGCATATCTGAATATCTCAGCCTTCCTCCCTGAGCCATTTTATGCACAGACCTTCAGAAGTGGCAATTGATCTCTCATTTGAATTTTTAACCTCAAATGCCACATTATAAACATACTTGCGTTGTGTTTTATAGACGGCATTTGTCATGAAATTATACGTATATATACAATATGGGCCACGGGAAATAAAGCAAGAGGCTCGCTCTGCACGGGAACAAGCAGTCCGTATCAGCCAGGCTGGGGCTGCAGCAAATCCATGCCGTCCTTCCAGAGAGAGGACCCCAGGTCACCAGGCAGGGCTGGGCAGGGGCAGTGGGGCTTGGGTCCTGCGGGTGTGTTGGGGGGGGCACCCAGAGCTGGATAATCTGTCCCCTCTTTGGAAAGCATAGTTAGATCCCAGCAAAGGCCGCCAGAGCCAGCTCCTGGGACCCAGAACTCTGTTCCTGATCTCAGCTCTTTTTCCCGTGGGGCCTCGGGAAACTTCTCCCTCCTTGGTTTCTCCATCTGTGGGAGGGCTTGGGAGTCCTAAACTGGGCTGCTTCCTCCTCCCACGCGGCAGAGAGAGCGAACGCGAAAACAAATTGGCCAGGGGGGCAGAGCACTGAGCCCCGAGCTGCTTGATTTCACCAACTCCTCAGAACAATCCAAGCTCCGGCTGCTATCGTTATGCCCATTTTGCAGACGCAGAACATGAGGCTCAGGGAAAGAAGGCACTTTCCCAAGATCGTCAGAGATCGGGGGGTGAGGCTGGGGCCAGAATCCCACAGCCAGGCCAGACCCCACCAGCGACATGTCCGGCCCCTGACAAGGCAGGGGAGCCACTGGGACCAGCTGTCTGTTTCTATGCCGGTGTCGCCATGGAGCCACACAGGGGTCCAGGGAGGCTGTCCCTGTCCCAGGGTCGAGCTGGAGCCTCTGTTCTCTCCCATAAGCAAAGTCTGGAGAGGCTGGACGAGGTCGGAGTGAGCACAGCCCCAGGGGCCCTGGGCCAGCCAGGCTGAGAAACATGCTGAGAGCAAGGGCCTCAGACCCGGGACCCCCGTGTCCTCAGTACATAGCTCATCTTTCTGGGCCTCAGCCTCCCCGTCTGGAAAACAGGGCCAGAAGACTACCTTCCTCCTAGAGTCTCCGGGAGGGATTGATGAGAGGAACCACGGAGGGTTGAGCAAACAGCAGGTGCACGATAGATGGTCCGGACTGGTGGATGATCGTGATGAACATGAACATGCCCACAAATCAGCCGGCCCCACTGCCCCGACCCAGCCACGAGCACCCCAGGTCCCCTCCGTCCTTCCAGGGATTTGCGGCTGGACGGCCTGGGCCGACCTTTCGCCTTGTTAACGGACCCGCGGATGAAGCTTCGATCTCAGGATTGTTGCAAAGTCTCTCCTCCCCGACTCGGGATCCCAGATCTCGGAGTGACTGGGCCCTGGGCAGCCAGTTAGGGCTTGTGGTCAGCTCCTTTGGAGACAGGGGCACCCTGGGCGCTCTGGGCAGCCAGGCCACCTGCTGTTCCCAAGTGAGCCGCTCATATCCCACACGACAGGCTCACTGGCTCACCAGGAGAGCTCCTGGGGAGGCCCTGGGTGCTCTGGATACTCCAGGCACCCACAGACGAGCAGGAAGCGTTCTCACCGCTCCTCATACAAAAAACGGCGGGTCTTGGGTCAGGCCTTGCTCGCTGGCCCACCGCCACGGGGCTCCCTCACACCCCTCTGCTCCTGGAACAGCCGATCTCTTTCCTACCTCTGAGCCTCTGTATCTGCTATTCCCGCCACCCGAGACACCCTTCCCCCACCTCTTCTTCTGGCTAACTCCACTCATCCTTTAGGTACAGTCTGAAATTCCGCCTCCTCCAGGAAGCCTTCCCAGAACCTCCAGGCCAGGTAGGGGGCCCCTTTATCTGTCCTCAGGGCAGCCAGGACATCTTCGTGGCGGGGACCACACTTCCCTTGATCCCGCTGGGACCCCAGGACCTAGCCCACCGCCCGACATGGAGTAGGTGCTCGACAAATATTTGTGGAAGGAGGGAGGGAAGCGTTCACGGGATGCCTCCCCCATTCTCTTCCTCCCTTGAGAGAGAAATCAGCCCCTCGAAAAGGCCGCCCTCTTGGGAGCTCTGCTCGGCCCGGACTCGAGTTCACGGCAACAGCAACGATCGCCTTTCAACAGCGACCTCGCTTTCGGCCACGTTAGATCTTCGCCTTTTCCTCTTCCCTTCCCAGTGAAACCAGAGCAGTCCAATTTTACTTCTTGTCTCTAGCAATTTCCCGCTTCGAGCCCTGACACTCGCCCTGCCTGGGGGTCAGCCTGGGGTTGTGATGGCAGGGCAGACGGCTCTGGGGGAGGGGCCGGCCTTCCCGGGGAAAACACGACGTGTCTGGGAAACACGAGATTCCCAAAGGCTGGGGTCCCTTCCTGGCCCCCCCCGACCCGGGCCCCCGGCCCCAGCCCCTGCGTCGCAGCACAGTCCGGAGTCCCCCTGCCTGACCGCTGGGGGCGAGGCTCTGCACAAGGGTGTCCCTGGAAAAGCAGCGCCCTCCTCAGGGGCACTGCAGAGGTTTCCAGGTGAGAACCAGGAAGATGGGAGACACAGTCCCTCCATGTCAGGGCTGCTTGCAGCGAGAGGACCCTTTGACTCCTTGGCCACCTGGGGGCCCGGCAGGGGGTGACCAGCCTTGTCCCTAAGCTCTGGGGATCACCGCACATTTCCTCAGCGGCTTTGGGCCACCTCGCTCTGCCTTTCTGAGCCTCAGTTTCCTCATCTGCAAGATGGGGATAATGCTCCCCTGCCCTCCTAAGGCCGCTGAGAGAATTCAGCAGCGGGCTGCACGTGAAGTGCTGTGCTGAGCCAGGCAGGTGGGGACGGCCGGCTGAGACCGCAGGCCGCGACCCTGCCTTCGCGCTCCCCTCCCCGGTGAGGGACCAGGGCTCCCCCGTCCCCCTGGTGTTTTCTCCCCGCACAACGTCTCGGAACAACACCACGTGTGCCCTGAATGAACGGGCAAATTAACGCGCCCCAGCCCGTCACCTTGCAACCCCAAAGCAAGGCATATCTTAGAGAGGGGCGGGGAGGGCTGGGGCTTAACGGTCTCTTCGGGGGACGACGAGAAGACCTGTTTTCTGTAGCTTCACCATGACGGGAAACAGGGGACAAAGTGCCAATCTGTCTCTTCTCCCACCGTTGGGCTGTTTTCCCGGACGGCCCTCCCTCGGTCTGGGAAGCGGCCAGAAGATGATGCTCCGGGTCCCGGGAGGGGGGTGGCGCTCAGGTCTCCCGGCCTCCGTCTGGGCATCCACAGGCCCCTCTGCCTTCCGGGCCCGTGCGGTTAGTGGTGGGGACTCTGAGGGGACGTGGGGCCTCCGCGAGGGCAGGGCCGGCCTGTGCTGTCTCGGGCCTCGCTTCTCCGCCCCCTGTGTAACCCCAGGCTAGTCGCTTGACCCCTCGGAGCCTCCGTTTCCCCGACGGTAATCAAAGCAGCCGACACCCTTGCTGGCCACCTCACGCCACGTATCCCCCGCCAGCCAGCTCTCGTGTTTCCCCAGATCTGTGAAACGTGCCGAGGCCACACGGCTGGCGGGGGGTGGGGGGGAGGACCCCGCTGCACTGTCCACCCCCCACCCCTGCAAACACACCTTCGGATGACTGCTTCTCATCAACAGGGAGAGAGTCAGAGGAAGGAAAGGCGGAGAAGGAATCCCCCGGGCCGCACAGGGTGCAGGGGCCCAGGAGAGACGGGGGACGGGTGCCCGGCTCCCCCGAGGGCCCTGCGACCCCCCCTGGGGAGGGGGGCGGCCAGAACCCGAGCCCTGATCGGCCTGGCTGCCCGCTGGCTGGACCGGCCGCCCGCAACAGCATCTTGAGAACATTAGGGGCTGCTGTTAACAGATGTTTTCTGTTACGTGTTATTTGTTAGTCTAATGAAAAGAGGTGCACTGGCTTTCAAGACCTCGGCGTTCCGCGGGGGTTTTATATGGGAGGCCGGGGCGCGGAGCTCTGGCGGCGGAGAGGCCCAGACCCCTGCCAGGCGCGCCCGGCGGCTCGCGCTTTGATTCCGAGGTTTGCAGCCATCCGCGTGGTTAATTCCAGCTCTGGTTAAATGTCACTTTTAATAACGCCATCTCTGGCGTGGAGATGTCTGTGCCCACGGCAGGAGGGGAGGATGGACCGGGAGGTGGGATGGGGGGGGGGCCAGGTGGCCGCCCTCCTGGGGCCCCCCGGGGACCCACCCCCGCGAGGGAGAGCCGCGGGCGGGCGGGACGCCGGGAGGGGGTTTTGAGGGTTCGGTGGTGCCCGCCACTCTAACGTGCACCCCCTAATGCACGTAGAAGTGTGTGGGAACCTGTTAAATGCAGGTGCCCGGGCCCACGGAGCACCATTCCACGGGCTGGGGTAGAGCCCAGGAACATGCCTTTCAACCGGCTGCCCAGGTGCGTCTTTCTGGGGCCACATGTTGACCCACAGCTGGGTCCAAACCCCCTCAGACCAGCGACAGGCCACGTCCAGGGCCCCACCTACGACCCCCTGAGCAGCAGTGTCACAGACGTGACAAACCTTCACCCGGTCGGGTCTCAGGCGACCAAGACGCTTTGCTCAGGGCCCGCTGCGGAAGCTCCCAGGGGTGCCTGTCCCGGCCTCCTCCCCTTTCCCCACACCAAGGAGCTTCCCCAAAGACCACGGTCCCCCCCTGGGCCGCCAGGTCCGAGCTTCTTGGCTTCTCTGTCACGCCTCGTCCCCCACCGCCCCCCAAACTGGAAGGTCCCAACTGCCCCTCCCATGCACAGAAAAGCAGAATGGATCACAAAGAGGGACCAAAAATAATGCCTTCCAGAGCCCGCTTCATCTTTTAGGATGCAATAAGATATCGCCGGCTGTAAAGTACCCCATGTGGACGGCGCCTGTCATCACGGTGGCCCCTCAGAGCCAGGCTGGGGACAGGCAGCTTCCCAGATGTGGAAGGGACACAGAGCAAGGGGCCAGACTCCCAGCGGCGGTGACAGCATCTGGGTGGTTCCGCGACCTGATTCCCAGGACATCTTAAGATGCCACGACTCCTGGGCTCTGGCTGGGGGCGGGGTGGGGGGGGTGGGGGCTCTGCCCCTGCCATTGCCAGCAAGCCCACGTTCCCAGGGAGGCCGCAGCTCCTTCCTGGCAGCAGCCCTGGATGGGGAGCACCCTGCCTCCTGCCCCCTGCCCCCTGTGCCCTCGCCTACCCCCCAGAGCACCCTGTCTGCTCAGCACGGGAGCCCGTGCAATGACTTTCCCCACCTCTGTCTAAACAGGAAGCTCCCACGGTGCTCTCCTACTCACCACCTCACAAAAGGCACTTAACCCTTGGCCCGTTCCAGAGCCTTCTGGCCGCTCACTGCTCACTGGCTGCCTGCGGCCGCCCTGCCCACTAAGAGCCTGGACGCGATCGCTGGGGCCAGGCTGGAGCCCTGGCGGAGGGGCGTGAGCGTTGTGGGCGTGAGTGTGTGCGCGCACGTTCGTGTGTGTCGATGAGGGGGTGTGTGCGAACGAGTGGGCTTGTGTGTACGGACGCGAGTGTGGGTGGGCGTGAGAGGGTTTGTGGGTGCGAGTGTGTGTGTGCAGGGCGGGGGGGGGGGGGCGTCTCTGTGTCTGAAACGGAGGCAACGGAGGCAACCGGACGGTCCTGTCACGAGTAAATGGGTTTCTGGGCAACTTGTACAACCGGCCGCTCTGGGCCAGTGCCTCTAAGCTCACTGGGCTCTAATCCAAAAGCCTGGGCGGGTGGTAGGGGCTCGAGGCCTGACACACAGTGGGCACTCAGAAAACGACTGTGGAATGAATGAATGAATGAATGAGTATGGGAGCTGCGGTCAACTAGGAAAGGGGGCCGTCCTATTGATGTTCCTCAGAGTCAAGGACCCTCCACTGCTCTCCTGTGTCCGGGAGGCTGGAGATAGGCCTGCGGAGGGTGGGATAGGCCATTCTGGATGTTTCTGGGCAGGAGAGGGTCCCCCACTAGGCTCACACCTTCCCAAACCTCCCAAGCTGGGCGGCCCCCCAACACTGCCAGGATTGCTCGTCTCCCCCAGGCCGGGCTGCTGAAAAGACCCCTCCACAGGCTGCCTCATGCCCCCTGAGTGCGGCCTGGGAGTGGCCATCCCCGGCTGGACCAGCCCGCGTTCTGGGGGCTCCGGGGATGGCTTTAGGCAGTGGTGGAGAACAGGGCCTTCAGAACTGGACAGACCTGGGAAGCTTCACGGGAAGCTGTGACTTGGCGAGTGGCTCATCTCCCTCGTGTAAAATGGGGATGGGGGGCCGCCTGGGTGGCTCTGTTGGTTCAATGTCCGACTTCGGCTCAGGTCACGATCTCACGGTTTGTGGGTTCGAGCCCCGCGTCGGGCTCTGGGCTGCCGGCTCGGAGCCTGGCACCTGCTTCGGATTCTGTGTCTCCCTCTCTCTCTCTCTCTGCCCCTCTCCCATGCGCACTCTCTCTCACAAATAAACATTTAAAAAAAGATTGGGGGTACTAAAAAGACCCACTTCCGTGGTTGGTGGGGAGACAACAGGGGTGAGGCGGGTAGAGCCCTGGCTGGCACGCGGTGAGCACTCAGCGAACGTGCCTCTCAGGGCCGCTGGCCACGGTCACGGCCTCACCGGCACGTCCCCTCTCTCTACTCCCGCAACCGACTTCTCACTCCAACTCCAGGGCAACCCCAGGCCAGGTCCCGACCCTGACGTGCCGTGTGTCGGATGTGTTCAGGGGACCCGCCGGCTCCCCGTTAATCACCCCCCAAGATTCATTTCCATCGGGGGTCAGCCACTGTCCTTTGGGTCTTAGACACCACGACCGCCCCTCAGGTTTTGCCTCACCCCATTTGACCCCACGTCCCCGCCTAGGACGAGCCACTGGAAACCCTCCTTTGTCTTCAGAAGTTTAGAAACCCTGAACACGGCACAGGGCCTACCCCCACAGCCCCACTCTGTGCAGCCCTCAAGGCCTAGCCCTTCCCACCTCTCCATCCCTTTAGTTCCCCAAACAAATCCCGCCCCTCCCTTCCCAGCTGGGAGGCCTTGGGCAGGTTGCTTTGCCTCTCTGGGCCCCCTCAAAATACGGATGGTAAATCACTAGCCCTGCCTGATTCCCAGGGCAGGCGTGGGCATCCCAGTGAGCTGCCATGGAGGCCCTTTATTGAGAACCTACTATGTGCTGCCTCCCGCACCCACTCAGGGCGCCCCGCACCTACAGGGACATCAGGTCCGTTCTCCCCCTGTCGTCTTTGGCAATGCCTTCAGGGCCTCAAGTGTGGTGTGCAAACAGGCATTCTCACCACTGCTCCAAAACTACTTTTCCAGAATCTTCCGTGAGGGAACAACGACCTCTCGGGCCCTGTTGAGCTTCTGCCCTTACGGGGTGCTAGCGGGTCCGAGGGTCCCGTGCCATACCCCAAGCTCCAGGCAGATGATTTACTAGAGGACCAAGACGACCCTGGAACCTAGAGGACAATGAACTAAACAGGGAGTGCCCACCCCACTGACAAAAAGCCAGAGACGCGCCCCTCCCGCCAGCCCGGCCGACCCAGCAGTTCTCAAACTGGATTCCCCTGGGCTCCCAGCTTCTAGGCCTGGCTCTTCAGCATCTCGCTCACCCTCCTCTCTCCCTACCCGGGGCATAGGCTGGGGGGCTGCTCTCACCAGGCCCTGCCAGGATCCAGACCCCAGAGACTCCACGTTCCTGCGCGTTTTCTCAGCCTGGATCAAATCACGATGAAAGGCGGGAGGGGCCCCTCCAACATCTGGGCACTGCCTCCCCCTTTCAGGTGGGAACTGAGCCCAGAGAAGGGATGTGACATGCCCAAGGTCACACACGGAGGGGGCAGCAAAAGCCAGGGCTCCCACTGCAGACGGCTCTGCCCCCGCCCTCCCACCCCCCAGGACCCCCTTGAAATGGATGCCAGGAAAGGAAGGCCAGAGGGAAGAAGGGTAGGCTCTAGGCCCCCCGGGGGGCTCAGTTGGTTGGGCGATCGACTCTTGGTTTCGGCTCAGGTCATGATCTCACGGCTTCGTGAGTTCGAGCCCCGGGTCGGGCTCTGCACCAAGAGCACGGAGCCTGCCTGGGATTCTCTCTCCCTCTCTCTCTGCCCCTCCCCTGCTCACTCTCTATCTCTCTTTCAGAATAAATACATAAACGTTAAAAAAAAAGGAAAGGAAAGCAGGGATTTGAAAAGGTATTTGCACACCGTACTCACAGCAGCATTTGTCACGACAGCCAAAAGGTGGAAAACATCCACGTGTCCACCGACACATGAACGGATGGTCAAAACGTGGCACGTGCGAGCGCGCGCACACACACACACACACACACGCACACGCACTCAGCGAAATACTGCTCAGCCGTAAAAAGAAAGGAGATTCTGACCCACGCCTACGACATGGACGTACCCAGAAGACATCCTGCTAAGTGTCACAAAAGGGCGAACGTCGTAAGCTCCCGCTTACGTGAGGTCCCTAGAGTTGTCAGATTCAGAGAGACAGAGAGGAGAGTGGGGGGTGGGGAGTCAGTGTTTCAAGGGGGCAGAATCTCGGTCTGGGACGCTGAGAAAGTTCTGGGGACGGGCAGCAGTTGGCGGCTGAACAACGGCGTGAATGCGCTGAGCGCCCCTGAATGGCTAAAGGGCTGAATCTTGGATACATTTCGCTACAATAAAAGTTTTAAGAATTGAAGGCAGGTCGGCCAGTCTCTAGAACTCAGGGGTCCCTTCAGGTCCACTACTCCGGGGAAGGGGCAGGCCCCCACCCTAAACCAGGTTCACCCTTGGCCTCCTGGCCCCCCATTAGCAGATGTGGCTGAGGGAGCCCAGAACCCCCCACCTGGGGCTCCAGCCCACCCTCCGGCCCAGCCTGTGCCCTCAGCCTCCAAGCACCCGGCTGTCCTGAATCTCCGGGCAGTGGACCCTCGTGGTCCTGAGGTCTCCAAACCAGGTACCAGCCAGATGGCTTTGGGGGGGGGGGAGGGCTCCCAGGCTGGGGGCCTCACCCGGCTGGCTCCAGGGGCCGTGTTTATTTTCACAGTGTGTCCGCATCCCTGTTTCCGCCCTGCCCACAGGAGGGAATGCTTTAAAGAAAATCTCAGTTATTAATGTGGTTTCTTTTGTTGTAAGTCACTGCAAAGACAGCAAACGAGGGTTTATTTTCCTAACGTGCTTGGCATAGCTCAGCGCCCGGCGCAGACCTCAGCGTTTGATTTGGGAGGGACACGAGACCCTGCTTTGCTCTGAGTCACCAGCAAAGCCACAGCCTTCCCGGCCAGTTCCGGGGACGCCTGCTCTGGGAAAATCACTGGCGAGGCTCGGCTACATCTACTGGTGGCTTTGTGAAAACAAAAGAGAAGAAAAAAAAATTTTTTTTTAATTTTGAGCCTGCTCTCCTGGCAGACTGAAAATGTATCAATTTTCTAACTCATGAGTTTCTCCATTAGCCCTTAATTTTTAATGGGGGGGGGAACATCTCTCTTTGGTGTCAGTTGTTTTCTTTGGACCCAGAAACAGCTCCAGAAGCCACAGGAAAACCCACTTCTGAGCATGGGCAAATCTTCGGCGAGGCGCCAGGGCTCCAGGCGGGCCCAGGACTGGGGGACAAAGTCACAGCCCAGGGCCCCGTGCCTGCTGGCCTGGGGTCTAGAGTCCCGACACCCTAAGGTCTGGTTGCCTATTTAGGAAAGGGGTCTCGTGATGCAGGCTGGGTTCCCCGAGATCCCAGGAGGGAAGGTTCCTTCTCCCCCACTTTGGAGACTTCGAGACTCGGGAATCCACAGTGAGTGGCAGTGGGAGGGGGCACCTGCCTGAGGAGGGAAGGAAATGGAAAAAGAACAGAGCGGCCGGCCTCTGCCCTCTCTCTGCAGGCCCAGACGCAGAGAGCAAGCCGAGGGAGTCTCACGGGCCAGGGGGACAGCCATACAGTGTCCCCTCCCCCCCTGCGTCCCGCCTGCCTCTCCGGGGGGAACTCTGCCCGCAGCGGGCACCCCTGGAATGCGCCCAGTTGGCCCTGGGGAGACGCTTGACTCTATATAAAACATTTGGATTTCATGGACTAGCGATTTGCTTCCAATCTAAGGAATGAGTATAGGGTTACCTCCTTTTAATTTTGCCAAGTAAGGACATTAAAATCAAACAATCTCCAATTATCATCCCCAGTTCATGAAAGAAAGGGCGTTTTAACACCACACGTGAGGGGGAAAGATGGGATCCCCAACACAGAGAAGCCTGGAAACTGAAACGTGTAGCTTCCCGAAGAACCCTCCACGGTGGCCATGCAGGTTTCAGTTTCACAGCTGAGTGGGAGATGCTCGCCTCTGGGGGCCAGACCGCTGCCACCGCTCTTGCCCCACCCCACCCGACCCCACACCCAGTGCGTCCCCTGTCCCCAGGGCCTTGGTGCCCCCAGGGTGCGGAAGCCCCATCTAAGAAAGGAGAGCCCCCCCCCCACCGCGGGCTCTCACTGAGGGTGGCCGGGCTAAGGTGGGCAGGGGGGTGCTGGGGAGGCCCCCTACCCACTGAGCTCCCTGGGGGCTGCCAGCGGCCCTGTCCAGGCACTTGTGTCTGCAGCTGACACAAGGAGTTCTGGGACACCCCCAGAAAAACCCTGCGTTTGGGAAACCTATGCTGTGTCCCAACAGCGGCGATGCCTTCCACCGTCTCTCCCCACGGCTGGGCTGGAAACAGGCACCCAGCCCCTGGCCAGGTCTCGAGGGCAGGAAGCCCGTGCCTCCTTCCTTCTCGCGGCCACTTCTGCGCCCCTCTCTTCTCTCCTGTCCTTCCTTTTGGCCCTTCCTTCTGGGCTTCACCTTCAATTTGCTCCTCCTTCTCTCCCCACCCCCAGCGGGGGTCCCCCATTCGTTCAGGTAAAATCAGAGACCTCTCCTCTCCTCTTAGGGGAAGCCAGCTCAGAGCCAGCCACTCCTCCCAGGAGCCCTGGGGTCCTGCAACGAACTCAGGCTGGCAGAGCCCCTCTCCTCTTGCACCAGAAGGCGCCCACTTTGCCCCCGGCCCAAACCAGACACCTGGCTTCCACTTTTCCATCAGGGAAACCCCAGCTCCCGCGGGTGGGTCGGCCTGCTTTGTGCTCACCCTGGAGGGTGCAGAGAGATGCCGGAAGGCTGTGGCTGGCGGGCCAGTGGACGCCCCCGGGAGGGAGCCAGCAGCGGCCAGACGCGGCTGGCACCAGCTGGGTGCTCTGTGAGGTGCCGCTGGGAGTCAGGCATGCCTCACGTACACACGTGCTCCTGGACAAGGTCTCAGGCGAGGCTGGAGTCACCTCGGTGCCCCCTGCACCTCCTCTCATCTGAAAAGCAGGGCATGTAGCCAGCCAGGGGGGCGGGGGGGGGCACAACTCCCCTGAGACCTGGAGGCTGGTGCAGGAAGTGGGGGTCCCCAGGAGGGGGTGGGAAGGGCTCTTAAAGGGGCCCAGAGCTTCTAGCAGGCCAGCTGGCTCCCCAGAGCTAGGGGACCTGGCTGTGGTCTCAGCCACCCTGGCTACTCTACAGGTTGTAGGACAGCCGTGGGGACTCCCGTCCTTCCTCAGCTCCCACGAGAAACGTCCAGGGCCAGGCACCTTGGCTGTATCTCCATCTCTCCCTCCCCACCCCTCCCGGTCTCACCCAGGGCTCAGGCCCCAGTGATCCAGTACGACTTTCTGAAAAAAGCCACTTGGGTGGGTTGTTTGTTTTTAAAGCCCTTTCCTGATGACCTTTAACCTCGGCAGAGGAGAGAGGCCTCGCTGGCTCCTTAGGGTTGGGCCAGTCCATCTAGGAAGCCGCCGGTGGGGTAAACTGGGGGTGGGGTTGGGGGGGGGCAGGCATCCCCACCCCCGCCAAGGAGCCCATCTTAAGACCTAGCCGCAGCTGGGGTGGGACAGGAGGAAGCGGGGCGGCCTCTGAAACCCAGGCGTGTGACCCGGCTGCCCTGCCCCTCGGAAGCCTCGGTCTCCCCGGCTGTGACTTGGCAGTGATCGCACCCACTTCCCGGGCGACCTGGCGGGGCGGCCGCGAGAGCTGCCCACCCCCCTCCCCCCCCCCACACCGGGCCGGGCACCAAGGCGGCACACGTCCCGGCCGTTCCCACGACCTGCGGCGGCGGCCGTGGCCGAGGGCGGCCGAGCCCCTCCCCGGGTCCAGAGCCCCGGTCCCCGCAGCCCGCCCGATCGCAGACCGACGGCCCCCACCCGGCAGCCGCACCCCCGGCGGGTCCCGCGCCGCGTCCGCGCCCCGACTCCCTCCCGTCCCGGACCCCGCGGAGCGCGCGCCCCCGCGGACCCCGCGCTTCCGTTCCCACGCCCCCCCCCGCCCCCGCCCCGGGCCCCGGCCGCCCCCCCCCTCCGCCCGGGCTCCCCACCCCCCACCCCCCGCCCCCGCCCCCGCCCCGCCCGCACTCACCGTCCTGCGGCGCCGCCTCGCTGCCGCTGCTGCCCCCGGACGGCTCCCGCGCCGCGCCCTCCCGCGCCTCGGCCCGGGCCGCGGGGCGCGCCGCCAGCCGCCCGGCCGCCGCCACCTCCTCCAGGTCCAGGAGGTGGCTCACCGTGAAGTTCTTGCGCGCCTGGGCGCAGTCGCCGGGCCCCAGCGCGGGCGGCGGCGGCGGCGGCGGCGGCGGCGGCCCCGGGCCCAGCGGCGGCTTGTCCAGGGCGAAGGCGGCGGCGGCGGCGGCGGCGGCGGCCGCGCTGTCCATGCCCGCCAGGGCCCCGGGGTCGCCGGCGCGGGTGGCAGGCGCGGGTCGGAGCGAGCGCGCCCCGCGGCCGCCCCGCGCTCGGCCCCGCTCCCCGCCGCCTGCTCGCCCCCCGGCCGCCGCGGCCCGCCCGGCGCTGACGTCGGGGAAGCAAACTTTCTCCCTCCCCTCCGCCGCCTCGCGCTCTCCAAGTTGCTAAAACGCGAGCTCCTCCGGCCGCACGCCCCTTCTTGAAGCAGACCTCGCCCCTGCCTCGCCTCCTCCTCCTCCTCCTCCCCGCGCCGCGCCTCGCCCGCCCCCACCCTGCGGCTGCGGGGAGGGAGGGGGTCCTGCGCCGAGTCCGGCGGGGGGGAGGGAGGGGGAGGGGAGGGGGGGAAGGGGTGTCCTCCCCGCGCCCTCCCCACCCACAATGTAAGGAGTGGGAAAGTTCAGTGTTCGTGGCGGTGGGCGGGGGGGGGGGTTGTAAATCCCCCCCCCCCCGCCTCCATTCACAAAGTCCTCCTCGGGTGGAGGGGGGCGACTCTGAGACAGCTGAGGGGGGCAGGGCCAACTCCCAACTCCACCCTCATCACCCCCCCCCACACCCCCACACTGTGCACCCCAACGCGGTTCCTAATCTTCTGGGAAGAACCCGGGGTCCGTCCTGTTCACTCCACCTGGCGGGAGACCCAGAAAGCAGCACGTTCTCAAGCTTCTGGGGTGTAGGCGCGGGCGGCCCCCAATACACACGCCTCGTAGCCCACCTCCGGGATGCTCCAGGCCCTCCCCGGGGGAAAATCAAGCCGATAGGAAAGAGTTTCCCTCCAGAATTCCTACTTGACGCCCAGAGGACAGACAGCCAGACCACAGCCAGGCTGACAGATGGGTGACAGGGTAAGAGAGCCGCAGGCTGGGGTCTCTGCTCTTGGTTGGTTTTTCAAGGAAAGCCCTCCAGATACCGCAGGTGTCTCCCCGGGGACAGCCGCTTGGAGACCTGGCCCTCTGTCCTCCCTGCCATCCCTGCACGGTGGTAATGTCAGACCAACAAAAATAATAAGCCCGGGGAGAGGGGCGGGAGGGGGGGAGGCCTTCCGCGTGCCCTTCCTGGGCCTCTGCACCCAGCCTGTGCGCACCCCCCCCCGAGAATCTGCAGAACCGGCCACCTGGGTTCTGCAGGAGTCACCCCCACCCAGAGAGAAGGGAGCGACCCCTAAGGTGGGGCGAAGTGTCCCCCAGGTGGTGGTCACCACAGCAATCCACGGAGGTGCACACGTGGGCAGATCGAGGGTTTGGAGAAAATGGGGTTTCTCTTCTTCGGAAAGAACCGGCTGAATGAAATACCAGTCTCCGGGGCGCTCCTGGTGGGGGGGGGGGTTCAGCAGGTGAAATCTAGGGCCTGTGGACCTGGGAAGGGCCCAAGAGAGTATGTAGATCCCATTCCCCGGCATGACAGGTGGGGAAACCGAGGCAGCAAGCGCAGAAGCTCCTTCCGGGGCTGGGAGGACCATGGAAATTGTTCCGTCCGAGCCCTTCCTTTGAAGAGGGGGCCGTGAGGAGTACGGTGGTCGGGTCTCAGTCCCAGTGGCTTCGTCCCTGAGCTCGTCCTTCCATCCTGCACATTCAGAGACATAACGTGCTGTATCTGTGTATGACGGATGGTGTTCGGCCCCCGGCTCCTGGCTTCAAATCCAGACCTTGCACTTCCTCGCCGTGGGCCTTGGCAGTCTGTTTGGACTGCTCCTCTTGGTTATCTCCTCTGTAAAATGGGCTGTTAGGGGGACTAAATAAGTTGATACGGACATCGTGGGGCACCTGCTATCCAGTGAGCACCCAGAGAGCGTCAACAAATTTGTTTTTTTTTTTTTTTTCAGCATTTATTCCTAGAAGCGGTGCAGGGCAGTGATGGCGAAGTCAGACTCCGGAGCTGGAGGGACATGGGCCTGCATCTCTTCCCTGCCGCTTGCTAGCTGTGTGGCCTTGGAAAGGTCACTCAGTAGTTCTCTCTGAGTCTGATCCGTCACCTGTACGTAGGGATAAGAAAAGAGACCAACCCGATACCTGAAGTCTTGTGAGTCGGACACTGTTGCAACTAGGGTCGTCGCTTGTTTTGAAATATTTATTTATTTAGAAAGCGTGAACACGAGCAGGGGGAGGGGCAGAGAGAGAGGGAGACAGAATCCCAAGCGGGCTTCGAGGCACAGAGGCGGATGCAGGGCTCAGGCTCAGGAACCACAAGATCATGACCTGAGCTGAAACCAAGAGTCAGTCGCTCACCTATTGAACCACCTAGGCGTCCCTGGGTTTTTTTTTTTGTTTGTTTGTTTTTGTTTTTAATTTTATTTGATGTCATTGCTATTGAGTGGTTACGACCCTTGTCAGTCCTGGGGCCGGGGCATAGGCCACTATTCCAAAGCTGAGCCCTTGAGCAAGAACTCTGGGCCTGATGTAGCCGAGGAAATGCCAGTTAACCCGGAGAAGGCAAAACTCATTACCCCCCAGGGACGCGGCTAGGAAAGAAACCATTTCCATGGTGATTGAGATCAAGGCCGGGATGTCAGCCCAGAGGGGGCAATGAAGGGGAATTAGGATCACAGTTGAGAACCTCAGTTCAACAAGGGTTTACTGAACCAGGCCCTGGTCCAGGCAGCAGGGATGGGGAGGAACAGGGGGGCACAGAGAGGTTCCCTGCTCTCCAGAGAAGGTTCCGCAGAGAAGGAGCTGATCCTTAATTAGTGACTCTGCTAGAGGTTGGATCCTAGGTGAGACCATGAGCTAAAGTGCCTGTTTGTCCCAGTCTCAAAAGCTCACATGCTTTAAAAAAAAAAAAAAAAAAAAGTTAAATTCTTATCGCAGAAATAAGATGCTTGATGTGGAGATTTTAGGAAACATCAATAAAATTAAGAAAATAAAAGTGACTGGGGCCTCTGGGTGGCTCAGTCGGTTAAGAGTCTGGCTCTTGGTTTTGGCTCAGGTCATGATCTCCTGGATCGTGAGTTTGGGGAGTTTGAGCCCCACGTCGGGTTCTACGATGACAGCATGGGCCCTGCTTGGGATTCTCTCTCTCTCTCTCTCTCTCTCTCTCTCTCTCTCTCTCAAAATAAATAAATAAACTTAAGAAAACAAACAAGAGAAAATAAAAATTACATATGACCCGCTCCCAGATGTCTCTGACACACAGTAGGTATTCAATACATGTTTTTAAGAAGTCGGTTTAATGAATTACACCGTAAGTTAACCAACTTGGATTTAAGTCAAAAATAAAAACAATAAAAATAAATAAAAGTTGGTTTAATGAAAGAAATTGAAGATAATCACTATATTTATTCAATACTGAAGATCTAGAAAAGCAATAAGACAAGGAAAAGGAATGAGCTAAAAATAATCTGAGTATATCTTTCCAGCTTATATCTGTATTCTAGATGGAGAAAGATCATCATTCATCTTTTAAAAGTCAAGCTACATTGTAACAACTGTTTATAACTTGCTTACTGTGTCTTGTCTACCACTGTTTTTTTAAATGTTGATTTATGTATTTTGAGAGACAGTGAGAGAGGGAGACAGATCATGAGTAGGGAAGGGGCAGAGAGAGAGGGAGACCCAGAATCCGAAGCAGGCTCCAGGCTCTGAGCTGTCAGCACAGAGCCCGACGTCGGGCTTGAACCCGCAAACCACAAGATCATGACCTCAGCCCAAGTTGGATGCTTAACCGACTGAGCCACCCAGGTGCCCCATTCCACCACTATTTTTAATGAACCCCTAGTGATACATCATTCCCTGCTGCTGTACATCCTTACTTAGGTTCTTGCTAATAAATATCCGGATATGGTAGACGAATAATAGCCTCTCAAAGATGTCCCCAGCATAATCCTTGGAATTTGTGGATTTGCTAAAGCGGAATTAAGGTAGCAGATGGAATTAAGGCTGCCTGTCTACCCGAAGGAGATCCTTGTAGATGACAGTGTAATCACATGGGCCCTTCCAAAGGGAAGAGGGAGGTAGGACAGCCTCTGTCAGAGTGATACAATTTGAGAAAAACTCCACTGGCCAGTACTGGCTTTGAAGAAGGAGGAAGGCGCCCACAAACTCAGGAAGGTGGGAAGCCTCTAGAAGCTGGAAAAGGCAAGGAAAACAGATTCTTCCTTAAGAGATCCCCCCACGGGGGAGACATGGAGCACCGCCCCCCAGCCGGGCCTTGATTTTAGCCCCGGACTCTCCGATCTCCAGAACGGAAAGGTAATACGTTTGTTATCATCTTCAAGGACTAGGTTTGTGATCCTTTGTCACAGCCCAAGTAGAAACCTCCCGCGCTGGGTCCGAGATTCTGCGAGAGATTGAAGGCTTTCGATCATATTGCCATAGAGCCTCCTCCGGAAAGGTTGTCTCAGTTTCTCTTCCTGGGTCTCTGCGTCCCGGTTAGCACGAGGTATTTTATTTGTTTGTTTGTTTACGGCAATGTCTTTGTGGCTTTAACACAAATGAAACATGCACATGGGCTGTCTATTCATTTTCCTCCCCATGCAGCCCGGTGTGGGGACTGGTGACCGTCGGCCCGCTGGCTGAGTTTTCTACAACCGCCTTGCGGTTCTCGGAGGAACCGTTGTGACCAGTCCCATACGGTAAGATCTTTTTTGCACACCGGCATCACTGTGACTTCCGGCTCCTCGATGTTGTGGCCCAGAAGCTTCTGGAAGCCACTGGGTGGCCCACCCTTTATTTCCTTGTTGCTCTTAGAACCACCGTGGGGCATCGAGAACTGGCCCCTGAATCTCCTCCGCGTCCTGTGGTCAGTGCCAGTCATACTTAATTTTGACCTGTCGTCGGACTGGCACCAAATGAACTTCTTGGTGTGTGTGTGTGTGTGTGTGTGTGTGTGTGTGTGTTTGATGATCTTGGACTTCACCAGGGGCCCGAGGGCAGCATGATGCCAAGGAGTGAGTACCTTAGGCAGTGCTGAGGCAGAGCGGTACTAAGAAATTATTTTAAATTTGGAAAGGCGTCTCCCGTTTCAACCTGCCTACGTTGAATGGCTGCGGAAGGTAAATATTTTTGGTATCTAATGACCTCTCGCGTTTCTTATCTGTAAGAGGTCCGTCTATAGTCACTACCCATTTTTCTCCCGCCATGGTTCTATTTCTTCTGGAGTTGAATAGGTGTCATTCCTCAGCCATAACAACGACAAGACACTCGACTGTCCGTCGTTCAAGAGCAAGGCCCATTTCACAGATGGGTAAACTGAGACCGAGGATGGCACGGAATCCTACGGCTCTTCTGGTTCATCTAATCAGCCCCTGTGGCCGTGTACCCAGGAGCCTCTTCCGAAGGAGCCAGTTCAGCAGGGACAGCAGAGGCACACGGGCTGAACTGCGCTCACTCTTGTGCGTCTGGGGAATCGTAAACAGCGCAGGCTGATGTGACTCAGACGTGACCAGGCATGACCGTGACAGATCACAGGGTTCTGTAAATATTGTGTCAGGCTGCGATCACAGCGGGGCTCCCTGCTCATCCCAGACCCCCGTCCACCCTGTGGGAAGTGGAGTCGGGCCCAACGGGGCAGGACATCTGGTTCTCTCCCTCAGCTCACTGCCCGGACTTTTCCCAGCCTCAGTTTCCCCCCTGAGGATCTCCCGGCCGGGATATCCTGCTGAAGTGACTGGTCCTCAGGTCTTGGCAAGGGTTGAACTATTATGCCCCTTTGAAAAATATTTCTGCTTTACCTGCAAATCCAAAGATTGACATGGGCTCCGTAATGGCAGCGGCTCACATTAAACCACCTTGTCTTACCTCGTCCTCCCAACTACCGTGCGAGGAGGGGAAACCGAGACCCAGGAAGCATAAGCTTTGTGTTCCAGTAAGTTTGTCAGGCTGTTGACCATCATGCCAAGTGGTTCCATGGGAATTTAGGACTCAGAAGCTCTGTGTTTCTCTTGAAGGGTTACGGTCTCCTTACAAAAATAAAATAAATAACACAAAAAACAAACAAAAAAACTCCGGATATAACTAGACATGGCCGACGTTGCATTTCCCTTTTTGCCTTGGCTAACCAGGAACTCCAAAGCTAATGTTAAGACATAATCGTTGGTTCTTGGGGCTCCTGGGTGGCTCAGTTGGTGAAGCATCCGACTTCGGCTCAGGTCGCGATCTCATGGCTCGTGAGTTCGAGCCCCACATCGGGGCCTGCGCTGACAGCTTGGAGTCTGGAGCCTGTTTTAGATTCCCTGTCTCCCTCTCCCTCTGCCCCTCCCCACTCATGCTCTCTCTCTCTCTCTCAAAAATAAACATTAAAAAAAAAAAGACATAATCATAGTGATGTTATCTGTCCAGATGGCAAGTTGGTGTATTAGCTTCTCTTTCCTTCTCTTTCCATGTCGCCTTTTTTTTTTTTTTTTTTTTTTTTTTTTTAAGATGAGCCAAATGCAGTAGTGAGAAGGGGGCGAAGAATAGAATGAAGAGCCCGATCCGTAACGGACTAAAATTGTGTTCACTCACCACCTTCGGACCAGCCTCCACGCAGCCTTTTGGTTTTCCTGTTTTGGTTTCAGAGTTTGGGGGTTCAGAGTTTTTGGTTCAAAAACCAAAAAGCCTTTTGGTTTTCCTGTTTTGGTTTCAGAGTTTTGGGGGCACAGTAGCCTTGTGTTTGACACTTTCCAGCAGCGGGACTGGGTCACTTAACCTCCCTGGATTTCAGTTGTCCTCGCCTGTCAACCGGAGGGAATGACAGGGCGTATCTCCCGGGGCTCTTGCGAGAAGCACATGAAGCCGGCCGTGTAAATCGAAGGCCTGGCATGGGGAAAATATTTGATAAACGTCCCCTGCGGGTATGAAGAAAAGGCTTTGATAAGAGCCAAGAGAGCAGAGGGAATGGCCTAAATGGGGAGACTGGACCGGACTCGAGGCTGGCCCCACTGTGGACATGCTGTGACTTCGGGTCACGTGCCCCCCTCTCCGAGCCTCCGCTTCCCGTCCTGCCTGCAGACGGCCCGCTCTCTCCCGCTCACCGTTGCGTCCCCAGAACCTGGCATTGGGGAGAAAAAGGAGAAGCTGATGCGGGCCCTGCCCCAGCACGCAGTACGACTCCACACGTGGTTGTCCTGAGCGTGGACAGCTGATTGGGTGGCCGGGGGTCAGAACCCCCACTGCCCAGGAGACGCCCGGCCGGCATGGTGGGTCGTGCCTGGGCTGGTGCCGGGGCGGCAATAAGGCAGGTCTGGGGTCCCGAGGAGCCGGCAGGGCCAGGACAAGCCTGCATCCAGGCCTAGGGCCGAACAACCTCCTATTGAGTGCCTACTGTATGCACAGCTCCAGGAGGAC
This sequence comes from Panthera tigris, assembly GCF_018350195.1. Lineage (NCBI taxonomy): Eukaryota > Metazoa > Chordata > Mammalia > Carnivora > Felidae > Panthera > Panthera tigris. Next base: position 87,235,791 of record NC_056672.1, on the reverse strand, counting down.
ACAGCTCACTGCACTCTAGACCCGCGGCAAACCCCTTGCCACCCGCACACTTCACGGGGAGATGGGGCAATGGGAAACGGTCCAGAACAACTCATTCCGTGGGGATTTATTGAGCACCTACTGTATGCCGAGTTCCCTCCGGGGAGCACCAGACCCTGGTAGGACTCCTGAGGAGGTATTCTCGTCCGGCTGAGCCGCACAGACTAAACTCGGTCGGGCCAATCACTCTGTTCCCGTAAACACATCTTCCACGCCGCGGGCTTTGGGCTGCTGGGACCCACATGACTCCCAGGATGACCCCTCTTGTTACAGGCGGAGAAACTGAGGCTCAAAGGGGAAAGGACCCATCCCACACTGGGGATCCACCTCGCATGCAACTCTCCAGCATTTTCTTCTGGCAAACTGCCCCGACGCCCCCCCAGCCTTGCCACGAGTCAGGGGAAGGATGCCCGGGGCCGGGGGGTGGGGGCACAGGCTGAGGCCCGGAGAGGCCTGAGCCTTCATAAGGGCTTCCGGAACCCTCAGGCCCTGCTCTGGCTCCCTCCCGGGCCCTGCAACATCTTGCTGTGATTACTTTGTGGCGAGTGGGGTGGGGCTTGGGAGGCTCCTCCTTGCACACAGCAATGGGGGGGGGGGCGGGGAGGGCATGTTCAATAAAAGGGGGGCAGTGGCTGAGGACCAGGCAGGGCTGGAAGGCGGGGCGACGAGGCTTTCAGCTCACCAGCTTAATTGGGGATATAATATTTATTGTTATTTATAACTTGCTCTTGAACCCACGGCAGGAGAGTGTGTTCGCAGCCTGCACGATCCAGGCAGGCGTTAAATAATTAAACCAAGGGCCTAATCGGCAGTGAAACTCCCCAGGGCTCCCACTTCCTTTAGTTCGCTGATTGCTGATATTTTGGGGGTGAAATATGACCATTTTTACCATCAAAGAGATCAGAGTTCCAAAGGAAAGAAATGGGGGGAAAAAAAAAAGGGAGGGGGGTGGGTTCTCCCAGTTTTCTTTTCCTCTGACTTAGTGGTCTGGTAAAGTTTCTTTAGACGTGCAAAGATTTACACACCTTTCTGCAGGGAGCCTTAAATTACTCCCCGATTCCTCACACATTTCCCCGAGCGCGGGAACAGTAAGTCATTGAGGAATGAGCAGGCCGCCCCATAATCGCTCCGGCGGCCTTTGAGAAGGAGAATGTCTAATGACTTTTTTTGAAGTGGAGGTCAAGGTTTTTTAAATAAAACAATCTGTATTAATGCAATTTCCTTTTTAGCTGTAGCATTGGATTTTTTTCCCCCTTTTGGGCGGGGGGCGGGGGGCGGGGGTAGGGGGACGGGGGTGGGAGGCAGGGGTGGGGAAGGGCATCATTTTTCTCCTGCCAGACACTACGGCCCTAATGAGATACATTTATTTAAAACTCTGTATATCATCACCCTGTCAGGGCCTGCAAGAGGGACCCCACGTCTCCCTCTGCGTTTGTTTCGGATTAGTGCGGGCCCACCGATGGCCTTGCAGATCTGGTGGCTCTTGGGGCCTCTGGCCTCTTGCTCCCGCCCTTAGTATAGCCTCGACCCTTGCATTCTGTGCCCCTGCCCCACCACCCCCCATCTGATCACCCGGATCGTAGTACAGCCCTTGGGTCCCAGATCCCCTGCCTTTCCCCACCTGCCTCTCGCTGCTCGGACCTGGTCCCCCCGGTCCCTGGAGGCCTTCCTCCCTGCACCCGGGCCGAAGTACGGCCCTGAGGTCATGCCAATGATGCCGCCCCAGACACAGCCGACTTCCAGTCCTAGCTCTGCCGTTCAACCCCATAACTGTGGGCCAACAACCCGGTTTCTCCAAACCTGCATTTCTTTATCTGTCAAATGGGGATAACAAGAGTTACCCACCCTCCCTCCCCGGGGTTGCCATGCGGCCGTAAGAAGGTTCTGCCGGGCTCCCCGAGCATCTGCCTGGTCCCCAGCGCACAGCACGTGTCCACTTACAGCCGCAGCCCCTGTCAACACCACCTTTACAGCTTCCCCAGACCTAGAGCAGAGCCGGCGGGGCAGGACTTGGCCTCTTCCCCACTCCCCCCTCCCCCGTTAACAAGCTGGCAGGACCTGAATGCAGGGCTCAGTACGCCTATAGACACGTTTTCACGGGGCGCCTTCTGGTGCGGGGGCGGGGCTGGGACACGGGGATGCAGTGGTGACCCAGACAGCCCAGCAGAGAATCTAGAGAAGCAGGAAGATCCGGGGAGCATGGGGGAAGGGGTGCGGGGAGGGGGCCTTGAGCGGACTGGTGAGGCACGGGCAGGGTTCAGCAGGTGGAAAGGGCTGGGGTCCAGGGACGGCCAGGCAGGGGACCCACAGAGGCTCCCCCGTGACCTGGGCCCTGCCGCAGCGTCCCTTTTGGTCTCACCGTGACTCACTTTCCCCTCCCTGCCAAGAGCTTGAATTACATGATTAAGGGCTCCGTGTGCCCCAAGGTCATGAGACATCCATTCCACAAATGTGTGCCACGCTCCTTCCTGCGCCCCCTCGGGGCTGGGCCTGGGGCCACTCTGAGGACAGATCGGAGCTGGCTCCCACCCTCCCGGCTCCCGGCCTGCAGAAGGAAAGGACGTGGGTGCTGGATATGAGCTGGACTTCGGCATCCCAGGGGCAGGGCGTGGTCAAGGGAGGCTATGCGGGCTGCAGGGCGGGAGCTGAGCTTTAGGGGAGGAAGGGAATTAACCCCAGAGTCTGTCTGCCTAGAGCAAAGACCATGTTCTCCCCCTACAGCCCTGGCTGGCAGGAACGACTGGAGCCTTGTTTGGGCCCAAGGGCTCTGGGACCCGGGGGGGGGGGGGGAAGAGGGGGGAAGCTTGGAGACCAGGGGCAGGATTGCTAATGTGCTAAGGTGCCCAAAAGAGGGGACTAGGCCGGTGGCGATGGCTCAGCCACGGGGTCAAGGCTGAGAAGCTGTCCACTCGTCCCCATTCCCACGAGCACCTACTTGACCCAGCTCAGGGCAAGACCCTGGGGCCCGGAGGGTCCTGCTCCTGCAACAGAGAGACCCCGATGCCTCCGTCCCCACCTCCTCTCTTAGGCAGCAGGTCCCGCCCAGGCATAGGACCCACGGTAACCGCTGCCGACTGCCCAGGCGAGGTCCGCTTGCCCCGGCTCCTGCCCGCCGGACCCGCTGAGTTTCACGCTGCGGCCTCCCCAGAGCCTCGCCCGGTGCCTGGCACTGGGGAGCGCGACACGAATAGCCACCAAGTAATTACCAACACGGTGACCCACGCAGCATGTCTAGACAGCATCCAGAGGGGCCTGAGATCGGACACCAGTGCTGCCCCGCGTGTGTTCTGTGACCTTAGCTGAGTCACCTCCTTCTCATCTGTAAAGGGGAGGAGCCACACCCCGCGGTGTCTCAAGCGGCTTGATAAACGCTGGCTACCCGAGGGGACCCTGGCCAGGCGTGTGGTGCTCTCTCGGGCTACACGGGGGCCCTCCACCTCTTCTCACTTTTGACACCTCTGCGGCCAAACCCCGAGGCACAGCCCTGACCCCACAGCCCTTCCTGCCGCCCCCCCACCCCGGACCCTCCCCCTACATCTTTGTCTCAGCCTGTTCTGTCCCTTTTGTCTTCGTCTCTGCCGGTTTCACTGCCTGTGGTTTCTCTCCGCGTCTGCCAGGAATCCTAGCCCAGAGGAACCCATACTCTGGGGCTGTACTGGGTTCCTTTCACGCAGTGAGATGGGAAGAGAGAAGGAGGGAGAGAGAGAGAGAGAGAGAGAGAGGAGGAAAAAAAATCAAAGCCCACATATTGGTTCCAGATGTGGCCTGCTCCCCCAGCCCTTCTCCAACTATTTAATTAAATTCCCCCAGACAGCCAGGAGGGTTTCTTAATGATCAAATTTCCCGGCTCCCCTCCACTCTGTCTCCCTGACGGATGGCCGGCCAGATTCTTCCTGCGTTCGCTTTGCCAAGCAGGGCCGGTGGGGGTGGCGTGGAGGGCTTTCTGGGGAGCACAAAGAACCCTGTGCCCGCCTCTTGCCCTCCCTCCTTCCCCAAGGGATCTGAGCCATCCCTTGGTGGAGCCTGATGGGGCCTGGCGACAGCGGCTGGAGGGGGGCCCCGCGGTCCCGTCCTTCGAGCTCTGCCTCTGGGCAGGCCTGCCAGGAACTGAGGCCGACTGGGCACCAGCAGGTTTCAGATGGCGGAGTCTCTGGGATCAGGACTCTGGGCTCACGGACCAGCCAGAGATGGGGCTCAGACCTCCCGGGGGCCCTCCCCACGCCCATTTGGCTCAGAGAGGGCAAAGCCTGTGCCAAGACCACACGGACCTGCTTGCCAGGAGAGGCGGAGGCAGGGTGACCAGCATTTAGGAGGTGAGCATCTGCCAGGGAGAGGCCTGGGCACTATTTCTCAGGATGGTTCCCCCACGTGGAGCTAAGAGTGTCTCTCAGTAAGCCCCCCGACTTCTGGAGCGGGAGGACACGTGGGCAAGCCTCGAGACCACCAGCTTTTTCTTCTTGGTTTTTTTTTTTTTTTTTAATGTTTATTCATTTTTGAGAGAAAGAGAGGGAGAGAGACAGAGTGTGAGCGGGGACCGGGCAGAGAGAGAGGGAGACGCAGAATCCGAAGCAGGCTCCAGGCTCCGGGCTGTCAGCACAGAGCCCGACGCGGGGCCCGAACTCACAGAACCTTGAGATCACGACCTGAGCCGTAGTCGGACGCTCAACCGACTGACCGCCCCCAGGCGCCCCGAAACCACCGTCGTCTTGTGTAGACGGGGCAGTGAGGCTGGGAAAGGGCCAGGCCCGAGCCTGGGCCCCAGAAGCCTTCCTGTCTTGGGGCGAGGGGGCCTGAAGGGCTCTGTATGGACTGAACGTTTGTGCCCCCCAAGTTCATATGTTGAAGCCCTGACCTCCGAGCTGATGGTATTAGGAGGTGGGGCCGTTGGAAGGTAATTACCTAATTAGGTTGGATGAGGTCATGAGGGTGGAACCCCAGGATGGGATTAGCGCCCTTACCGGGAGGACAAGAGCCGCCAGAATGCGTTCTTTGCACGCGCAGGAAGAAGTGAGCACAGAGTGAGAGTGGCCGCCCATGAGCCAAGAGGTGAGGCCTCAACATGAAGCCCACCTTACTGGCACCTTGATCTTGGACTCCCCAGCCTCCGGAACCGGGAGGAATGAATGCTGTTTAAGCCCCCCAGTCTACGGTATTTTGCTACGGCGGCTTGAACAGCTAAGACAGGCTCGGAGCACCTTCACAGCCTGTCCGCCTGGGCTTATAAGGCCCTGAGGACCCACCTCATCTGGAAAAGCCAGGCACCAGGACCTCCTGGTAGTGTCTGGGGGCGGGGGGAGGGACCATGTCAGGGAGGAGGCTGCCCCCTTGGTCAGCAGGGGTGGGTTCCCCTCGGTGCTTCTTAGGAGAACAAACGGAGGGAGGGAGGGGACAGGAAAGTCTTCCCCGGCCCGGCCAAGATCCCAGCACCTGCTCCTCCTGGCTTCCCGGTCCCTCAGTTTCCCCCTGCGCCCACAGAGGATTGGGCCTCTGGGAGAGGAGAATCGGGGCCTTGTCCTTCCAAAGAGGGCCAAGCAGGTTCTGGTCTTGAGGGTCCGGCGTCAGGGTGGGGTCAGGGTGTGGGGGCGGGGAAGGAGGACAGGGGAGGGGGCGAGCGGGGGGGGGGGGTGGGCAGGGGAGGAGAGCAGACTGGAGGAAGCCTGGTGTGTGTGCGGCGGGGAGGGGGGCGGTGAGGCGGGCCCATGACCGAGCTTCGGAAATATGCCCAGCCCTGGAGCTCTGTGCCTCGGTGCCCCGTGCGTGTGTGTGTGTGTGTGTGTGTGTGTGTGTACAACGATGTGTCTGAGAAAGTATGTGTGAGAGAGGGTGGGTGTGTGAGGCTATGTTGGGGAGAGTGTGACAGGGTGTGAGCACGTCTTGTGAGTGTGACTGGTGACGTGCACACACGTGTAAGCGTTTCTGAGAACGGGTGGGCACGTGAGGGCTGGGACAGGTTAAGAGCCAGGGTCTTAAGAGCCCCGGCTGGGCCCGCTGGCTGTGAGTCGGCCTGTCTCTCAGCCTCAGGCTACGACGAGGTAGGAGCCCTGCCACCACTTCCTTCCGGGGGTGTCACGACTGGTCAATGAGCTCACACACGCGTCAGGCTTCTAATTCAATTCACAGGACACGGCGACGCACTCAACCAAAGTCCGCCGTTGTTAACAATTTATCCCTCACTGTCCCGCTGGGCCCTGTGATGCCCCAGAGGACGGGGGGGGGGGGGGGGGGGGGGAAGGAAATGAATCAGGTGCTAATTCCAGGCTGGGAGGGCCCAGAAGAAGGGGGCTCGGGGGGGTCTCCGGGGCAGGTGACCTGTGTGCTGGGCGGATGTCACTTGACAGAGTTGGGAGGAGAAAGATTTTGTGGACAGCGCGGGGCCCGGCCCTGGTGTTCATGGATAGATACCCGAGATACGGGAGGAGTGTGCAGGGCCTGATTCGCTGCCTGTGGCTGATTCGGCGTCCCGAGTCTCAGGCAAGAAAGACACTCATTGGTACAAAGGCAGGAAATACACAGAAACACAAAGAAGAGAAAACTTCCCGAGATCCCAGCGCCCGGAAGCCATCACCGCTGACATCTTGCCGTGGGGCCGTGGCAATGACCCCTGCCTCCGTACACTTGCATACGTGGGCACACATATACACGGCACTTTTTCCCAAGGGGGAGTCGCACAGTACCTACTATTCTCGGACTCACTTTGTTGAACCGCTCTGGGGCAGAGTCTCATATGAGGTAAATCCCATAGGGCAGCTCTTATCACTGTTGGCGTTGGATACCTGGAGAGGCTAGACTTCTCCCCTCATGCCTGTTAACAGTTTCTCATCCTTTGCGACTCACCGGGGTGTGTCCTCGGCCCATTTTTCTGTTAGTGCTTTTGCCTGCTTGTTGTTGATTTTCAACAGTTCTTTATATATTAAGGCTATCCCTCTCTACACATTGCGCAGTCAGAGGGACTCCCAAGCTCCCTGGGGCAGGGACAGATCAGCCAGAGTCCGAGCACGCAGTGCCTGGCTCCAGGACACCCAGGCTGCCCAGGAATCCTGGAATTGGGTGGCCGGAGGTGGCTAGGCTGGCAGGGCAGCGAGGGGCAGTGGCAAGGAAAGAAGAGAGAAGGTTCAGAACTTGAAAATCAGAGGCTCTGAGTGACAGGGCCTTAATGGGAGGCAGATGGAGAAAACAAGGTTGTCCTTGCTGACAGGAGGGAGGGCAAGGGTCAAGGAACTTTCTAAAGATAGGGGCCTGGGCGACAGGCAGGCGGCAGGGCGGCTCCACAGTGTGATGCCCAGGGGCTGTGACAGAGCAGGGGTCAGCTCCTTACTCCTGCTTGTGCAGACCCTCTGAGGCCCACACCCAGAGGAGCCGCAAGGCAGAAGGCCAGATATTTGGAAGAGCACCCCCGCCCCCAGACCTGGGTTGGGAGTCTCAACCCGGCTGTGCAACATTGGGCGAGCCTCTAAACCTCTCTGAACCTGTCTCCTCGTTTGAAAAATAGCCAGATACCATCATTCACTTAATGGGACTTGTTGAGATTGGCGAGTCAAGCATTTAGCACAGAGCTTGGCACGTTAGAAGGGCTCAGGACACGAAAGTTAACTCGTTGTTACTTTACCGGTCACAGGACAATCCCAGTCTTCTTGTCGGCAGAGCCCCTCGGCGGGCAACAAGGACCTCTTCGTGGGCTCCGAGACCGTCAGAGCTTGAAGCGCCTTCAGGTTACAGGTAAGGAAACTGAGGCCCAGAGACCAGAAGGGCCATGCCTGGGGTCACCCATCAGAGCGGTCTCAACTGGGTCCTGCAAAGAGACATGTTCAAGCCCCGGCCTCTGGTACTTTTGACTGGGACCTTATTTGGAAGTAGAGGTTTGTTTTTCTCTGGCAAATGCAATCAAGTTAAAATGAATTCATACCAGATCAGGATGGGCCCTCAATCCAAGGGCTGGGGTCGTTCAGAAAGGACAAGGTCACTTGGACAGGGACACGGATATAGGGAGGAAGGCCACTTGAACACAGAGGTAGGCAAAAATTGGAGTGAAGCGGCCATAAGCTAAGGAAAGCCGGGGGCCACCAGAAGCTGTCAGAGGCAAGAAAGGAACTCTCCCTTAGAGTCTTTGGAGGGAGTCTGTCCCTGCCGACGCTTTGATTTCGGACTTCTGGCTCCTGGGACCGCCCAGTTTGTGACGCTTTGCTACGCCAGCCTTAGGAAACCAGTGGAGGCAGGCAGAAGCTGGCCTCAGCTGAGGTGGTCGCCCCCGGTCTGCCCTGGACCCCATTCTCAACAGGCCTCCTCCGGTTACTCACCACGTGCCCTGGGGTAAGTCAGGCCCCTCTGGGTGCCTCAGGCCCCTGACCTGTGCCACGGAGCAAGGGACCTTGAATCAAATAGGAAGGGCTACGGAGGCTCTGGGTTGCCTGTCGGCCGCTACACCATTCAGGACCTTGGAATCAATCGAGAGGCAGGCTGTGGACCCTTAAAATAGAGGCAGACATCCCTCCCCCCACCAGGGTAACACCTTGGGGGGACCGAGGCACACGGGGGCAACTGCCCCATTCAGATGCTCATTGTGGCCAGATGGGAATTTGGGCCCAGGCGCCCAATCTTCTGATTTTATGAGATAGAAAGTGCCGTATCAACGTGAGCAAAATTTCCCAGTGTCACTCAAGACGACGCTTCTTTTCTGGGGTGAGGGCCAAGGCAGGCATGTGCTGGGAGCCACAGACCCCGTGGTCTGCATCCCTTCTGCCAAGCCCAAGCTGCCCACTCCCACCCCTCTTTCTTGCCCCGTTAGGCAATGATGGTGGAGGCAAAAAGGTGTTTTGAGCGCCCGATGAGGATTTTGACAGCTTTCCACTTGATCTGCACAACAACCTTGTAAACTTAGCAACAGTAACAGCCAGCAATGAACAGTGCAGCCCCTGCCGCCTACTAGTCCCTGCTGGGTCCCCAGGGAGCGACCTAGCAAGAGTGCTTGATTGTGTCTCCTGGGTCAATCTGTTCTGCTCTTGGAGGGGGTGGAGGGGAGCACACAGACAAATCACAGGCACGTCGGATTGTCTTCAAACGCCTCTCTAGACCTTCTCTCCTTCGCTCAACAACTCTTGCCTCTGGCAGGTGCCAGATGGGAGGGATTTCCAAGGGCACGCGGTGGGGGCGGGAGGCCGAGGCACCATGCCAGCGCCGGACCCGCACACCTCCTCAGAAAGGGCTTTTCCAGAATCAGGAAGACATCAGGCCTCCAATATGCGACTCGGGGTTGTGGAGGTTCACATGTATGGCCTTACAGGAAGATGCCTAAGTGGCTCCAGGTTTGGGTTCCTTCCTGATAGATTCCACTTCCCTGATATTAACAGAGTTCTTGATCCAAGAATCTCGGGTGCGTGCGAGTATCCCCTCTTTAACGGATTAGAAAATTAAAGGTCACTGAGGCCATCCAGGAGGAAATTGGAAGGAGCTGGCATGGCAGCCTGAAGGGCCAGGAGCTCCTGGGGACAGAGAATAAGGAACTGTCCCCACCACCCGTCGGGGCGTGTGGACATCCACTCAGCGTTGGGGAGAGGCGAGAGCCAGGCCAAGCCGGAGGGAGCCCTGGTCCGATCCGAGTCCAGGGCGGCTGGGCGGCGCCCGGGGTCCGAGTCACCTCCACCGCCCGGGTGCTAGCGCAGCGGCCAGCCAGGGCGCCCTATGGGCGGAGCTCGGACGGCGCCCAGCGGCCGCGGACGGGATCGCAGGGCGGAGCAGGGCCGGGCCGGGCCGGGCCGGGCCGAGGCGGGCCCGCGGTGGGTGGCGATCAGGCTGGCCGGCAGGTCCTCGCCCTCCACTCCCCGGGGGCCGGTGTCCGGGACACCCCCAGCGCTCTCCCCGGGTCGCGCCGCGGTTCCTCCGAGCCCGCGGGGGGCGCTGTCGCCGCCGCTCGCTTTCCTGGGCGCCGCGGACCGGAAGTGCGGAGGTCACTTCCGGCGCGGAGCAGCGGGGTGGAAGGCGGGCCGGCCGGCGGGGCGCGGGGGCTGGACCTGCAGAAGCCGGGTCGAGCCCGCTGCCTCCGGAGCGCGCACAGTCGGCGTCTGGGCCTCGGCGGAAGGTGCGGCCGCCCTGCCGCGCCCGGGGCCGCCGCCATGCCGTTCCTGCACGGCTTCCGGAGGATCATCTTCGAGTACCAGCCGCTGGTGGATGCGATTCTGGGCTCCCTGGGGATCCAGGACCCTGAGCGGCAGGAGCCTCTGGACGGGTAACTAGCTTCCTTGCCGCCGACGCTGCCGCCCTTCGGTTGTCACTGCAAGTGTGGCGGGGACGGGGGCGGCTGCGGCCCCGCTCCGCAGATGAAGTTGCGTTGCTTCGAGCGTGAGCTCCTGCACCTGGCTCGAATCTTGCCCTCGGCAGGATGGAGGGTGCTCGAGGCCGGCGGAGGGAGGCCTGCAGGGTGGAGTGGCGGCCGGGCCTCCGCCTCGGCGCCCCACCCTGGGCGCTGTCGGCCTGCTGCCGGTTGCAGGGGAGCAGGGTGGAGTCCGAGGGCCTCGGGTTTTACCCCAGAGCGGTGCGAACCTGAACTTTCTGTAAATGAGTTTGCATTTTACGTAGACAGGAGCGGGTGTATCCGTGAACTTGTGGGAACGGTGTCGGAGAGTGAGGCGTTCAGGGATACGTCAGCGAGCTAAACAAAACCCCCAGCCTTCCTGGTGCTTCTGCATCAGAGGAGAGAGACTGAGGATCACGAGTCAGGTGTCTGCATATTCCGTGTAATGGAGAAGAGCGCAGAGGAAATGGGGAAGCCGGTGTGTGTTTCTGGGATCCTTTGGAATTTGAAACACAGCGGTTATCATGCGTCTCTCTAGGGACTTGGGTGGAAACACAGGTTTTTCTTCATCACCGCTCTGTTCACTTTGAGACTTGTTCTGAAAACACAGTGTAAGGTGTTTCCTTAACTCCAAGGCAGTTTGGGGGGGGGGGGGCTTTTGTAGTGCCAGAATTTTTGCTTTGTATGCGTGGTGCGCTCCCCCCTCCCGGGGCCGGGGAACGAGACGGATTCCTGCCCAGGCAGTAAGGATGGAACCTTGATCTTGACGACTGAAGGGTGGCGGATGGATGACGCTAAGGGAGTGGGGAGCACCGGTGGGGAGGGGAAGCCTCACTCAGAGGAGCAGGTGGCGGCCAGGGAAAGAGAGCTGCGTGCAGGTTCACGGAGCTGTCCGCGGGCCTGCGCTTTTGGGGAAAGGCTCGGCAGGTCTCGGAGGTCCGCGCTGGCCGGGCAGGTGGCGTTGGGGCTGGGGTGTGAAGGGCCACCTTCTGGGGACTGGGAAGCTAAAAGCCTCCGAGTGTGGGGGGGTGGGGGAGGAGGGCCTGGCTGCGGGGGTGTTGCCTGGGCTGCTCTGGCAACTTCTGCAGCTCAGGGATGGTCCGTGCCCGGGGAAGGAGTGGTCGCAGCAGCACGGCTGTGTGAGGCTTTGTTCCCAAGCCAGGGACCAGATTCTCTGGGCAGGAGGATGGAGAAAACCCCAGTTCTTTCTCAGCAAACCCGAGGGGCCGGCTGGGGTTAAAAGATCCAGCTCGCTCTGTCTCTACCGCAGACCTTTTCCGAGGAGACGTTCTGCCCCGCAGAACCAGGCCCTGGCGTGGGCGGGGCGGGGGGGGGGGAGGGGGGAAGACCACCCGCCAGCCCGGGCAGGCGGGTCCCACAGCCGTGCCCACCCTCACCCGGTCCGCCCCTCTCCTGCCCCAGGTCCGGTTATGTTGCCAGCGAGGAGAGCCGGATCCTGGTTCTCACTGAGCTGCTGGAGAGAAAGGCCCACTCCCCGTTTTACCAGGAAGGTGTGAGCAACGCCCTGCTGAAGATGGCCGAGCTGGGGCTGACCCGGGCGGCCGATGTTCTCCTGCGCAACGGGGCCAACCTCAACTTTGAAGGTCAGCTGGAGCCCGGGGGGGCCAGGGGCGGGTAGGTGGCTCGAGTGTGGCTGGGCTTTGGGTGGGCCACGTCTTCAGGCGCTGCTTTTCTTGTCCTCTCGGGAGCCGCCTCCCTCCTTCCTTTCGCGGGGGACCACCGAGGCGGCCCGTCCCCCTGCTTCCCACCTCTGGTCCAAGAGCGAGTTTGTTGCTGCTTCCGCCGTGTGACTGAATCAGCAAACTCTCCCGGCTCCCAGCGAAATCCCTGCTTCCGTTATCGTGAAAACGCGGCTGGTGGCACTGTGCCCAGAGCGCGGGGACAGCAATTTCTGCCGCTCGTTCTGAGCCATCTCACATTTTGGCTCACGCCAGAGGGAGAGGGGCAAACACAGAAGCTACACTGGGTGTAAGTCACGGCAGGACCGGGTTGGCTTCTAGCTTCTAGCATCCCCGGCTGTGGAGATGGAACCGTTTTCCTCTCTGGCTTGCTCGCCGGGAGGGCGGGGTCAACCAGAAGACGTTCAGGGCTGACCTGGGACCAGATGGGGGTCTTTGAGCTGACCCAGGCTGTGGCCAGGCGTGCCTTCCCCCCCCCCCCCCATCTGATGACAGGCTTAGAGGGCGCTAGGGTCCTAGGCTCCCGGAGGACCGGCCCAAGAGCTGAGGGGCGGGGGCTGTTACAAAGTCAGTTACCCGGACACTGGCTTTGAGGACGTGGCTGTCACTACTGGGGTTGAGGAGTTGTCACTCTGGGTGTTTCTCCCGCCGCCCGAGAAGGGGCGCCCTGTCTTATGGTTCCGTTTTACAGAAGAGGAGAGTAAAACCCAGACAGATTAGCTGCCCCCCCCTCCCCCCGCCGCTGGAATGGCGCCAGGACCCTGACCGAGCTCTGACTGCAGAGCTTGCGCTCTAGTATCTGATGAGGACGGCCGTGTCCTGACCCTGACCCCTGGTGGTGCCGGGCCCCTGGGCCACCCCGGGGGGCGGGTGTGCTGGGGCTGAGCCCGAGGCCAGGTGCTGGGGTCCCGCGAGGAGGTGGTGATAGGCAGGACTGACATCAGCCGTGTCTGTGCCTTCAGACCCCGTCACCTACTACACGGCCCTGCACATCGCTGTCCTGCGAAACCAGCCCGACATGGTGGAGCTGCTGGTGCGCCACGGGGCCGACATTAACCGGAGGGACCGGGTAAGGGCGGGGCCCAGCCTGCTCTCAAGCAGGGACTGGGGGGGGGGGGGGGGGGGTGGGGCACGAGCAGCTTCCCAGGCCCCCGGGCCAACTCCGCTGTGCTCTCTTGCCTCAGATCCACGAGAGCAGCCCCTTGGACCTGGCCAGCGAGGAGCCGGAGCGCCTGCCCTGCCTGCAGCGCCTCCTGGACCTCGGGGCGGACGTCAACGCGGCCGACAAGCACGGTGGGTGCCCCCGGCGGGAAAGCGGGACGGCTGTGCGCCAGGTGCCTCGTGAGGGACACCCACAGCAGCCCAGGACAGCGGCCAGGTGGGCGGGCGGGCTGGACGCGGCTCGTGCGATGACGCAGCGGACGCACGGGTGCATCTTGCTGACCCGCCACAGAGGCTTTAGGGAAGGAGAAGTGGCACAGCCCTTGGCCCCGCGCCGGCCGCTTGAGGGCTCTCTGGGGGAGGAGGCGGGGCGCGCGCGCGCTCAGATTCTGCCGGGGAGCCATGGCTTCTTGGGAAAGCCTCGGCCCAGGCCTCAGGCAGCGTCTGAGTGTCCAGGAACCATTCTGTTCCTGGTTTTGTGCGGGTGGAAAGACAATGACCAGAAACCTGTCACCCTCAGCCCTGGCTCTGAGAGGTCAGTCCTTTTTGAAGCTGGCCTTCTGGGGGTGTCTGGCTGCAACTCTTGATCTCGGGGTTGTGAGTTCGAGCCCCACGTCAGGTGCAGAGATTACTTAAAAAATAAGATCTTTGGATGGGGTGCCTGGGCGGCTCGGCCGGGCACCCGACTCTTGATTTCAGCTCAGGTCACGATCTCAGGTTTGTGGGATTGAGTCCTGAGTAGGGCTCCTTGCTGACAGCACAGGGCCTGCTTGGGATTCTCTCCCTGCCCCTCCCCTGCTCATGCACGCATTTTCTCTCTCTCTCTCTCAAAATGAATAAACTTAGGGGCGCCTGGGTGGCTCAGTCGGTTGAGTATCTGACTTCGGCTCAGGTCATGATCTCACGGTTCGTGGGTTCGAGCCCCGCACCAGGTTCTGTGCTGACGGCTCGGGGCCTGGAGCCTGCTTCGGATTCTGTGTCTCCTTCTCTCTCTGCCCCTCCCCCTGCTCACGCTCTCTCTCTCTGTCTCTCTCTCTCAAAAATGAATAGACATTAAAAAATCTAAAACGAAACAGAAAACAAAGTTCATTTTCTGATCCTGTTTTCCCTGCACCTCAGGGGTTGCCCTGACCTTGGCTTCCTGGCCCAGACTCCTCCTCATTCTCTTTCTCTGTAGGAAAGACCGCGCTGCTGCACGCATTGGCCAGCAGTGACGGGGTGCAGATCTACAACACCGAGAACATCCGGCTCTTACTGGAAGGAGGTGAGGCACGTCCGCAGTTCCCTGTCCTCTCACTGTGAAACGTTAAGCGTCACTTTGCAGGGGTTTGAGATCTTCTCCCACCTTGTTTTCTTGACCGGCCCTTGCAGGGGCAGACGTCAAGGCCACCACCAAAGACGGGGACACCGTGTTCACCTGCATCATCTTCCTGCTCGGGGAGACGGTGGGAGGGGACAAGGACGAGGCCCAGATGATCAGCCGCTTCTGCTTCCAAGTCACGAAGCTGCTGCTGGCCCACGGGGCCGACCCCAGCGAGTGCCCGGCCCACGAGTCCCTCACCCACATCTGCCTTAAGAGCTTCAAACTGCATTTCCCTCTCCTGCGCTTCCTGCTGGAGTCCGGAGCAGCCTATAACTGTTCCCTCCACGGCGCGTCCTGCTGGTCTGGCTTCCACATCATCTTCGAGAGGCTCTGTTCGCACCCGGGCTGCGCGGAAGACGAGAGCCACGTGGACCTCCTGCGCAAAGCCGAGACCGTCCTGGATCTCATGGTGACTAATTCCCAGAAACTCCAGCTGCCCGAAAACTTCGATATCCACCCCGTGGGCAGCCTGGCAGAGAAGATCCAGGCCCTTCACTTCTCCTTGAGGCAGCTGGAAAGCTACCCCCCGTCCCTCAAGCACCTGTGTCGCGTTTACATCCGCCTCTACCTTCAGCCCTGGCCTGTGGACGTGAAGGTCAAAGCCCTGCCTCTGCCCGACAGGCTCAAGTGGTACCTCCTTAGTGAGCACAGCGGTACCACGGAGGAGGACATCTGATCGCTCCCCGACTGAAGGCGGCGGGGTCTGGGCAGCTCAGCCCGCTGGCGGATTTCGGTACCTGTGGCAGCCTTGGGGAGAACCTTCGGGCCTTCTGTCAGAAGGTATGGGTTGGGAGACGAGACTTCATCCGTACTGAGTACCAAGAAAACCAGGTGGGGCCTGGCAGCTAGTCATTCCAGTGGGAAAAGGCTCGGTCTTCCAGGGGGACCGCCCCCCAAGTCTCAACCACACTGGGAAAAGGGACAGGGTTTAGATTTGGGACAAGCATACACTCTGTTAATTTGAGGGGAGCACCGGGCAGGGTAGCTGTGAGGCCGGGTCCCGCTGAGAGCCGCAGGAGGCTGGTCTGTCCTGCGTGGGGCCCAGCGGATGCGAGGAAGCACGTGGGCCCATCAGGGCACGGCCTGGCCTAGGCCGCCCTTCCCCCCTCCCCCCGTGAGATTACGTCACCCACAGAAGTGCTTCTAGCGGACTAAGGAGAAGAGCGAGCCGAGCCCTGCTGCCTCTGGCAGCTCTGGGGCCAGGTCACCCAACGGCCCCGGACCGGGCTCTGGTGGCAGCTCTGTGCCAAACCTGGGATCTAGGGGGACCATGCCTTCTGCTACAAAGTAATCCTGCATGACCAGGGACAGCCCTTTCCAAGATGTCTCCATGTTGCGCGGGGTCCGTCTGGCGAAGAAAGCCACCAGTGCTGACGGCTGACTGTGCTGCTGTACAGGCTGAGCCCCCAGCGAGCCGAGTGCGAGTCGCGTGGGTCACTGAATTGTGTCACTGCCTAGGAAGGAAGCTGAGGCAAGTAAATGATTCACGCTAACGTGAGACGTTGTTCTTGGCTCTCAAGATCCTTGTGTAACGTTCCGGCCCCTCGGCACCCCTCCCCAGCCTAGGATCAAGGCTCCCACTGCAGCCACTGTGTGGGCAGCACGAAGGGACGGCAGCACGTGGGGGGCACGGTTTTCAGGTAGCACGACGCTGCTGCCCCGTAAAGACGACCTCCGCCCCAGACCGGCTAGGACCTTTCCAATACGGGATTCACCCTTTTATTTTGTGACTTTGGCGAACGTCCACCGAGAAGCCGCGAGGCACAGCCCAGAGTGAGGCTACGGACTCCCCTTGCCGTAGGCTGTTGTGACGCTCACGTTAGGGACACCAGGGCTCAATCGCCAAACAGAACTTAGAACGTGAACGGCCCAGCGGCTGCAGGAGGCACCGCAAAGGCTCAGGCAGGGAGGGTGCAGACGGCCGGCTGCGGCTCTGCTGCCTGGCCCCTCTCCCTTCTCCCTCCTCTTCCTCCCCCCCCCCCCCGGGGAGAAAGTCCTCAACAGCCAAGAGTTCTCTTAAGGCACCCAGGCCTGGGGCCGGAAGGCCAGGTGGTGGTAAGGGACATCCAGGGACTCGCCAGGGGCCCTGGAGTCACACGGGTCTGTACCGCGGTCCCCGCCTGCCAGGGCAGCAGAGCCGGGCTCCAGCCTCTCCGCTCCGTGTGGGCCACACCCTTCCCCGCTGGGTCCCCGTCAGGCCTTCTGAAAAAGAGTCCAGTGAGCGGCGGCAGACAGTGTATTTCGAGGTCTTGCTCCGCGTCCCCGAGCCATCGTCACGGAGCCTCTGGGTCTTGCCCCACTGCCAGCCCCCCACCCTGCGCGGCGCTGGTCCCTTACTCCTGCCGGTGCCTGCTCATCTCAGGGCTAAGCTGTACACGTGATAGATCTCGTCGGGAAGGTTCTCCTGGCGCTCCTGGGCTAGCAGGCTGAGGCCCGCGCTGCGGATGATCCTGTGGACCACCTCGAGGCCCCGGCACACGCTGCTGTCCACGTCATCCAGGATCACGCCCTCCTGGGCCATGTTGTCTTTGATGACAATGATGCCGTTGGGGCGCAGGCCCTGCTTGCAGCGCCGCAGGAACTCGGCCAGGTGCTGATCAGTCAGGTGACCTGGGGACCGCAGAGGCCGGGGTCACTAGGGAGCGGCACAAGCGTGTACCTGCCACTGGCCGTTCCCTTCAGCTTCCCGACTCACTGAGCTCGCCCTCGGTGTGAACACCGCCTCCCTGGCTCTCGGCAGCCCGGAGACGTTTACCAACCCCCAGGTGACGTAAGAGAAAACCGGCTCAGGAGTCACCCACCCAGGGCAGTCACAAAGCATGCAGCTGGGATCTCACCCTCACTGGGCGACTTCTGGGCCCTGCCCGACCCCACGCTCCATCCACCCACGTCAGGCCTGGATTGCGGGAGCACACCGGAGTTCCTTCCCTTCCCTGCCCTAAAACTCCAGACAGGCTTTTTAGAAGCCCAAAATACAGGGCCGGGCCCAGTGTGTCCCTGGCAGGTCTGGAGTCCACCGCGGAACGGGCGGCCAGCTGCTGGTACGGTGGCCTGCGGCCGGGTCAGCAGCCCAGGAAGAGCACGCGGGGTGCGCCGTTGGGCTAAGTGGGTGCGGGAGGGGGCGGGAGGGGGCGGCAGGGCGCGGCTCGCCCTCTGAGCAGCAGGGACAGCCACGGCTTCCGTGCTTCCTCTTACTAAACACCGGGGTGCCTGGGTGGCTCAGTCAGCTAAGCGGCCCGACTGGATTTCGGCTCAGATCATGGTCTCAGCGATTCGTGAGCTCAAGCCCCGCATCAGGCTCTGCGCCGACAGCTGGGGATTCTCTCTCTGCCCTTCCCCTGCACGCGTGTACGTGCTCTCTCAAAATAAACTTAAGGAGACTTACAAAAGCTCATTTCCACTTTCTTCAGTGCAGCTAAGCTCTTGCTCATTTACATTTTTTCAACACAAAACTGCCCCCAAATGGGTCCTATAACAGGTACTGACACAACACGGAAAGGGTACTTGCAGGGAATGTTTCCCACGGTCCTGGCGGACCCAGGGAGGACGGGAGAAATCCCCGCCGCCCCGCCTGCCGCAGGGGCCCCCAAGGCCTCGGGGGGGGAGGGGGGGGGACCCACCTCTGCCGCGGGAGGCGTGTGGGAGGTGGAGAGGGCTGCGAGAAGCTCACCTATCACCCACTGGATCCAGATGACGTCGTAGGAGTTAGGCTCGGGGCTGAAGTCCTGGAGGCCGCAGCAGAAGTAGTTCCTCACCCTCTTGCCCTCCTCCCCCAGGTAGGTCTTGGCTTTAATCAGAAAGTCTTCGGTCACGTCCACCATATCCACCACTCCAAAGAGCGGCAGGAGCAGCCGCTTGGTGATCCGGCCTATGCCGGCTCCGCAGTCCAAGGCACAGGAGGTCCCCGTCTTGTTTGGGCCTTCCTGAGAAGCAGGGAAGGCACAGACTCCGTGAGGACGGCTCAGAAAGCCAGCGGGACCCCGTCCCCGTGAGGGGGCTGTTCCTCCCGAGCTCCCAGGGTTACTCAAATCAGAGGACCGGGCACAGGCCGGGGGCTGGCGGGCGCGGGGTCGTCAGCGGGTAGGAGCGCGGCACATTGTCGTCCCGGGCCACACGCTTCTAAGCTGAGCGCCAACCTGCACTTACAGGTGAGCGCCTGAATGGGTGCGTTTAATCCCTCTTACTCCCGAGACCCCGTTAAAACAACGGAACGTGAAAAGAACCCAAGCAGCGAGAGAATGCAAGGGCGGTCAGGGATCCTCACCCGCTTCCACAGACCTGGCAAGATGGAACGTGGGCGGGGGAACAGCACGTGGCATGGGGAGCACGCGGCCTCTGCCGCTCACCAGGGGGGAGGGAGGGGAGGGAGGGGAGGGAGGAGGGGGAGGAGGGGGAGGGCCAGGGAGATGGCAGCCCGGCACAGAGGAGGGCAGAGCGGGCGAGGGGGTGAGGAGCCGGGAGCCTGCCTTCAGCACAACAGCCAACGTCACGGCCCAGGGGCCCGCAAACTCGGCAAGGCAGCAAAGGACTCGGCCTCGGCAGAACCGAACAGTTAAGGGGAGACTCCGTTCCGGTGTCCGGGAGCCCCGGCACGGCGGCCAGCGCCCGTCTGGCAGCCTCGAGACAGAGGCCCCGGTCCACGCGCCACCCCCGCCCCAGCCTTTGAGGCCTGGGTCACCGACGCCCACGGCTGACCAGAGGCCTTGCGGGGTACGCGTAAGAGGTGGCGCCCCGTGCAAACCAGGTGGGGCCGCCAGGGCCACATCCTCTGCTCCTGGAGAGCACACCAGACCTGCCTACCCTCAAAAACCTCTGCAGGAACTTCCGGGAGCTGCTGATGTCGATGCTGGAGATGTGGCCATACCCCCCGAGCATGCCGTCCACGGTGGGCGGGACTTCCTTCCAGTACGTCTTAGCCTTCGAATAGAACTGTTTCTCATCTTCGATCACCTCACTCGTCATGCTGTCACCAACCGACTCGGCTCAGGCACCAAACTCAGCGGCAGTGCCTCCTGAACAAGAAAAAGAGCAAGTCAACAAGGCAGAGAGCCCCAGTCTCACCTCCACGCTTCAACGGTCACACAACCCTGCCTGCTGCAGGGAAATGTCCAGTGTCCCCAAAACCGCGTATAGGCGTTGGATGACAGGGCCCTGCCTCTTGTATTCAAGTCATTTTGCAAAGTCCCCTTTGTACCCGAGGAGGAGACCCAGAGTCCTGGGCTGCGAGTCCTTCCCTTACTGTACGTGACACCTGACCCGACGGCTTCTCACCCTCGGCTATAGAGAACCCCAATCTACACTTGAGGAAAGCAAAGCAAGGAACCCCAGCCTTCCACGGTGGACGTCCCGGCTGGTCCCGGGAGGGCCTGGGGGAGTCCACACACCTCCCTCCCTCTCTCTGCGGAGCACAGAATGAAGCTCGCTGTGGGGTCCGGTCCTTTGTTAACCATGAGCCGGACCCTGTGCCAGGCGCTGTGCTGGGAACTGAGGAGACAGCCCCACGGAAACCGCCCCCCCGCACACAATGGCAACCGTGCGGGGCCGCAGACAAACACAAGGTGTGGGTGCGGCCCACCCCAGGGGAGGCACTGCCCCGGGGAGTCAAAGAAGGAATCCCCAGGGATGACAACACATCAGCTGAAAGGAAAGGTGAGGAAGAGCTCACTGAGCCAACGGGCAAGCCTGCTCCAGGGGGAGAGGTGCGAACGGCGCACGGAGAGCCGTCGCGACTGGAAACACAGGGTCCGGGGGGACGTGACATTACACTCCTCCCTAAAGAGCAGTGAGCCTGAGCTACTCCAGGTTAAGCAGGCGGACGTGTTCTGGAAGGCTGTGTTGGCAGCTGTGTGGAATCCGGGCAAGAGTGAAAGCAGACAGGACAAGAGGGTGTCGGGAGAACAGGGGAGGGGCAGCTACACAGCAAGAGCCGGGGCCGGGGGGCGGGGCCGGCCACTCAGGCCAGGGAGGGACAGAAGGGTCACACCTCTGCCGGGAGGCGCGGGCACGCTTCAGCCAGCTCACCACATACTTGCAAGTGCTGGTCTGGTTGCTCTGAGATAAAGCCCGACCCTCAGAGAGCTTCCCGTCCAGCGGGAGACAGAAGCGAGCGGAACACAAGGCAGAACCAGGCCGCTTGCTGAGCCACAAGTGCTATGGGAACTCAGAGAGGGGCAGATGGGTGGGGGGCGGCCGGGTTGGCAACCCGAGCTCGGCCCTCAAAGACCAGGAATGCTAGGCGGCCGG